>NC_052146.1:47966008-48313712 GCF_902713615.1 Scyliorhinus canicula | reverse complement strand
CCCCTAAGAAACAAATCCCTTAGTGTCTTAAGCCCCTTCTCCTCCCATTTCTGAAAATTGCCATCCCACTTCCCTGGCTCAAATCCTGTGGTTCCCCACAAATCGGCATTTCCCTTGACCTTGCCGCCAACCCGAAGTGTTGACGAAACTGCCTCCAAATTCTCAATGAAACTATTATTACCAGACTCCCTGAGTATTTCCCCAGGGCTATCAGGAGCGGCGCTGTTGCTCGTGCTTTCAATCCCGAACCCCTGCACAAACTTCTCCAATCTGACCCACTGGGAATCAACCCCTCTGACCCAGCTCCGCACCTTCTCCACATTCGCCACCTAGTAGTAAGGTTCGGAAGACCCAACCCCCCGCCTGCTTTCCCCTCTGTAGCAGCACTCTTCTAACTCTGGCCAACTTCCCTCCCCATATGAACGATGTAATCCTTCCCTCAATCTCTCTGGGGAAAAAAAAGCCTTTGGCAAGAAAATCGGCAGGCATTGAAAAATAAACACGTTCATTTTAACCGCCTGTACCTGACCCGCCAGTGACAGAGGGAGACCATCCTACCTTGCCAGATCAGCTTTCACTCTCCTCACCAAACTAGAAATGTTGTATCTGCGGAGCCACCCCCCCCCCCCCCCACTCCCAGGCAACGTGCACCCCCAGGTACCTAATGTGAGTCCCTGCCCTACAGAATGGCAGCTCCCACCCCCAGCCGAGACATCACAAAATACTCACTTGTCTAGATTTAGTTTGTACCCCGAGAAAGACCCAAACACTCTAAGCAGCTCCAATATTCCCCCTATCGACACACTCTGTTCCGACACATATAACAGCAAGTCATCGGCATATCAGGACACCCTATGCTGTATCCCGCCTCGCACTATTCCTTTCCATACCCCCGAACTTCTTAATGCGATGGCCAACGGCTCAATCGCGAGTGCAAACAGCAAGGGGGGGACATAGGACATTCCTGCCTAGTGCCACGGTGGAGAGAAAAGTATCTCGAGCTGATGTTGTTTGTGCGGACACTCTCCCTCGGCGCCTTATATAGTAACTTTACCCAGTTCACAAATCTTGTCCAATCCTAAACCACTCCAGAACTGCAATCAAGTACCCCCATTCTACCCGGTCAAATGCCTTCTCCACGTCCAATGCCACAATCACCTCTGTTTCCTCCCGCCCCCCTCCCCCTTGCCGGTGCCATAACAACGTTCAATACCCTTCTAACATTTGAAAAGAGCTTCTTCCCTCTCACGAACCCCGTCTGATCTTCACCTATCACCTTCGGGAGGCACTCCTCCAGCCTACCCACCAGTACCTTCGCCAATACTTTTGCGTCCACATTCAGAAGTGATATGGGCCTATACGACCCACACTCCGTCAGCTCCTTTATTGCCCCTGCCAAATTTGCTAAGTGGCCATGAAACAGGAAAAGAAGCACGGATAATCCTAACGTCTTAATGCACTTACAACTGTGGTGAAAATTGGCCCCAAACACCACCTATGCGAATCCCACATCGTCCCAATTTGGGCCGTATACATGTAACAGCGCCACTAACCTTCCCTCCAGTGCCCCTGTCACAATCACATATCTACCCCTCGAGCCCTTCCGTCAAATCCAGAGTGAAACACCTGACTAACCCTTTTGAAGTCTCACCTGGTCCTTCACCATCAAGTGAGTCTCCTGCTAGGGCGGCATGTGGTGCAGTGGATAGCACTGGGACTGCGACGCTGAGGACCCGGGTTCGAATCCCGGCCCTGGGTCACTGTCCGTGTGGAGTTTGCACATTCTCCCCATGTCTGTGTGGGTTTCACCCCCACAACCCAAAAGATGTGCAGGTTAGGTGGATTGGCCATGCTAAATTGTCCCTTAATTGGAAAAAAAAATTAATTGGGTACTCTAAATTTAGAAAAAAAAAAGTGAGTCTCCTGCAGCATTGCTACATCGGTTTTCAAATGTTTTTTTTATAAATTTAGAGTACCCAATTAATTTTTTCCAATTAAGGGGCAATTTAGCGTGTTCGATCCACCTACCCTGCACATCTTTGGGCTGTGGGGGCGAAACCCACGCAAACACAGGGAGAATGTGCGAACTCCACACGGACAGTGACCCAGAGCCGGGATCGAACCTGGAACCTCAGCGCCATGAGACTGCAGTGCGACCACTGCGCCACCGTGCTTTCAAACTTTTAAGATGCACAAGCACACTTGACCTCTTGATTGGACCTCCTAACCCCCTCACGTTCCACGTGATTATCCTAACTGGGGGTCACTTCTCCCCCCCCCCCCCCCACCTTGCTCCTTAAAAACCACCTAATTGCCAATTTTCGCCACAGTTGCAAGTGCATTAAGACTTTACGATTATCTGTGCTCCTTTTCCTGTTTCATGGCCACTTATCAAATTGGACAGGGGCAATAAAGCCATTTAAAACTTGTGAAAGATGAGCACCAGAGTTTGGCAGAATCTCTGCCTTGCACTAATAACAGCCAAGAAAAACTGTTATTGCTGCAACTGACAGCTGCTAGGTGAACAAATATATTTAAATATACAAGGTGATTGATGACACACAAACATCAGTAATACTTTGTCCGGCACAAGCAAATTCTGGGCTCCAACTTTGAAACTGGGAGCAAGTTAAAATATGTAGGGAAAATCATTTGTGAAAAGGAAATATTGGGACATATGACACCCTCCACTTAAAGCTAAATGTTAAATTAATCTCTACTTCAGAGGCCCATAACTGCATAAGATGATGTACAGGCACATTCACCATGATGCAGAAAAGTGCATGGGAGAACTGCAAAAGTGTGTGGTCCCCTGAAGCTAGTAATTGCATTAAGAAATTAAAGTATATGAAATCTGTCTCTAAATTGTAGCTTTGAGAATTTAATGTCAGATTACTCTTCTGGATGGGTTGGAGGATAGGGTAAGCCAGAAGATTTGTTTCTTGATTCCTGATTGTGTTTCCGGCATTACAGTATCTAATTGTCTTATAAACCAGAGTTATTAATCCTGAAAGAGCCACTTCTGCAAACTAAAAGTAAAATACAGTGAATGCTGGAAATATGAAATAAAACGAGCTGGAAATACTCAGCAGGTCTGGAGCAGCTGTGGACATAGAAACAGAATTAAGAAAATTGAACAAGACCTTTGAGAACTGGTCGGAGCTTTCTGCAGATCCTGTTCAACGTCAGCACTGCTTCATCAACTGAGGGAGGGTGGTAGTTGATAACCAGTAGTTTTCTTGTCTATGTTTGACCTGTTCTGAAGAGAGTCCTATTCGACTTGAAATGTTTTGTTCTGTTCTCCGTTAGATCCAGCCTGACATGCAAGTGAATTAAGGCTTTACGATTATCTGTGCTCCTTTGTTTCAAGGCCACTCATCAAATTGGTCAGTTCCGCAGGACCCATTAATCATGGCATATGTTTGTGATATACTGCTAAGGAGAATCTGTTTTAATAGTACTGCTGAAGCATTACCAATAGCTGCACAGCAGCATTATTTAAAATTCGTACAAAGTTAGCTGTGTATACCCGTGATAAATGTATACATAAAATTGTGATTCAAGCTGAATCAATATTCACGCACATACATCGACTCATCGATCGACAGTTCCAACGCGCCACAGCAAAACACCGCACCGATCTCCTCAGAAGACAAACACAGGACACAACTGCCAGAGTACCCTTCGTCATCCAGTACTTTCCCGGAGCGGGGAAACTACAACATCTTCTTCGCAGCCTTCAACACATCCTCGATGAAGATGAACATCTAGCCAAGGTCATCCCCACACCCCCACTAGTTGCCTTCAAACAACCGCTCAACCTCAAACAAACCATTGTTTGCAGCAAACTACCCAGCCTTCAGAACAGCGACGACACCACGCAACCCTGCCATGGCAATCTCTGCAAGACGTGCTAGATCATCGACATGGATACCACCATTACACGTGTGAACGCCACCCACAAGGTACGCGTGCGACTCGGCCAACATTGTCTACCTCATACTCTGCAGGACAGGATGTCCTGAAGCGTGGTACATTGGCGAGACCACGCAGACGCTGCGACAACGAATGAACGGACATCGCGCGACAATCACCAGGCAGGAATGCTCCGTTCCAGTCGGGGAACACTTCAGCAGTCAAGGGAATTCAACCTCTGATCTCCGGGTAAGCGTTCTCCAAGGCGGCCTTCAGGACGCGCGACAACTCAGAATCGCCGAGCAGAAACTTCCGCACACATGAGTGCGGCCTCAACCGGGACCTGGGATTCATGTTGCATTACATTCATCCCCCACCATCTGGCCTGGGCTTGCAAAATCCTACCAAATGTCCTGGCTTGAGACAATTCACACCTCTTTAGCCTGGGGTTACCCCTATCTCTGGATCTGTAAAGACTTGATTACCTGCTAATGCTCACATTCTAAGCATTGACTGGCATCTTTGAATTTGTCTATATATATGTTTCTGGAACATATCTCTTCATGCACCTGAGGAAGGAGCAATGCTCCGAAAGCTAGTGTTTGAAACAAACCTGTTGGACTTTAACCTGGTGTTGTGAGACTTCTTATTGATATAGAGCAACAGGTATATTTTCTTAAAAGCAAATTATTGCGGATGCTGGAATCTGAAGCAAAGACAGAAAATGTTGGAAAATCTCAGGTCTGAAAGCATCTGTGGAGAGAGAAATAGCCAACGTTTCGAATCTGGATAACTCTTTGTCAGAGTATAATTTTATATTGGCTAGTTAAGCCAAGTAATCAGCAGAGTGCATTGCTGTTACGCCTCCTTCCTCTTTATGCATCAGACATTGCGTCGCTTTATGGTCCATGGTCTATTTTGTGTGTCTACAGTTGAAGACTGGGGAGTTTTTAATTTTCCGTTTGTGCAGCCATTATCTGCATCTGTCACATTGTGTGTAAATGTGGTTTAACATTCCCAGGAGTTTCATGTATGTTGAACACCAGAGATCTTTTGCATTGGGTGTAATGTAACGACTTTGAACTTCATTCAATTTCCATCCATCATTAGAGTTGGAGTTCCATTGTTGACGGTTAAGTTCATGGGTCCAAAAGGGCTTATGGGACCGAGGGGTGGATGGTGCCATAGTAATGCTGCATAATAATAATGGGCAACTTTAATTATTCACATAACGACTGGGTAAACCTAATTAGCACTAATGCTATGGAGGATGAATTCCTGGAGTATGTAAGTGACGTGTTTTTGGAGCATAAGCCAACTAGGAATGGGGCTATTTTACGTTTAGTATAATGTAATGAGAATGTAAGTTGAGTGCGGCTGGTTCAATGTAATGAGAATGTAAGTTGAGTGCGGCTGGTTCATATCACTGCTCAGTACTCGGTCACAGAACACACAGTAAGAAGTCTTACAACACCAGGTTAAAGTCCAACAGGTTTGTTTCAAACACGAGCTTTCGGAGCACGGCTCCTTCTTCGGGTGAATTGAGAATTCAGGATTCACCTGAAGAAGGAGCCGTGCTCCGAAAGCTCGTGTTTGAAACAAACCTGTTGGACTTTAACCTGGTGTTGTAAGACTTCTTACTGTGCTCACCCCAGTCCAACGCCGGCATCTCCACATCATGACAGAACACACAGACATCGCTGATGACCAAAGTACTGATGTTGATGCGCTCCAGCTTGTGATTGCCACTTTCAGAACCAGATTGACTCGTTCTTGTCTTCGTGGCTACTTTCTTCAAGTGCACAGTTATCGCGCAGTTCAGTTTCACTTCGAATTAGGTCAGAGTTAGATAGGAGCTCATAATTCGGAATATTGCCACAGATGATAACTTTCAATGTGTGCTTAAAGTTCCTCTAATTAAGATGGTATTTGTGCGGCTTAGGTTTGAGTTTCCATTTCCTCCCTGTTGTTTAGGAGCCTGTTGAAGTTGGACTCTTAGTTGAATGGGGTTGTATGCGTTGCCAGCGTTTTGGGCATTGCAGTCACCTCTTTCTACGTGTCCGTATGGGTGGCATGTCGCTTGTCGAGGGATGGCACGGAGACAATTCATTGTTGGGGAACTGGGACAAACTGACACTGATCCCACGAATCCGCTTATTGCTGAATGTGGTCCACAGCAGGTGGAATATTTAAAGCAGAGGACGATTCTACTGCGATTCAGCATCTTTAATCCAGACTGTGTTGAAGGCTCGTGACAGCACCAGAAAGCCTGTGCCACACTTGGATTTATCCAGCAATCCGGTTATTTATATACACACAATGTATATAAATAAATGTGATCACAGCAGCTGCAACTAGGTCCGTTATTTATTGATAACAGATCCAGACAGAAAGAAAGTGATATTATGACAGTATTTTGGGCGATCAAAAATTACTGTTCGTTGGTAACAGGTTCGTCTCTAATTTGGCGCCAAATCTATGTGCCAAAATCCTGACGGATTGGATGCTTGGAAAGGTTTCGATGTTTGCGCCCTAAAGTGGCAACTATTGTTTGGAAAGTAATTTAATGTGGTTAAAGTTATTCTGATGGTTAGTCTCATGGTTTGAAACAACATCCGCGTGAATATGTCGAACATATTTACGAGCTGAACTTGGCAGCAAAGAGCTAAATTTGGAGTTTCAGACAATTCATGAATGGATGTCAATGTATTTTATGCGTTTTTGGACATTAAAAAAATAAAATTCGGGTGGGGACACGGGAATAGAACCCGGGGCCTTATGTGTGCCAAACATCTACTCTGACACTGACCTAATCCCCACCTCCGTAGCTCCCTCATTATTTACCCTATTCAAACCTCATTAAAAAGCTTCAAAGCTTTGAGCTCATCATTGACTCATCACCACGTCAGAATTGTATTTATTACATCAGCCGCACACATTTTCGCCGCCTTTTTATTGTTCAATATTTCACCAGCAGTCAACAATACAAAATGTCACAAGACACCACTTGCTACATTCACCGCTTTTCCTTACAGTCGGGATGTCTTTTCTCAATCACATTTCACACTCTTTCTCTGCGCAACAAGCACCATTCTAGAGCTGGAACCATTCCATCATTCTACAGCAGTTGCTCCAAGTCTGCTCTGGATTCAGGCTTGGTCTTTCTCTTCTGAGGTTTCTCATCCTCTACATCACAACATCGTTCCAAACGCCGAAACTCAACTCACCTGCATTCTTCAAACTTGAACGGCCCAATACCGTGAATCACTTCTTGTTTGTCATCTTCCTCAAAAAGATTTTAGTTTTAATCCGTGTCCAGAATTCCATTCCAAGTGTTGGGCAGTTTTCTCCTGGAAGAATTTATGCTCAGTATTAAAATTACCGTTGTCCTTTTCTCATCGATCCCAATCAGACCCATCCCTCTCCCTGGAGCCTCCTCAAACCCAGCAACCTCCCAGAAGTATTCCCCATTTGCCCACCATTAGCAGCCAGGCCCAGTTCATTGTTGGGGAACAGGAACAAACTGACTGTCATCTCAAAAGAACACGAATCCCTATTGCTGAGTGTGGTGCACAGCAGGTGGATCGTTTAACGCAGAGGATGATGCTGCTGCTCTTCAATGGCTATTGAACGTGGTATATTGTGCTAAAATTGCCTTGGCTTGAAACATTCTGACCATCAGAGTGACATCAGAAAACATTTCTTGATATATTTATCCATTGCAATTGATGGAATTGGGAGCTTGGAGATAAATATAAAACATGCAATGTTACAGACGATTGTTCCATCAATGAAACGGTAAAATGCGGCTGGGTAGTTGGATTTTTTAAAAGTACAAAATTGACATGGGGACTCCGGGGCTTGAATCCGGGCCCTCAAGCAGACAAAGCTTGCACTCTGCCCACTGAGCTACGTCCCCACACTGCTTAGCTCGCTTTATTTACCCTATTCAAACCTCAATTTCCATCATTGAATATATCAAAATCAATGAAGAGGCCAAAATGTCACATAATACTTCTTGACTCCTCCTTACAATCACAATTTCCATCACATTGAGCACTTTTCTCCTGTCATGGGCAGAATGCACTATGTTGGCTGGGTTCTGATGTTGGTTTGGCGTGTGTTGCTCTTGCTCTTTTGATATATTGGTAAAATTGGTAAAATCGTAAATGCCTTATTAAAAATACTTTTTTTTTTTTAAAAAGTGCTCCTTTCATTTTCTTCCATCCACGAGCAGAATACTTTTTTTCTGTGTATCAATATCAACATAAAAGAGTAAATGATGAGGTGGTCACATTTGGGCATGTCAGCAGAAAAAGCATATATGACAATTTTGTACAAGGCTAGCACAATGTCTCACAGGAGTTTGAAATCTATCAAAAATCACAGCTGGACGTCCGGGAATAATAACTTCATTGAAAATTTGGAGGCAGTTCCGCCAACACTTCGGGTTGGGGGCAGGGTCAAGGGAAATGCCGATTCGCGAGAACCACAGATTTGTGCCAGGGAGGTGGGATGGAAATTTTTGGAAATGGAAGGAGAAGGGGATTAAGACACTAAAGGATTTGTTTCTTAGGGGTCGGTTTGCAGGATTGAAGGAGCTGGAAGTGAAGTTGGAGCAAGTGGAAATGTTTAGATATATGCAGGTTCGAGGTTTTGCTAGAAAGGTGATACAGAACTTTCCAGAGGAGCCGGCCTCCACATTGCTGGAGGAGGTGCTGACAACAGGGGGACTGGGGAAGAGGGTTGTGTCAGCGGTCTACGGAGCTATTTTGGAGGAGGAGAGGGCACCACTGGAAGGGATCAAAGCAAAGTGGGAGGAAGAGTTGGGAGAGGATATGGAGGAGGGGGTTCTGGTGTGAGGTGCTCCAGAGAGTGAATGCCTCCACCTTGTGCGCGAGGTTGGGGCTGATATAGCTGAAGGTGGTATACAGAGCACACCTCATGAGGGCGAGGATGAGCCAATTCTTTGAAGGAGTAGAAGATGTGTGTGAACATTGCCGGGGGGGGGGGGGGGGGGGTTGTAGCCACCTAAGATGGTCACTGGGCTAACAAAATGGAGAACTGCTAAGGCTGTAGGGAGAAAACAGTCTTAGCCAAGACAAGCAGTTTGCAAAGGCTAATTAGCATTCTGCACATATCAAAACTAGTTTATGGCCAGGTGCAAGATCTCAACCGAAGGTGTAAATAGCAAAACGCTTTGCATAGTAATGAGGCGATCCAGATCTGGGCCCACACAATAGCAACATTTGGGTTTGAATGGATACTTTGAGTGGACGCCCAGACGAAACGGCACCAGAAGTATCCATCACAAAAGACCCTAGAGACCGCCCCACCCATCGAGAAGAGACCCTCAGATTGGGGGATTTGTAAGATATCGATTGGGAAATGACCCAATCGATACATGGCAGGTAGAGGCCCGCCCCGAAAAGGCACGGACATTGGGGGACCTATAAAGGTAGACCCCGCACATGGTTCTGTCTGTTGACTCCGGCCCAGGTCTGTTGTGCTCCGGCTCCGTTGCTGTTTTGCTCCGGCCTCGCTGTTGTTGTTGCTCCGGCTTGCTGTTCTGACTCCGACTCCAGCCTCCAGATCCTGTCTTCCATCACCAGCCGTTGAGCACCAGCCATCGTTCAGTAAGTGCCAAAACGACGCTCGCTACGTGAACCCGGCATTGCTTATACATTATCCGACTATTAGAGAACAGAAGGTGCAGTCCAGAAAGGAACAAAGGCCTTGTCCCCTGACCTTGCTGGTTCCTACTTAAATAAGTATTTAGTCGTTTAAATAGTAGAAATAAATATTAGTCTTTAGCGTATGCATGCGTATTTATTATATTTGTATAATAAATATCAATCGTTTGAACTTACTAATCGGTGTATAGTTTTATTACTTTGAACCTGACCTTGAAATACTTGTGAGGTGTCTAAATACGGCACCTGGCGACTCCGAGCTGAAAATACATACACAGAGCTGTAGTAGTGTTAAGCACACGGCCTTTAAACGGAGGCGTGTTAATACACTCCAATAAACGCGTAATACACTCAAGTAAAACGTGCAACATTTAGTGGCGACTTCCTGACGGGATGCGGTTACAAGTGGCACCCCCACTCCGTCGAGGACCCTGAAATTTGAATCCGAAATCCAAGTAAAGAAAAAGGAAAGAAATCACAAGTATTCAAGGTGTTCAAACGAATAAACGTAATTCGGAAGTGTGTTTAGTGCATGCATACTAACAGGGTTGTAAGGAAAACCTGAAAGCATTTTTGTTGCGACAAACTTTCGGGAGTTTTGTGAACGGAACATAGCGTAAGCCTTACCCGTTTCGTGAGACATAACCTCAACACCCCCTGTTCCAAATTAAAGTGAGTCAGAGAAAATGGCCATGCAGGCAATGGAACGCCTCATGAATCCAGAACGGTTTGTGGTCGCAGCAACCAGCAGTAGCCGAGTAGGTCAGTGTCCCGTGTGGGAGCTGGAACTCCGCAAGTATCTGCAAGGAAAGGGATGGCCCCTTTGGAAAGAGTTCTGTATGAATGAGGAGACAGGTCCCGGAAGTATAGGACATACTTGGTGGGAGAAACTCTCTCAAATTCATAAGAAAAACCTTAGTAAAGCACGCAAGCCAATGGCAATCGTGTCCTGTTTGGCACAATTGCGAGGCACAGAGGAGGTCGTTCAGACGCTCCGGGCAGAATTAGAAGAGAGAAATCGGATGAATAAAGTGGATGTCAGGGACATCGAGAAAGAGAATATGGAACTTAGAGGGAAGTTGGCAGAGAAAGGTAGAGAGGTGGATGATGCCAAGAGGGCACATCAGTCTTGTCTAGCCCATCTCAGCAGTTCCCAGACCCAGTACGAAAAGGCCTATCAGGACGTGCAACGTGCCGTCCTGATAAGAGAAGAATCAGAGAAGCAGGTAGAGGCTTTGCAGAGGCAATGCTCTGACCTGAAGGCAGCTTTAAGAGCACTCCATGCTGCCACCACAGAACAAAGACAGAGTACAGTAGACCATGCAAAATGCAGGAAGCAGATTGCGGAGCTCCAATCGCTGCTTTCAGTGCAAAATGGGTTCCAAAGCACCTTTGGAACGCAGTTAGATGAGGAGAATGCCCCAGACTGGAAGGAATTAAGCGAGACAGCGCAGCGTTATGTTCAGGGAACATGTGCGCCAGCAGCGCAGCAGAAAAGACAAGCACCCCAACCCCCCACAGAGCAGATAGTTACCGCACCAATGAATCCAGTCACCACCCAGAGGAAAGCGACCACAGAAGGCGCACCCGATATCACCTACACCACCCCCTTAACTGTAACCCAACTCAGGGACGCGTGTGAGAAGATCACTCCGTTTCTCCCCACCGCAGACCCCCACCAGTTTTTCGCAAAAGTAAAGCAACAGGCAACCATGTACGGCCTGGATGAGAGAGAGCAGGTTAAGCTCACGGTTCTGAGCTTAGACCAATCGGTAGTAGCAGCCCTCCCCGACCCACAGAACGTTGGCGGAGGCACCCTAGAGGAAATGCACACCTCCATTTTAGATGCCATAGGGTATAACCGAGGTGACCCAGTCGAAGGACTTAACAAGTGCCGACAGAAGAAAACCGAGCACCCTACAGCATTTGCAGGAAGGCTGTGGATCCATTTTAACGCAGTTTTCGGCGATTTAAATAGAGCCCATTTGAACCGTGAAAACATGGTTAAATGGACGCACACCATAATTTCCCATGCCACAGATGCAGGACAGAGTGCTTGCAACAGTTATGACCCCTCAGAAGAGGCCCATAATGAGAAGTGGGTCCTGAAAAGATTGTCCCGCGCTTGGGAGCAATCAGTTCAGGGCAGAGGCAAAGTGAAGTCCCCAGAAGAAGCTCAGGCTGCAGCGGACATTCAGGCAGTGAGAGCGCACCAAAACCCCGCATGGGTGAATGAAGGAAAGAACAGCCCTCCACAGAAGTCGCAGGAATGCTACAACTGTGGCCAGTTAGGACATTGGGCTAAGGAATGCAATGCACCCCAGAGATCACAGAGAGGCCAGCAGACAGGCACTCTGAGTAGGAATAAAGCCAAACCAATCCATAGTATAGGGATACAGTCAGGACAGACCAATGTGGACGGGACGGACTGACGGTGTTCGGGCTCCCCCACTTGGGTCTGTGACACTCTTTGGGATCAATCCGGAAGACCGGTAGTCACAGCTAAGGTTAGAGGGAAGCCCATAGAGTTACTTTGGGACACAGGAGGGTCCCGCACCACGATTAATTCCACCACCACGGCACAGGCAGACACGTGGCCGACCACCTCCACCATCACACTTAGCGGTTTCACAGGACACTCGCAGCAGGGACACATTACAGCACCCGCAGCAATCCAGCTAGGGAATATTTCCACCAAACACCCCGTCGTTCTAGTAAATCTTCCCCGGACAGCAGAACACATCCTGGGGATAGATTTTATGAATGCCCATAGCCTGTCGTTCGACCCAGTTAACCAGTGTGTCTGGCGAATGGCGAGATCAGACAGAGCACCCGCTACTCTCACAGTAGCAGAGTACGCCAATCGAATTAGCGCAGTAGGAGACTATTCATTTGACCTGACCACACTACACACGGACAGACAAGTAAAGGCAGTATTACACAAACACAGGACAGCATTTGCCAGTCACCGGCACGACTGTGGCAGAATGACTGGACAAATTCACGTTACCGGACCTGACCCCCGACCACAGAAACAGTACAGATTTCCCCTAGAAGCAGAGGGAGAAATAGAGAAAGTGATAGGTAGCTTATTGGAGCAAGGTGTACTTAGAACAGTAGCCTCCACAAATAATGCTCCTATTTGGCCAGTGAGAAAGCCCGACGGATCATGGCGTCTGACCATCGATTATCGGGAGCTCAATAAAGTAACCCCAGCAGTAGCCCCCACGGTAGCAACAAGTCCCGAGACCATGCTCAAACAGGGACTCAACTCCAAATATTTCACGGTATTGGACATTAGCAACGGCTTCTGGTCAATCCCATTGGCAAAGGCGTGCCAGTACAAATTTGCCTTCACCTTCAAAACACAACAGTATACGTGGACATGCCTTCCACAAGGATTCCACAATTCCCCCTCCATTTTCCACCGACAGCTGGCGAATGGTTTAGAAAAATTTTCCCGCCCCGAATGTCTGGTACAGTATGTGGACGACCTACTACTGCAGACAGACACAAAGGCAGAGCACATTGCGCTTCTGGCCGAGCTCCTGGAACTTTTAACCTCAATTGGATGTAAAGTTAACCCCAGAAAGGCCCAGATTTTGGAAAATAAAGTGATGTATTTGGGTACAGTCATCACACACGGCAAACGCGAGATCGAATTCAAAAGAATTGATTCGATTGTCAAATTGCCCCTTCCCCAGAATGTTTCAGCCCTCCGGTCGTTCTTAGGACTGGTTGGTTATTGTCGGAACCACATCGACGGATTCGCGACAAAGGCAGCCCCACTCTCAGACCTCCTTAAGAAAGGAGCCCCCTGGGAATGGCTTCCGCAGCATACAGAGGCTGTGGAGGAGTTAAAGAAAGCCCTTAGCGCAGCACCCGCGCTGCAAGTTCCAGACCACCTTTCCCCCTATGCAATAGAGGTAGCGAGCACAGATCTGACCCTCTCGGCCGTGTTACTTCAGGAACGGCACGAGCAGCTAAGACCAGTGGCTTATGCCTCCCGACTTATAGACCCAGTAGAACAGGGATTTTCAGCCTGCGAGAGGCACCTCCTAGCAGTTTTCTGGGCAGTGCAATACTTCTCCTACATCACCGGACTCAACCCCATCACTATTTTGACCGAGCACACCCCCACACAGTTATTCCTAGACGGTCGACTGAAGGACGGTTCAGTTAGCCAGATTAGGGCAGCTAGGTGGACGTTACTTTTACAAGGACGCGACATTACGGTAAAACGGACCCGCACACACACATTTTTAGCCGACAACCTCCAATACCCAGGACTGCCCCATGATTGTGAAATTGTAGCACCCCTACACAAATAGGACCCTTCATAGCGAAGACACCCCCCAGGAAGATAGGGAACCCAAGACAAAGCCCCCAACACACAGACACGTGTGGCCCACTAAGGATATACGTGGACGGTTCATCCACGGTTTTAGAAGGTGAGCGTATCACGGGATGCGGCATCTATGTCGAGGACGCGCAGGGTCGCGCTCTCGAAGAAATAGCTTTAAAATTGCCAGGTCACTTAGGCGCGCAGGCAGCAGAGCTCGCGGCCATAGCTTATATAGTGGACCACCCCGATTCTTTCCCCAGCCCGGCGGACATATATTCGGACAGTCTATATGTCTGCAACAGTTTGACAGATTTTCTACCCCTGTGGAGGACACGAGGTTTTGTCTCCACAGACGGGAAACCCCTTCCATCAGCCCCTTTACTCCGCCACATTTTAGATAAAGCGAAGGACAGAACCTTCGGCATTATAAAAGTTAGAAGCCACCATAGGTCATCCCCCCCTGGGAATGTAAAAGCCGACGCACTGGCTAAGGCAGGTTCCAGGCGAGGACACTTGTGGACACCCCCAGCTAGCGCACCAGCTAGCGCCCCTGTGAGCGCAGTTCAAGTCTCACACACCGATATCAAGGATTTAGCTTAAGCACAGAAGCAGGATGAGGATCTCAAGGAAGATTTTTAAAGGCAACTTTGTGCCTCAGTTTGACAAATTTAGACACGCACTGACCACACATGAGGGTGTGATTCATCAAGGACCAGCTTTATGTCGTCCCGCAGCAGGACCGCAATCAAATGATTGCCTTGTTCCATGACGGGCATGGACATCAAGGAATCGACACGACCACGAGGCACCTCAGGCAGCTCTGTTGGTGGCCTAACCTAAGGACCGATGTAACCCACTACATCGAGAATTGCCTTATTTGCGCCCAGAATAACCCGGAGAGGTATTCTAAAAAGGCACAGCTTCGGCATACTCGACCAGTTAATGGCCCCTGGACAAACCTCCAGATCGACTTTATAGGACCATTGCCCCCTTGTAGGAATAGCTATAAATACGTTCTGGTGGTAATCGATACCTTTACCAAATGGGTAGAGGCATTCCCCTCAAGAACGAATACAGCTAAGACAGCTGCAAAGATCCTGACCCACCACATCTTCACGAGATGGGGTTTACCCAGAAGTATAGATTCGGACCAGGGATCTCACTTCACAGGATGTGTCATGAAGAACGTCCTGACCATATTCGGCATCAAACAAAACTTTCATATTGCGTATCACCCACAGTCCAGCGGGATTGTAGAGCGCATGAATCGGACCCTAAAATCCACACTCAGAAAAATGGTTCAAGAGAACAACTCAACATGGGATTCAGTGCTCCCATTTGCACTCATGTTTATCAGAAATACAGTTTCAACTTCCACAGGATACACACCACACACACTCATGACCGGACGCCCTATGAAAGGTACAGAATTCCTTTTAGGACTGGACATGACTAGCCCCGAAGTGACGGCCCTCACCCATGAGAAAGCTGTTAAAGACCTGGTTGAGACTGTGAGGTCTGCACAGATCGCAGCCGCAGTTCAACTAGGAAACGGCGTAGACAAGCCAGCATGCTTTAATAAGAACGTACACCCCACAGAATTCCAGGTTGGGCAACAGGTAATGCTATCTGTATATAACCCCAGCAGTTTTTTGACACCAAAATATTCCGGCCCGTATTCAATTTCGGACAAAATTAGCCCCTAAGTTTACAGGATAAAATACCCCAACGGGTTCCATATTAACCAGCTAAAGGCATATGGAACACAGTCTAACCATGCACACCATGTCCTGCTAGACGCAGCAGAACACCTCGCCCCGCCCACTAGAGACACGTTTCCACCATCCCCCTCACAGACCAGTTCTTCATCGGACTCGCCCACGACTCCGCCCACTGACCACGACAGACCACGCCCCGAAACGCCCACAAGCTGCCGCAGCAGAGACAGCGATACAGACACTGACTCTGAGGACAGCCACAGCACACAACACTACAGCCCACACTGCAGCGACTATGACCCCGACTCCAGTGACCCCATGGAAGTCACTTATATTAAAAACCCAGACCCACCACCCGACCCCGACTACCCCGACAATACCCATTCAGTTTCAGACCCACTACTTTGGCACAGGGACAATTCGTACAGACTTGTCCACAACGACGAAAGTGACCCCCGATCACATAATTCAAAAATTTCATGCCTGATCCACACAAGGGTGTGGGATCCGGGAGAGCAGGACGACACGGTGTCTGAATCCCGATACGGCAACCCCTTTGTGACCCTGTTCACAGAGGCAGAGAAAAAGTGAGGTGTCCAGATGATGTAAAATAGGAGCCGCTTGAGGGAAGCGATATCCTTTCTGATGGAACCTGCACGTATGTTTGTTTGTGAGTTTATGTTTGTTTCCTTGTTAATATGTTAAGGGTTTGCTTACAGATCTTTTCAGCTGAAAAGATTGTGACCAGCTCACCTTATCGGCTACAATATCTGAAGCCCAGCTCAACTTTCAAAAGGAGCATCTTGGCTCCTCCCTTGTTTTTAGGTGCCCCTCTATTCGGTGAATAGAGGCTGCAAACCCACGGTAAACACATTCTTGCCCGTTACTCCAGGTTACTCAGGCAGTGGACAAACGGCACTGAGGACCCGCCCTGTCTGAGAACCCACTTTGGTCAGCCAAGCTCGGGTATGGCACAGCACGCCTTACCCGGGGATCCCATTCAAATCGTACCCGTAGCGGCCCATACCCAACCCATTCGACCTTTTGTTTCCAATTTGTTTTCATTTTTTGTTAGGTAGCCCTTAGGCCGCCATCCCACACGCTATTTACATCCAGGAACATTCGGATGGTAAATTAGCAAAGCCTGCGAGACGGCTCGCAGGAGGAAAGTTGTTAGGTGTATTCTGTTCCTAAAATTCGCTTTTGAAAAAAAAATGAGGGGAGTCACAGGGTGTGACTTGGCCAGTCATTTTAATGGGTCAATTGGAATTAGAGGACAGATACACTAACAAGTACGGATATTAAACTGTGTATTGACAGATACTGTGTTTGATCCCATAGCTTTCGAAGGACGAAAGAGGGTTCACAGCAAGGATCGACCATACAGGAGGAAGAGGAAGAGAACGAAGAGAAGACCATGATGGAAGCCTACCTATTACTGTTAAATGTTATATTTGTATGTGTGGAAGCGAGTCACGTTTCCCCCACAACCCCCGCCGTCAATGTTTCCCTCACACCAACTCCCCCGTGCTCAGCTCTGATCAGTGAAGTTCAGACCTGGTGCACAAAATTTATGACATGGTACTCCATGTCATACGTGATTGAATCACTGCTAGTGATCGCAATCCTCTGCATAATCGTACAGACCATCAGGTTGAGGAAGTGGAAAAGGAGAGCCTCCCGTTCCTGCCCCTCAACCGTCTATGGAGTTCGATCCCCTATTTTTCGGTTTCATCAATCCCCCTTGCCCCTTGATGAATAAAGCACTATGTGAATAAAAGATACCCATGTATTATATTGTCCTGAACTCGACTGCCGAGTCAGGAAGTGTTATGTAATGTGGTATGAATGAATAAGGTTTAGACTGTAATAAAATGTTTAAAGTAAGGATAAGGATAATAGTTGTGATAGGTAGAGGTTCCCGGTTTTGGTAATGCATGTCCCCTTTGACATAGCGCAAAGTAGAAATGTCAGGTAAAATTTTTTTCTTCCCATAGTCAAGGACAGAATAGACGCCCAGGAACTTGCCGAGGTCAGGGAACACAAAGAAGGCACCCAGAAGCACTCGAAGCAATGTGCATAGGTGATCGTTCACAATTTTATTGTGAGAATCACAAGGAGGGAATGTAGCCACCTAAGATGGACACTGGGCTAACAAAATGGAGAACTGCTAAGGCTGGAGGGAGAAAACAGTCTTAGCCAGGACAAGCAGTTTGCAAAGGCTAATTAGCACTCTGCACGTATCAAAACTAGTTTATGGCCAGGTGCAAGATCTCAACCAAAGGTGTAAATAGCAAAACGCTTTGCATAGTAATGAGGCGATCCAGATCTGGGCCCACACAATAGCAACATTTGGGTTTGAATGGATACTTTGAGTGGACGCCCAGACGAAACGGCACCAGAAGTATCCATCACAAAAGACCCTAGAGACCGCCCCACCCATCGAGAAGAGACCCTCAGATTGGGGGATTTGTAAGATATCGATTGGGATATGACCCAATCGATACATGGCAGGTAGAGGCCCGCCCCGAAAAGGCACGGACATTGGGGGACCTATAAAGGTAGACCCCGCACATGGTTCTGTCTGTTGACTCCGGCCCAGGTCTGTTGTGCTCCGGCTCCGTTGCTGTTTTGCTCCGGCCTCGCTGTTGTTGTTGCTCCGGCTTGCTGTTCTGACTCCGACTCCAGCCTCCAGATCCTGTCTTCCATCACCAGCCGTTGAGCACCAGCCATCGTTCAGTAAGTGCCAAAACGACGCTCGCTGCGTGAACCCGGCATTGCTTATACATTATCCGACTATTAGAGAACAGAAGGTGCAGTCCCAGAAAGGAACAAAGGCCTTGTCCCCTGACCTTGCTGGTTCCTACTTAGATAAGTATTTAGTCGTTTAAATAGTAGAAATAAGTATTAGTCTTTAGCGTATGCATGCGTATTTATTATATTTGTATAATAAATATCAATCGTTTGAACTTACTAATCGGTGTATAGTTTTATTACTTTGAACCTGACCTTGAAATACTTGTGAGGTGTCTAAATACGGCACCTGGCGACTCCGAGCTGAAAATACATACACAGAGCTGTAGTAGTGTTAAGCACACGGCCTTTAAACGGAGGCGTGTTAATACACTCCAATAAACGCGTAATACACTCAAGTAAAACGTGCAACAGGGGCTAAACACATTCATATGTTTTGGTCCTGTCCAAAGCTAGAGGACTACTGGAAGGAGGTTTTTAGGATAATTTCTAAAGTGGTGCACATGAAACTGGATCCGGTCCCCTGGGAGGCCATATTCGGGGTGTCGGACCAGCCAGGGTTGGAAACGGGTGCGGAGGCAGATGTTATAGCCTTCGCCTCGTTGATTGCCCGAAGGCGGATCCTGGTGGGTTGGAGAGCAGCCTTTCCACCCTGTGCCCTGGCATGGCGGGGGGACCTGTTGGAATTCCTGAATCTTGAGAAGGTTAAGTTTGAACTGACGGGAAGGACAGAGGGGTTCTACAATTCATAGGCATTATTCATTATGCACTTTCAAGAATTGGATAACATCGAACATTAGTTGGGGGGGGGGGGGGGAGGCGATGGGTGTTAATGGGGGCTATGGGGGATTCCTGATTCCTTTTTGTCAGCTGTTTATGTGAACATGTGGGTGAATGGTTTGCGTTTGGTGGGAGGATGGGATCGTTGTTATTGATATGGGGATTGGCATATTTGTTACTGATTATTGTTGGTGGGTGTAAATTGGGGAGAAAATATGAAAAAGGAGGCAAATAAAGAAATTTTTTTAAAATCACAACTGGAAAAATGTAACTTCAAGTTCCAAGTACAAGAAGAAAATACATTTGTTACTGCTGTTATTACCTTCTAGTGGACCAACATATATCTTTATTCACATATTGGAAGATATTATTTTTTTTCCCATAAATTTAGAGTGCCCAATTCATTTTTTCCCAATTAAGGGGCAATTTAGCGTGGCAAATCCACCTACCCTGCATATCTTTAGGGTTGTGGGGACGAATCTCACGCAAACACGAGGAGCATGTGCAAACTCCACACGGACAGTGACCCAGAGCAGGGATCAAACCTGGGTCCTCGATGCCGTGATGCTGCAGTGCTAACCCACTGCGCCACCCTGGTGCCCTCCATATTGGAAGATATTAAACCTAATTCGATCTCAGGTGTAAACATCCCAGTCAGTTGAACTATATCATTCGATGGTACTTGGCATCAAAAAAGTGGTAGGAGGCTGGTTTGGGGCTGGTTTAACACACTGGGCTAAATCGCTGGCTTTGAAAGCAGACCAAGGCAGGCCAGCAGCACGGTTCAATTCCTGTACCAGCCTCCCTGAACAGGCGCTGAATGTGGCGACTAGGGGCTTTTCACAGTAACTTAATTGAAGCCTACTTGTGACAATAAGCGATTTTTATTTTTTTTCCAGCAGGAGGAACGATGATGGTGGATGCCCAAGGGCAGGCCTGAGGAGGTGCGGGATGCAGGCTGGCCCATGGGGGGGGGGGGGGGGGGGGGGGTGTGGGGGGGTGTGGAAGGGTGCTTTGCCCCCCACCCCCCACCCCCCATATCCAGGCTGATCACGTGAGGGTTGAATGGGCCAGTCAAAAGGGGCTTTGTGTTCACACATTTAAAAAAATTGAAGGCAGATGTGGCTATGCTACAGGAGACTCATCTGAAGGTGGGGGACCAGACTAGACTGAGGAAGGGATGGGTAGGACAAGTATTTCACTCGGGATTGGATTCTAAAACAAAGGGGATGGCGATTTTGATCAACAGTCGGGTGGATTTGAAGTGGGAAGTACAGTGGCTGACTCTGGGGGGAGGTATGTTATGGTGAGTGGGAAATTGGAGGGGTCGCCGGTGGTATTAGTGAACATCTATGCCCCAAACATGGAGATTTGGGAGACAGAGGGTGAAAGAATTTTCATCCTTCTCCCATATGCACAAGGTGTACTCCCGAATAGATTTTTTTGTGTTCGGTAAGACGTTGTTGGCGGGGCTGGTGTATGTTGAATACTCTGGGGTCCGGTATGGGAGGCACTGAAAGCAGTGGTCAGGGGGAGTTTATATCGATTTGGGCACATAGGGAGAAGGCGGAGCAGGCAGAAAGGCTAGTGGAGGAATTCCTGCAGATGGATAGGAGGTATGCGGATGCCCTACAGGCGGGGCTGCTAAAGGAGCGGCAGAGGCTGCAGATGGAGTTTGGACTACTATCTACGGGAAAGGCGGTGGAGCAGTTGAGAATGGTGAGAGGGGCGGTATATGAGTATGGGGATAAGGGATGCAGGATGCTAGCGCACCAGTTGAGGAAACAGGAGGCTGCAAGGGAGATCGGGAAAGTGAAAGATGCAGGAGGGAATACGGTCTTGGACCCGGCGGGGGTGAATGGGCCTTAAGGGGCTTTTACAGCAAGTTGTATGAATCGGAAGCCCCAGCCAGGGGGGAGGTGATGAGGCGGTCTTCAGAGGGGTTGGAGTTCCCGAAGGTAGATGAGGAGTTGGTGAGCCTGGAAGCCCCAATTGGGATGGTAGAAGTGGTGGAGGGGCTGGAGGCAATGCAATCGGGCAAGGCCTTGATTCCGGACAGGTACCCGGTGGAATTTTATAAGAAGTTCTCCGAGATATTGGAGCCGTTGCTGGCATGGGCTTTTAACGAGGCGAGGGAGCTGGGTGTGCTCCCCCCAATATTGTCACAGGCTTCGACGTCTCTCATTTTGAAGCGGGAAAAAGACCCTGAACAATGTGGGTCATACAGACCGATTTACCTGCTAAATGTAGATGCCAAACTAGTGGCTAAGAACTTGGCTTCGGGAATAGAGGATTGTGTTGGTATGAGAGGATTGGGTTGATATGAGAGAATCAGATGGGGTTTGCAAAAGGGAGGCAAACGGCGGCCAACATTAGGAGGCTACTTAATGTGATCATAATGAGAGGAAGAGTTGGTGGTAGCCACGGACGTAGCAAAGGCCTTTGATCGGTTGGAGTGAGAATATCTGTGCGAGGTCCTGGGGAGATTTGGGTTTGGGCAGGGATTTGTGGACAGGGTCCGGTTGTTATACATCAGGCACCGGTGGCGAGTGTGCGAACAAACCGGGTGAGTTCCGGCTATTTCAGGCTGCACCGGGGTCGAGGCAGGGTGCCCACTTTTCCCACTGCTGTTTGTCCTGGCTATAGAGCCGTTGGCGATGGCACTGAGAACGTCGGGGGTCTGGTAGGGGATAGTGCGCTGGGGAGGGGGGGTGGGGTGCACAGGGTCTCGCTGTACAGGGATGATTTGCTTCTGTATATTTCAGACCCACAGGGGGGAGATTGGGGGGATTATGGGGATATTAGAGGAATTCGGTCAGTTTTCGGAGTATAAATTGAATATGGGCAAGAGCGAAGTCTTTGCGATTCAGGCGAGGGGGCAGGACAAGAGACTGGGGGAGTAGCAATTCCAGATGGCAATGGGAAGCTTTCGGTATTTGAGCATCCTGGTGGCACGAGAGTGGGAGCAGCTGCACAAGCTGAATCTGGGTCGGTTGGCAGAACAGATGAGGGGCAACGTTTGGAGGTGGGATGCGCTCCACTGTCATTGGCGGGGAGGGTGCAGACAGTGAAGATGACGGGGTGTCCCAAGGTTCCTGTTTGTATTTCAGAGCCTCCCAGTTTTATCCCCAAGGCATTCTTTAAAAAAGTGAACGCGGTGATCTGGGGATTTGTGTGGGCAGATAAAACCCCACGGGTGAAGATGGTGCTGCTGGAGCGGGGACAAGAGGGGTGCTGGCCCTTCTGAACTTTATAAATTATTATTGGGCAGCAAACTTAGCGATGGTCAGGATGTGTGTCGGGGGAGGGGTCAGTTTGGGAGCGGGTGGAGGCGGCCTCATGTAGGGGCACGAGTTTAGGGGCACTGTTAACGGCACCTCTGCCATTCTTGCCGGCCACGTACTCCACAAGCGCGGTACTGGTGGCAGCCCTGAGAGTGTGGGGACAGTGGCGGCAACACATGGGGCTGGAGGGGGCATCGATGCGAACACCGATAAGTAATAACCACCTGTTCACTCTGGGGGGGCACTGACTGGAGGGTTATGGAGATGGCAACGGGCAGGGATCGAGAGATTTGGAGATCTCTTTATCGATGAGGGCTTTCCGAGCTTGGAGGACTTAGAAGAGGAGTTTGAGCTTGGGAATGGGTTCCGGTTTCTGCAGGTGATGGACTTTGTGCGGAGGCAGGTTTCGACCTTCCCGCACCTACCGCCCCAGGGACTACAGGATAATGTGGTGTCGAGAGTAGGACTGGGGGAGGGGAATGTTTCAGAGATCTACAAGGAACTGATGGAGTGGGAGGGAGCCCCGCTAAGGGGAGGTGAAGTGAAAGTGGGACGAAGAGGTGGGTGGGGAGCTGGAGGCCCGATTATGGGAGGAGGCCCTGAGGCGAGTCAATGCATCCTTGTCGTGTGTGGGGCTCAGGCTAGTACAATTCAAGGTGGTCCACAGAGCGCACATGACGGTGGCCAGGATGAGCAGGTTCTTAGAGGGGGTGGAGAATAGGTGTGGGCGCTGTGCGGGGGGACTTGCGAACCATGTCCATATGTTCTGGGCATGACCGAGGTTGAGAGGTTTCTGGCAAGGGTTTGCTGATGTCATGTCAGAAGTATTAACGGTGAGGGTGATACTGAGTCCAGAAGTGGTGACCTTTGGTGCGATGGAAGATCCGGGAGCCCAGGGGGGTGAGAGAGCCGATGTTCTAGCCTTTGCCTCCCTGGTGGCCCGGAGTCAGTTCCTACTAGGATGGACAGACTCTGAGTCCCCGAAGTCTGGGGTATGGGTTAACAACATGGCGGTTTCTCAGACTCGAAAAAATCAAGTTCGCCTTGAGGGGATCGCTACAGGGGTTTGCCCAGAGGTGGCAGCCGTTCATTGAGCTCTTCAAGAAAAATCCAGCGGTCAGCAGGGTGGGGGTTGAGTAAGCTGAGGAAGACCAGTGGAAAGTGGGGCTGGGGAAAGAGATCCTGTTTGTGATAGCCATGTTGGCTGGGGTTTGTTACTAGGTGGGTGTGTTGTTTATCTTGTTTTGTTCCTTTTGATACCTGATGGTTCAAATTAAGGGCGACACTGTGGCACAGTGGTTAGCAATGCTGCCTACAGTGCCGAGGTCCCGGGTTCAATTCCCGCCTCTGGGTCACTGTCCTTGTGGTGTTTGCACATCTTGGTCACACTAAATTGCCCCTTAATGGGAAAAAAAATTGGGTATTTTAGATTTTTTTATTTTTTTTAAATTGTTAAAATTATAAATGCCTTAATAAAATATTTTCTTAAAAAAAGGAATTCTACATAAATTCTACTGCAGTGTTACCAAAACAAAGGTCCATTGTATTATTTATGCAACCCAAGAGATACACACTCAGGTTAAAAAAGTCACTGTTTCCTGGCAGAGAGCTTTATTCACTTGTTTGAACAGGTATAACTATAAATAATATTTCAGTGACGAGTACTAAACATGCATTTTTAAAGGTGGTGGAAAAGGATGGCAACATTGCACATAAATATTCAATAAACTGTCTTAAGGCTCAGATTCATTCAGCGTTTTCAACAGTGTACTGCCAAAATTCCACCAACACATCTCCTGTCCCACCACGGACGACAACACTCTTGACCACTGCTACTCAAACATCAAGGGCAAAAACCTACCGTTCCATCCCCCGACCGCAATTTGGAAAATCAGACCATAAGACGGTGCTCCTTCTCTCGGCATACAAGCAGAAACGTAAGGGGAGATACCGGCTCAGAAGCTCAAGCAGTGCTGGTCCGAGGAAACAGAAGAGCCCCTACGTGACTGCTTGGAGCCAGTGGACTGGTCCATATTTAAGAACTCATCGATCAAACTAAATGAGTATGCCACCGCCGTCACAGACTTAATCAGCAAATGTGTGAATGACTGCGTGCCAAAGAAAGCAGTACGTACAAACCCCAACCGTAAACCATATCTTAATCGGGAGATTGACTCACTGCTCAAGTACAGGTCTGAAGCGTTCAAGTCAGGTGACCCTGACCCACACAAAAAGTCCAGATCCGACCTACGCAAGCCATCCGGGACGCCAAGAGAACAAGCTAGGGTCACAGAGTAGCGTTACAGACTCTCGTCGGTTGTGGCAAGGCCTAAACAACATAACAAGCTACAAAGCGAAGCCGAGCAGCATTTCCGGCAGCAGCACACCCCTCCCCTATGAACTAAATGCACTCTATGCTCGGTTCGAGCAGGAAACCATCAATCCGCTGTCGAGTGCCCCAGCAGCCCCGGATACACCAATACCCACCTTGACAACTTCCAAAGTCAGATCGGCCGTCCTGAAAGTGAACCCTCGGAGAGCGATGGGCCCGGACAGGGTCCCTGGTCATGCACTCAGAGCCTGCGCGGACCAGCTGGCAGATGTGTTCAACCCGTCCCTACTCTGCTCCGAGCTCCCCACCTGCTTCAAGAAGACCACCATCATACCGGTGCCAACGTGCCTCAATGACTCCCTTCCAGTTGCCCTGACATCAATCGTAATGAAGTGCTTCGAGAGGTTGGTCACATCAACTCCATACTCCCAGGATGCCGAGATCCACTGCAATTCGCATAGCGCCGCAACCGGTCCACAGCAGACGCCATCTCCCTGGCCCTACACTCATCCCTGGATCATCTCGACAACAAGGACTCCTACATCAGACTCCTATTTATTGACTACAGCTCCGCCTTCAACACCATAATCTCAGCCAAGCTCATATCAAAGCTCCATAACCTAGAACTCGGCTCCTCACTCTGCAACTGGATCCTTGACTTCCTGACCCATAGACCACAATCAGTAAGAATAAACAACAGCAGCTCCTCCATGATAGTCCTCAATACCGGGCGCCCGCAAGGCTGTGTACTTAGCCCCTTACTACACTTCCTTTTCACACGACTGCGTGGCAAAATTTGGTTCCAACTTAATCTACAAGTTTGACGACACGAACATCATGGGTCGGATCTTGAACAACGACGAGTCAGAATACAGGACGGAGATAGAGAACCAAGTGGAGTGGTGTAACAACAACAATCTATCCCTCAATGCCAGCAAAACTAAAGGGCTGGTCATTGACTTCAGAAAGCAAAGCACTGTACACACCCCTGTCTGCATCAAACGTGCCGAGGTGGAGATGGTTGACAGTTTCAAATTCCTAGGGGTGCACATCACCAAAAATCTGCCCTGGTCAACCCACGTCGATGCTACCACCAAGAAAGCACAACAGCGCCTTTACGTCCTCAGGAAACTAAGGAAATTCGGCATGTTCTCATTGACTCTTACCAACTTTTACAGAAGCACTGTAGAAAGCATCCTATCTGGCTGCATCACAGCCTGATATGGCAACTGCTTGGCCCAAGACCACAAGAAACTTCAGAGTCATGAACACAGCCCAGTCCATCACACAAACCCGTTTCCCATCAAGTGATTCTATCTACACTTCCCGCTGCCTTGGGTAAGCGGGCAACAGAATCAAAGACCCCTCCCACCTGGCTCACCCACTCTTCCAACTTCTTCCATCAGGCAGGAGAAAGTCTGAGAACACGTATAAACAGAATCAAAAACAGCTTCTTCCACGCTGTTACCAGACTCCTAAACAACTCTCTTATGGACTGACCTGATTAATACTACACTCCTGTATGCGACACCCGATGCCGATGTCTATGTATTTACATTGTGTACCTTGTGTTGCCCTATGATGTATTTTCTTTTCTTTTCATGTACTAAATGATCTGTTTGAGCTGCTCGCAAAATAATTCTTTTCACTCTACCTCGATACATGTGACAATAAACAAATCCAATCCAATACTGGCCTGTGAAAGGCTGCACAACTATAGAACTATATTGAGATTTTACAGGGCTGTGTCTAATTAAGTTTTGATGTCATACATTTTTTTTCTGAAAAGTTTGAGTACCCAATTATTATTTTCACAATTAAGCGGCAATTTAGTGTGGCCAATCCACCTAACCTGCACATCTTTGGGTTGTGGGGGTGAAACCCACGCAGACACGGGGAGAATGTGCAAGCTCCACACGGACAGTGGACCCAGTGCCGGGATTCGAACCCGGGTCCTCAGCACCATTGTCCCAGTGCTACCCACTATGCCCCTTAGATGTCATACATGAGAAACATCAGGCTCCAGACATTTAGAAACTGTTCCCTTGTACTTGGATATCTATTATTTCACACAGTAAATCCGCACGTTGTGCTTGTATTTCTGAAAATCCCAACAAAGCCATAGGAACCAATGTTAAAAACAGAGTTAATTTCCTGTTTTTTCCCCCGGGTGGTGGAAGACCCAATGTACAAGTTGCAATACTGGAGCATCCACGTGCAGCAGAACTGTGCACTTACAAAAAAAAAATCACTAAATATAAAAGAAATATTGGACAAATAGCTAACACTTACCGGTCTCTCCTAAACTGTTCCTCAGTTTGGAAATTACTTTCTGGAAATTGCTTCCAATGCCGCTCAATGGATTCATAGATGGCTGATTGTGCATTGAGCAGTCTTCAGGCTGTGCCACATGTGGACAGGTGTTTAAAGCGTCAGTTAGAGAAGTTGCTTAGCGGTTTTTACACTCTGTCTCTTTGACCGAGCCTCTTATATATTCCCAATGATATTTCTGTTTGGTGTTATCCAAATGAAACTTCTGTCATTTTGGTCAAGTTGGTGGAGATGTTTGACCTCCACAGGGAGGAGGCTTGGAGTGATTTAGCACCAATGCTGGGCATGTCGGCTTCTTGGCATCAGCAGACTCACTAGCTCCACCTACTGGGTGTTTTGGACTCATATTTAAGAGTGATTCCGAGGTATTGCAGCACTCATCCCAAGCCTGAAACAAGCAACCTGAAAATGCCCCCCACCCCCCAGTCTCACCTGCTGCAATCATAAAGCAAAGGCCAGATTGGGGGTCCATAATTAATCAGGTGATTGCAGAGTCAGCATGGTGAAGAATAAGTAATGTGTCGTCCTGTATTATTTTTCATTTTTCCAATTAAGGGACAATTTAATGTGGCCAATCGACCTGCCATGCACATATTTGGGTTGTGGGGCTGAGACCCAAGCAGGCACTGGAGAATGTGTAAACTGCACACGGACAGTGACCTCAGGTCCTCAGCACTGGGCAGCACAGTGGCGCAGAGGGTTAGCACTGCGACCTCATGGCGCCAAAGTCCCAGGTTTGATCCCGGCTCTGGGTCACTGTCCGTGTGGAGTTTGCACATTGTCCCCGTGTTTGCGTGGGTTTCGCCCCCACAACCCAAAAAATATGCAAGCTAGATGGATTGGCCACGCTAAATTGCCCCTTAATTGGAAAAAATGAATTGGGTACTCTAAATTTATTTTTTAAAAAGGTCCTCAGCACCAGTGCTAACCGCACCATGCCGCCCTGCCGTCCTGTATTTCTAACCCAAACAAGCCCCGCGATGAGGAAAGTCATTTTACCTGTGTATTGTAGCAAATGCTGTCTCTAACCGACTTTAAAATGGCCTCTGTCACACACCCACAGCAGGCACACCTGGAATTCCAAAATTAAAATCATCTTGCAGAGCCATGCCATGGGTCTTTTCATCACAAAAATGAGCAGCTCAAACTTCCTGCTGGTTTGGATATATTTTCTTCAGAACTTGGCTGCAGCATATTTAAAAAAAAAACATGAATGTAAATAAACATATCACTTTTTTCACAATGGTGTTAATCAGGTCACAGGACACAATGCCAGATCAAAGTTGATGATGACATGGAACACAACTAGGATGATGCACAACATGTCAATGATGACAAATGAAAAACCCCAAATAAGTCAGAAAAACAGGCATTAATGAATAAATGATTGTAGAACAAAAATATATTAAACAGGGTGACTTAAAGCAAGGACAGTAAGAAGTCTTACAACTCCCACAGTCCAAAGATGTGCGGGTTAGGTGGATTGGCTATGCTAAATTGCCCGTAGTGTCCTAAAAAGTAAGGTTAAAGGGGGGGTTGTTGGGTTACGGGTATAGGGTGGGTGCGTGGGTTTGAGTGGGGTGATCATTGCTCGGCACAACATCGAGGGCCGAAGGGCCTGTTCTGTGCTGTACTGTTCTATCTAACACCAGGTTAAAGTCCAACAGATTTGTTTCAAATCACTAGCTTTCTGGGCAGCACGGTGCCGCAGTGGGTTAGCCCTGCTGTCTCATGGCCCCGAGATCCCAGGTTCGATTCTGGGTCACTGTCCGTGTGGAGTTTGCACATTCTCCCTATGTTTGTGTGGGTTTCACCCCCACAACCCAAAGATGTGCAGGATAGGTGGATTGGCCACATTAAATTGCCCCTTAATTGGAAAAAATTAATTGGGTACTCCAAATTTATATATTTTTTTAAATCACTCGCTTTCGGAGCACTGCTCCTTCATCAGGTGAATGAAGAGATATGTTCCAGAAACATATATATAGACAAAGTCAAAGATGCAAGACGATATTTTGAAAGCGAGCATTTGCAGGTAATTAAGTCTTTACAGAGCCAGAGAGTGGTGTAACCCCAGGTTAAAGAGGTGTGAATTGTCTCAAGCCAGGACAGTTGGTCGGATTTCGCAAGCCCAGGCCAGATTATGGGGGATGAATGTAATGCAACATGAATCCAAGGTCCCGGTTGAGGCCGTACTCATGTTTGCGGAACTTGGCTGTAAGTTTCTGCTCAGCGATTTTGTGTTGTCGTACATCCTGAAGAACGCTTGGAGAACGCTTACCCGTGTTATGGTGGTACCCATGTCAACGATCTGGCACGTCTTGCAGAGATTGCCATGGCAGGGTTATGTGGTGTTGTGGTCACTGTTCTGAAAGCTGGGTAGTTTGCTGCAAACAATGGTTTGTTTGAGGTTGCGCGGTTGTTTGAAGGCAAGTAGTGGGGGTGTGGAGATGACCTTGGCAAGATGTTCATCTTCATCGATGACGTGTTGAAGGTAGCAAAGAAGATGTCATAGATTCTCCGCTCCAGGGAAGTACTGGATGACAAAGGGTACTCTGTTGGTTGTGTCCCATGTTTGTCTTCTGAGGAGGTTGGAGCGGTGGAACTGTCGATCAATGAGTCGAGCGCCATATCCCTTTCGTACAAGGGCACCTTTCAGCGTCTGTAGATGTTTGTTACCCTCCTCCTTGTCTGAGCAGATCCTGTGTGAGGTTATCTGTGGGCTTGCGGTAAAGCGAAGTGCCGAGGTGACCGCCCTTGATAGAGATGAGTGTGTCCAAGAATGCAACCGATTTTGGAGAGGAGTCCATGGTAAGTCTGATGGTGGGATAGGACTTATTGATGTCATGATGTAGTCGTTTCAGTGATTCTTCGCCGTGGATCCAAAGGAAAAAAATGTCATTGCTGTATCTGGTGTATAATGTCGGTTGAAGGTCCTGTGCAGTGACGAGGTCTTGTTCAAACTTGTGCATGAAGATGTTGGCATATTGAGGTGCGAATTTTGTCCCCATGGCTATTCCATACATCTGGATGAAGAACTTGTTGTCGAAGGTGAAGACGTGTGATCCAGAATTAAGCGGATGAGTTGCAGAATTGCGTCTGGAAATTGGCAGTTGTCGGTGTTGAGCACTGAGGCTGTTGCAGCAATGCCGTCGTCATGGGGGATGCTGGTGTAGAGTGCCGAGACGTCCATTGTGACGAGGAATGTTCCCGGTTCAACTGGTCCATGGGTACGGAGTTTCTGTCGGAGGTCCGTCGTGTCACGACAGAAGCTGGGAGTTCCTTATACGATGGGTTTCAAGATACCCTCGATGTAGCCAGAGAGATTCTCACACAGGGTCCCATTGTCTGATACAGTAGGACGGCCTCGTGTGTTGGCCTTGTGTATTTTCGGGAGGCAATGGAGATCTCCAACGTGGGATGAGAGCACACAAGGTGCTCTGAAGGTCTGGATCCAAGGTCTTGATCAGTCTGTTGAGTTGGCGGGTGTTCCTTAGTCGGATCTGCGGGTAACTGTATGTAGTGTTCCAGGTACGCGGTACATTCTCGTGCGACTCAGCCAATGTTGTCGACCTCATACGCTGCAGGAAAGGATATCCCAAAGCATGGTACGTTGGCGAGACCATGCAAACTGCGACAACGGATGAATGGACATCGCGCGACAATCGCAGGCAGGAATGTTCCCTTCCAGTCGGGGAACACTTAAGCAGCCAAGGTCATTCAGCCTCTGATCTCCGGGTAAGTGTTCTCCAAGGCGCCCTTCAGGATGCACGACAATGCAAAATCGCCGAGCAGAAACTTATAGCCAAGTTCCGCACACATGAGTACAGCCTCAACCGGACCTTGGATTCGTGTTGCATTACATTCATCCCCCACCATCTGGCCTGGGCTTGCGAAATCCGACCAACTGCCCTGGCTTGAGATAATTCACACCTCTTTAACCTAACCCCTCTCTCTGGCTCTGTAAAGACTTAATTACATGCAGATGCTCGCATTCAAAGTATCGTCTTGCATCTTTGACTTTGTCTATATATGTTTCTGGAACATATCTCTTCATTCACCTGAGGAAGGAGCAGTGCTCCAAAAGCTAGTGATTTAAAACAAACCTATTGGACTTTAACCTGGTGTTGTTAGACTTGTTACTGTGCTCACCCCAGTCCAACGCCGACATCTTCACATTAAAGCAAGGACTCACTGTATTTAGAATTTCAATTTTGTGGTTAGCACTGCTGCCTCATGGCGCCGAGGACCCGGGTTCGATCACGGCCCTGGTCACTGTCTGTGTGCATTTTGCGCATCCTCCCGTGTCTGCGTGGGTCTCACCACCACAACCCAAAGATGTGCAGGGTAGGTGGATTGACCATGCTAAATTGCCCCTTAATTGGAAAAAAGTTTGAATTGAATTGATTTTAAAAATCAATTTTATAAAAATAAAAGGTTTGTTTTCAGCAAACTTTGTTTTTCTAAATGATTTTTATTGGATATTTGAACGAAGTATATTTGCCGTTATCTACACAGGATATAATATATATATCTATATAGAAAGGAAGGGTACACACACACAAATCACAAAAGGAGAGAATTTTTTTTTTAAAACAGGAACAACACGAGAGAAGTACAACATCAAATAATGTAACTGGTCGGGTATAATGCACCCGCCCAGTCGCAGCAACTCTGTACACTTGGCAAAATAATTCACACACATAAGTAGACATCTGTTTGTGCCGTTTGTGTGTTTTCAGCAAACCTGATAGTTCTCTGTAGCCTAGTTCTCTGTAGCCTATGTCTATTCACGGACTATATTGTCCTGTACTACTGCTACATTCCGATCCACTCACCCAGCTTGAACGGCCTCCTGTATAACACTGCCATGGTCACTTTGTTCAAACCACCCCCGCCCCCCTGCAGACTTGGTCTCAATCAGACAAGAACCTCAAACCTGGTGGACAATGAATTTAAACTAATTCAGCAGGGGCATGGGAACCTGGATTGTAGTTTTGGGGTACGGGAGATTGAGAGTATAGAGGTCAGGAGCACAGATTTGACTTCGCAGGAGGGTGCCAGTGTTCAGGTCGGTGGTTTGAAGTGTGTCTACTTCAATGCCAGGAGTATACGAAATAAGGTAGGGGAATTGGCAGCATGGGTTGGTACCTGGGACTTCGATGTTGTGGCCATTTCAGAGACATGGATAGAGCAGGGACAGGAATGGTTGTTGCAGGTTCCGGGGTTTAGGTGTTTTAGTAAGCTCAGAGAAGGGGGCAAAAGAGGGGGAGGTGTGGCGCTGCTAGTCAAGGACAGTATTACGGTGGCGGAAAGGATGCTAGATGGGGACTCTTCTTCTGAGGTAGTATGGGCTGAGGTTAGAAACAGGAAAGGAGAGGTCACCCTGTTGGGAGTTTTCTATAGGCCACCTAATAGTTCTAGGGATGTAGAGGAAAGGATGGCGAAGATGATTCTGGAAAAGAGCGAAAGTAACAGGGTAGTTGTTATGGGAGACTTTAACTTTCCAAATATTGACTGGAAAAGATATAGTTCGAGAACATTAGATGGGTCATTCTTTGTACAATGTGTGCAGGAGGGTTTCCTGACACAATATGTTGACAGGCCAACAAGAAGCGAGGCCACATTGGATTTGGTTTTGGGTAATGAACCAGGCCAGGTGTTAGATCTGGAGGTAGGTGAGCACTTTGGAAACAGTGACCACAATTCGGTGACCTTTACGTTAGTGATGGAAAGGGATAAGTATACCTCGCAGGGCAAGAGTTATAGCTGGGGGAAGGGCAATTATGATGCCATTAGACATGACTTAGGATGTGTTGGTTGGAGAAGTAGGCTGCAAGGGTTGGGCACACTGGATATGTGGAGCTTGTTCAAGGAACAGCTATTGCATGTTCTTGATAAGTACGTACCAGTCAGGCAGGGAGGAAGGGGTCGAGCGAGGGAACCGTGGTTTACCAAAGAAGTGGAATCTCTTGTTAAGAGGAAGAAGGAGGCCTATGTGAAGATGAGGCGTGAAGTTTCAGTTGGGGCGCTTGATAGTTACAAGGAAGCGAGGAAGGATCTAAAGAGAGAGCTGAGACGAGCAAGGAGGGGACATGAGAAGTCTTTGGCAGGTAGGATCAAGGAAAACCCAAAAGCTTTCTATAGGTATGTCAGGAATAAAAGAATGACTAGGGTAAGAGTAGGGCCAGTCAAGGACAGTGGTGGGAAGTTGTGTGTGGAGGCTGAGGAGATAAGCGAGATACTAAATGAATACTTTTCGTCAGTATTCACTCAAGAAAAAGATAATATTGTGGAGGAGAATGCTGAGACCCAGGCTATTAGAATAGATGGCATTGAGGTGCGTAGGGAAGAAGTGTTGGCAATTCTGGACAAGGTGAAAATAGATAAGTCCCCGGGGCCGGATGGGATTTATCCTAGGATTCTCTGGGAAGCCAGGGAAGAGATTGCTGAGCCTTTGGCTTTGACTTTTAGGTCATCATTGGCTACAGGAATAGTGCCAGAGGACTGGAGGATAGCAAATGTGGTCCCTTTGTTCAAGAAGGGGAGTAGAGATAACCCCGGTAACTATAGGCCGGTGAGCCTAACGTCTGTGGTGGGTAAAGTCTTGGAGAGGATTATAAAAGATACGATTTATAATCATCTAGATAGGAATAATATGATTAGGGACAGTCAGCATGGTTTTGTGAAGGGTAGGTCATGCCTCACAAACCTTATCGAGTTCTTTGAGAAGGTGACTGAAGAGGTAGACGAGGGTAGAGCAGTTGATGTGGTGTATATGGATTTCAGTAAAGCGTTTGATAAGGTTCCCCACAGTCGGCTATTGCAGAAAATACGGAGGCTGGGGATTGAGGGTGATTTAGAGATGTGGATCAGAAATTGGCTAGTTGAAAGAAGACAGAGAGTGGTAGTTGATGGGAAATGTTCAGAATGGAGTTCAGTTACGAGTGGCGTACCACAAGGATCTGTTCTGGGGCCGTTACTGTTTGTCATTTTTATAAATGACCTAGAGGAGGGCGCAGAAGGATGGGTGAGTAAATTTGCAGACGACACTAAAGTCGGTGGAGTTGTAAACAGTGCGGAAGGATGTTGCAGGTTACAGAGGGACATAGATAAGCTGCAGAGCTGGGCTGAGAGGTGGCAAATGGAGTTTAATGTGGAGAAGTGTGAGGTGATTCACTTTGGAAAGAATAACAGAAATGCGGAATATTTGGCTAATGGTAAAATTCTTGGTAGTTTGGATGAGCAGAGGGATCTCGGTGTCCATGTACATAGATCCCTGAAAGTTGCCACCCAGGTTGATAGGGTTGTGAAGAAGGCCTATGGTGTGTTGGCCTTTATTGGTAGAGGGATTGAGTTCCGGAGCCATGAGGTCATGTTGCAGTTGTACAAAACTCTAGTACGGCCGCATTTGGAGTATTGCGTACAGTTCTGGTCGCCTCATTATAGGAAGGACGTGGAAGCTTTGGAACGGGTGCAGAGGAGATTTACCAGGATGTTGCCTGGTATGGAGTGAAAATCTTATGAGGAAAGGCTGATGGACTTGAGGTTGTTTTCGTTAGAGAGAAGAAGGTTAAGAGGTGACTTAATAGAGGCATACAAAATGATCAGAGGGTTAGATAGGGTGGACAGCGAGAGCCTTCTCCCGCGGATGGAGGTGGCTAGCACGAGGGGACATAGCCTTAAATTGAGGGGTAATAGATATAGGACAGAGGTCAGAGGTGGGTTTTTTACGCAAAGAGTGGTGAGGCCGTGGAATGCCCTACCTGCAACAGTAGTGAACACGCCAACATTGAGGGCATTTAAAAATTTATTGGATAAGCATATGGATGATAAGGGCATAGTGTAGGTTAGATGGCCTTTAGATTTTTTCCATGTCAGTGCAACATCGAGGGCCGAAGGGCCTGTACTGTGCTGTATCGTTCTATGTTCTAATGCGAAGGATAACACCCTTCCACGTCTACCTTCCTGATCACCACAGTCACATCCTTCTGCCCTTGACCATGGAACAAACCAGAACTTAGACTTTTTTTTTAAAAAAGTACTTCAATTCCACAAATTTTTATAATTTACAAGAAACCCACAAATACCCCCAACCCATTAAGTCGCCCACCTCACCCTCCCCCAGAAGTCAACAACAACCAACACCCAAAGTTCGAAATAACAAACCTTAACTATTGTAGAACCAATCACTTGTCCCCTTAGAGCAAATTTCACTGTTTCCAGGGCCAAAAGATCCAGCAGGAACCCCGCCATGCCAAGGCACAGGGTGCAGAAGTTGACCTCCACATAAACAAGACCCGCCTCGAGCAATCAGCGAGGCGAAGGCTAAAACATCCACCCCCACCTGCAGCTCTGGCCAGTCCGACATTCCGAATATGGCTTCCAGGGATCCGGGCGCCACCTCCTCAGGTAGAATCCCCAAAATAATGCTGAACACCATTCTACTAAACATTTCCAGCTTCGGGCAGGCCCAAAGCACATGCACATGGTTCGCAGGGCCCCCCGATCGCTCACACCCCTTTGAACAGCCGGCTCATCCTAGACTTTGTAAGGTGCACCGTATAGACTACCTTAAGCTCTATCAGCCCCAGCCTCACCCGCAAGATTGAGGCGTTTACCCTCCGCAGCACCTCACCCCACAATCCCCCCTCCAGCGCCGCCCCCAACTTTTCCTCCCACTTCGCCTTAACCCCCTCCATGGACACACCATCTTCCTCCAAAATCCTCCCGTAAATGGCTGAGACAACCCCCCTCTCCAACCCCTCCACTGATAGCACCGCCTCCAACAAGGGAAGTTTGGGAAGACTGTCCTCGCAAAGTCCCTCACCTGCATATACCCAAAGCCTTCACCCCGCGCCAGCCCAAACTCGCAAATCGCCCTCCCAGAAACAGCTCCTTTATTTCTTTGATCCCTCTCTCTTCCTATCCCCGGAATCTGGTATCCATCCTCCCCATCTCACCCCATGATTCCCCCTAATCGCCATCCCCCGACCCAGCTCTCATCCTAAAATGCTGCCTAAACTTCCTCCAAATTTTCAACATAGCCACTACCACTGGACTCACAGAATACATCCCTGGAGCCATCAGCAGTGGCACCATTGCCAGTACCCGCAACCCCGACCCCCTACTGGAGCCTGCCTCCATCCTTACCCACAAAGCCCCCACCTCCCTATTCCAGCCCTGAACCTTCCCTGCATTCACCGCCGTGTCGTAATATATCAAATTTGGGATGCCTTGCCGTCCCCTCTGCAATATCACCTTTCTAATCCCAGCCACTTTTCCCACCCAAGCAAAAAAGATCAGGCTGAAACAAATGAAACTTTAGGGAAAATGACCGGCAGGTACTGAAACAGAAACAAGAATCGCAAAACAAATTCACCTTTACTGCGTTTACCCAGCCCGCCAACGACAGGGGAAGATTGTCCCATCTCAAGAAGTCAGCCTTCATCCTCCCCACCAAGCTAGTGAAATTGAACTTCCTGAGATCTGCCCAATCCCAGGCCATCTGCACCCCCAAATACCTAAAGTGAGACGCTGCCAGATGAAATGGCAGCCGCCCCAATCCCACTCCTACTCCTGGAGAGACCATAAGGAACTCGCTTTTCCCTAAATTCAACTTGTACCCTGACAATGTCCCAAATCTCTGAAGCAACGCCATTATGCTCCCTGCCAAAGAGCTTGGCTCCAAAATATACAACAAAAAAATCATCAGCATACAAGAATACCCTGTGCTCCACCCCCCCATCACTATCCCCTTCCACAACCCTGAGCTCCTCAGCATAATGGCCAAGGGGTCTATATCCAATGCAAAGAGAAGGGGGAATGTATGGCATCCCTGCCTTGTACCCCAATGCAATGCAAAGTACCCTGAATTCATATTGTTTGTGTACCCGCTCACCTTATAAAACAGAAACACCCACGCCACAAACTTCGGCACAATCCCAAATTTCTCCAACACCACCATCAAATAATTCCACTCCACCTGATCAAAAGGCTTGTCCACACCTAACGCCGCCACCATCTCCGTCTCCCTTCCGTCTGCCGGAGGAAGCACCAAATTCAACAGCCTTCTCACATTCAAAGACAACTTTCTTCTCTTTACGAACCCAGTCTGGTCCTCCCCAATCACCTGCAGAAGGCACCCCTCCAACCTTAACACCAACACCTTTGCCAATATCTTGGTGTCCACATTCTGCAGTGATATGGGCCTGTTTGACCCACACTCCACCGGATCCTTGTCCTTCAGCAACAACAAGATAATAATAATAATAATATGGAGGCCTGCACCAACATTTGTGGCAAGACACCCCTTTGCATCACGTCCTCGAACATTTCCACCATCAACAGCGCTAGTCTCGCCTTAAATCTTCTATAAAATTCGACCGGAAACAAATCTGGCCCTGTTGCCTCCTGTGCCTTCATCCTCCCAATTGCCACCTTCACATCCTCAACCCCCATTGTCTCCTCCAGCACTGCCCGCTCCACCTCACCCAACCTCGGGCACTCTAACCTGCCCAGAAACTCCCTAATCTCCCCCTCATCCTCTGGTGGCTCCGAATTATCCAGGTCCCTATAAGAATCTTCAGGCACCTTATTAATCTTTTTCCGAGCCACCAACAACTCCCCTGTCTTGTCCTGCACCCAAACTATTTCCCTCACCGTTGCTTCCCTATGAAGCCGACCTGCCAGCATAAGCCCTGCCTTCTCCCTGAACTCAGCTCCCTTGCCTTTCTCAACTGACACATCGCTTTCCCCTTCGACAATAGGTCAAACCTCGCCTGAAACTCCTTCCTTTTTGCCAGGAACCTTGGATCCAAGTCTCCCATCACCTCCCATCCACGTCTAAAATCTCTTCTATCAATCGCTGGCTCTCCTCCCTCTCCACCTTTTCCTCAAACAACATTACCTCCCGCCCCCCACCACCACCTTCAGAGCCTCCCAAACCACCAAAGGCGAAACCTCCCCCATGCAGTTGAACCCCGCATACAGCTTAATCATCTTCCCAATCTTGTCGTTGAAACTCTGGTCCGCCAACACCATATCCATCCTCGACCCCAGGTTCTGGGCTGCCCCCTTCTCCAATACCACGTCCAATGCAGAGCGTGATCCATTATCATAATTGCTGAATATTCCTAACACCGGACAACAGCACCTTTTCCACCACAAAAAAAGTCAATCCCTGAGAACACCGTCTGTACCAGGGAGAAAAATCAATACTCCCGGTCCCTTGGTGTAAAAATCTCCACAGGTCCAGTCCCCCCCCCCCCCCCCCCCCCTCCCTCATGAGACCTGCCAATACCTTCGCACCTCCCCCCCAATCCTGAGCGTCAGCGAGAACGTCTGGGACCTGTCCACCCTCGGCTCCAGTACTGTGTTCCAACCACCCCACCACTACTACCAACTCATGGTTATCCATTTCCGGATTGGCACTCAAAAGTTCTCTTCACAAACCCCACATCATCCCAATTGGTGGCACATACACTTATCAATGCCACCAGCCTCCCCTCCAACGTATACGTAACGATCATGTACCCACATCCCTGATTTTTGATTTGATTTATTACTGTCACATGTATTAGTATTCGGTGAAAAGTATTGTTTCTTGCATGCTGTACAAACAATGCAGACCGTACATAGGGAAGGAAGGGGAGACTGCAGAATATAATGTTACAATTACAGCAAGGTGTAGAGAAAAGATCAACTTAATATGAGGTAGGTCCATTCAAAAGTCTGATGGCAGTAGGGAAGAAGCTGTTCTTGAGTCAGTTGGCACGTGACCTCAAACTTTGGTATCTTTTTCCTGACGAAAGGTGGAAGAGAGTATGTCCAGGGTGCATAGGGTCCTGAATTATGCTGGCTGTCTTTCCGAGGCAGCCGCCACCATCTTCTCCAACTGAAACCTCACCAGTCTACCAAAATCGCCACCTCCCGAACCCTACTATGAAACCCCGAACGAAACACCCACTCGGGCTCATCTGATCCTTCACCCTCAGATGGGTTGCTTGTAGCATCACATCGGCTTTCAGACTCTTGAAATGCATAAAAGGTCTTGCTCTCTTCACCAGTCCTAACCTCCTCACGTTCCACATCACCATTCTGACCAAGGGTCTCTTCTCCCCCCAGCCCGGCCTCTCCTATCCACCATCACCATAGGCCCCAACCCATCCTGCCGGACCCACTCCATCTTTTTGTTACCATTGACCACCCCAGCCCCCCAAGAATCCCCCCAGTCAACACCTCAACCGATATCAATCTTCTCCCCCCACTATTCACACCTCTCAGGTTCATTGAAACCGACTCAATCAGGCTCCAATGACCAATGCCCCTCCCCCCACCACACTCCCATTCACTCGCCAACTTTAGTTAGCTAGTGCAGCGACCCCTGTCCAATCCCGGAACCGGGTCCTCTTGTTGTGAGGCAGCAGTGCTGACCACTGTGTCACCGCTGCTCCCCTTGAGTTTTTAAAATCACAAGCATTTTGGAAATTTAAAACAGCACCACAAGGTATTTATGCAGTTCACTTTGGTTATTTACGTTTTAAAGCACATTCTATTTTTTTCTGTTAGCTTGTGGGTGATGTTTGTATGCTATCTGTTTCAAGCTTTAACGTTTCTGTCGATATTGTAATTTCGAGATCATAGTTTAATGACTTAAATTAAACAGCTAACAAAGAGAAGTTTAATTAACAAAACTTTATTTTCAAAAGTTATTAACCTGGATTCATGTTTACTCGCCAGAATCATGACTCCAGAATATTTTTGGTAAGTACGTGAGAATTTTAATCCAGATACAAATTTGCATGCAAGAATTAGATCATTTTAATTGGTAGGATTGATTGGAATCTGGGATACTTGAAATTATTATGACCAGTCCAGTGTTGGATTGACCTAGAGTTGAACCTTCTTGTCAGATACAAATAGTTATTCCTCTCAGAATTGGAACAGTGTAAAATAAAAATTCTGAGATTGGGGCGAAGAAAAGTTGTAAAGGAGGGATTGTTCAATAAAATGGGTCCCCAATTGTGTTAGTTAGATTGAAACAAAAGGCTGGTGATGTAATGACATCCACTTGAGGACTTTTACTCCACCCCTTTGCAAACTAGCAGAGAATTAACCACTGAAGATGTATTTATATTTTTACAGAAATTACAAGATTAAGTTTTGAATTGTTAGATATGTTCAGATTAAATAATCCATTTTGCCCCAACACAATGGATCGTTTGTGTTTTACAGGCAACTGCAGCAAGATTTACAGTAGCTTCAAGAATTTGAGAATCTATTTGAAGACTTATTGCAGCAATAGTCAGTCCAATTTAAAATCTAATGAAGGGGGGGGGGGGGGGTTGCTGGACAGATAGTGAGAAGTTACAAAAGACAGAATTGATGGGAGAGCAAGGTTGCGTTCACCAGTTTTAAACAACTCCAAGTAACAGCACTGTCATTAGGGCAACCAGATTTCACTTGCCCACCTTCCACAAATACAGCCGGAATAATTAAAAATATTACACTGCTGCAGTGACCCAACATGGAGAATAAAGTACCCCGGAGCCCATTACTCCAACAAGCAATCATCAGCATGAAGAAAAGCCACATAGCACAGCCCTCAGTGCAGATTCTGAACATGGAAAGATTGAAAACGGTCACAGATGCTAGAAGGACTCAAGAGGCAGTCTATTACTTAAATGGGTAGATTACAGTAAAGGACGACGGAAACAGCCTAGTGGGATATTTTGAGGAAAAGGAACATGTACGTGACGTGCAGATTGGATATGAGAAAGTAAATAGGGCAAGAGGAGGGCCACTCGAGGAGGCCGATGTGCCCCAGTTTGAGGACAGGTTACAGTGGAAGTGAACGGAGAGCCAAGAACAGGATGGGCAACAGTTGAACAAAGCAGGGCAAAATTAAAAGTGGAATCTATTTGACAGCTAATGAGAATGATGATGATGAAAAAGGTCTGACATTTAAAGGGATTTTAAGACAATAAAAAAATATAGTTTAGGTGTCTGCCTTAGATAGTGAGAAGTCTTACACCAGATTAAAGTCGTACTGGTTTGTTTTGAATCACTAGCTTTCAGACCAGCTCCTTCCCCAGGTGAAGAGGTGGGTTCCAGAAACACATGTATAGACCAAGTCAATCATACAAGATGATACTTGGAATGGGAGTCTTTGCAGGTAATTAAGTCTTTACAGGTCCAAACACCTGGCCCATCCCAGTCCAACACCAGCATCTCCACATCTATCCTTATACACAAGGACAAAGCTTCTTTTGAAGAAGAGTTGCTCCAGTTTCCTCCCATAGGCCAAAGATATACATGTTAGGATTACTTTGCTAAATTGCCCCTTAGGTGTCCAAAGGTGTGCCATGTTAGGTGGGGTTACAGGGATAGGGCAGGGCCTAGGGGGAGTGCTCTTTCAGAGGGTCAGTGCAGACAGGATGGGTCGAATGGTCTCCTTGCCGCACTGCAGAAATTGTGTGACGTTTATGGAAATCTGAAATGCAACAACTCCCTCGTTTGAATTTGGGACCGTTCTGGAATGTGAAAAAAACATTGTAAATTAGCAAGTTACCTTAAAACAATAGATTCAATTAGTCATGGTCAAGTGACTTTACAACATGCGCGGAAAATTGCCGCCGAGGAAATTCCAGCGAACAAAAAATGCTTCAGGTTCCAAAAATGTCCGAGCGCAGGAAGGGCGACCCTTTGGCGCGGGGATGGAGGAGGAAACAGTGAAGGCGCTGAGCTGCTTTCCACACCCAACTGCAGCACCTTCCCCCTCCCCAAAGCCACTGAGCGACTCGGCCGCCCCGGCCCTGACCCCGCGCGCACCGACCCCCTCCAGCCGACACGCGCAGCGCAGCAGACGTCCCAACGGCCGCTCGCTGGCTGGCGCCTGCCCATCTCCCTCCGCCTCGGCAGCCCCGCGGCCTCTTCAGGCCGAGACCGCGTCACCGCTCCCTCACGGGCCTCATCCTTCTTAGCGGTGCTGAGGCTCGCAAAATAGTGCCAATACTTCCAGGGCTCGAATGATTTCCAAGGAATATGCACTGGAGCCCGATTCCCCCAGCTTCGGACGAACATGGGGGCTTCGATATAACTTCATATCGTTGAGGACAAGCATTCTCGATCTATGTCCCCACTCCCCGCATCGTCTCCGGCTGCTAAATCTGCTCCGAGGGGGAAACACGGCGGGGTCGTGGACGGGAGCAGCTACACCCATGGGTTTTCTGTCCTAATATAAAATTGTGGGCTGGGGGAAAAATCACACGGTTGGAGAATTTAAAATAGAACCCCCCAGGGGCAGAATTGTTCGCTGATGTATCACAGCGTTTTTTTCTCTTTTGTTCAATAAAATTAACCCCCGAATGGCAGAAGGGGTCGGAACTGACTTCTGACAAACTCTGACGGGGCGAGTGGTGTCAAAGGGAGAAAATCCATACACCAAAATCAGACTAAATACAATCAGAGAATCACTATTGTGCAGGTGGAGGCCGTTTGGTCCATCGAGACCGCACCCACCCTCTGAAAGAGCCCTCCGCTCCCCCCACTCTGTCCCCACAACTAAGGGGGGCAATTTAGCATGGCGAATCCACCGAACCTACCCATCTTTGTTGTAGAACTCGGATCAATTCCTTCCCTACTGCAGAAGGAGGACATCTTTCTTATTTAATTTTGCATTGCATGTATTTTTACATTTGAAGTCTTGGAGGTGTGATGCACTATCAATTACCAGCAGGCAGGGATTTACCCCTGTGCCTCTAGTACAGGAGCCTTAGCGTACTATCTCTAATATACAGTTACTTACAGTTATTACATCTAATATACAGTTAGTGGTGACTGTCACATTCACCCCCTGTTAAAAAGAGTCCAGCTGGGGTGGTGGAAAAATTTACAGTTCAGGCAAAATTTACAAGTTCAGACAAAATTTACAGGTTCAGTCGGTCGGGTGTCTTGATCCTCCGATGTGATCGCCTCGGTCCCGGTGGTGATGGTCCCTGCTAATCGTGGCCGCAGATAGTGGTGTTATCTAGGTGCGGGAAGGTGGCCCGCAGTCTGTACCAGTCAACCATTCGGTCCATCTCACGTTGGAAGACCGAGATCCCATTAGTGACACCGAAGGGAACCCTAAGGAAATGATAGAGGCGGCCATCTGCTTCGAACGCAGTGTATTTGCGGTCCGCCTTGCGGATGGGGAGCTGGTGGTAGGCAGATTTCAGGTCCACTGTAGAAAAGACCCGGTACTGTGCAATCTGGTTGACCACATCAGATATGCGTGGGAAGGGGTACGCGTTGAGCTGTGTGTACCGATTGATGGTCTGACTGTAGTCGAAGACCATCCTCTGTTTCTCCCCAGTCTTTACCACTACCACTTGGGCTCTCCAGAGGCTGTTGCTGGCCTTAATGATGCCTTCCCGTAGCAGCCGCTGGACCTCCGACCTGATGAAGGTCCTGTCCTGGGCGCTCTACCGTCTGCTCCTGGTGGCGACAGGTTTTCAATCCGGGCTGAGGTATGCAAACAAGGATGGTGGATCGACCTTAAGGCCCGAAACGGTTAGAGGTGGTAGGGGTCCGCCAAATTTTAAAGTTAAACTTTGGAGATTGCATTGGAAATCCAGACCGAGTAACAGGGCAGCGCAGAGGTTGGGGAGGACGTAGAGTCGGAAGTTGCTGAACACTACCCCCTGGATGGTGAGGGTCGCAATGCAGTACCCCCGGATTTCCACGGAATGGGATCCAGAGGCCAGGGAGATTCTCTTGGTAATGGGGTGTACCGCGAGGGAGCAGCGCCTTACCATGGTGGGGTGGATGAAGCTTTCCGTGCTCCCAGAGTCAAGAAGGCAGGAAGTCTTGTACCCATCGATTTTCACCGTAGTCGTCGAGGTTGTGAGGCCGGGACTGATCGAGGCGATCTGCGGCTGGTGCTGGTAGGCCCCGGGCTCGTCGGCGGTGCCCATCGATTTTCACCGTAGTCGTCGCGTTTGCGAGGTTTTGAGGCCGGGACTGGTCGAGGGTGATTGAGGCGAGCTGCGGCTGGTGCTGGTAGGCCCCGGGCTGGTCAGCGGTGGTGGCAGGCAATGAGCGGCCAGACAAGCTTCCCGAGGAGCAGGCGTCCTGAGGCGTGTCCAAAATGACGGCGAAGATGGCGGCGCCCTCGGGGCGTACCGGGTCTGTAGCAAAAAAGAAAGCGGCGCACACGGGCCGCACGTGGTCTGCGGGGATGAAAATGGCGGACCCCACGGGCCGCATGTGGGTGGTGTAGGAACGCCAGAAACAGCGGCGACTGACCGGGCCTGGCACACAGCAGCAAAATGTCCCTTCTTTCCGCAGGTCTTGCAGGTTGCACTCAGCGCCGGGCAGCGCTACCGGGGGTGTTTGGTCTGCCGCAGAAGTAGCATTTGGGCCCCCCGGGGTTGGCTGGCTGCTGCCCGACGCAGGCTTGGGGTGGGCTGGGGTCAGTAGCTGGTGGGGCCCGTGATGTCCATGAGGGTTCTGTGCGGTCGGGGGCGTATGACTGTACGTTACGGGAGGCGACTGTTAATGAATTTGCGAGCTGTCTGGTTACCGCTAGGTCAAGCGTACCCCCTTCCAATAGGCGCTGGCGGATGTACGCCGACCCCATTCCCGTAACAAAAGTGTCTCTGATTAAAAATTCTGTATGCTCGACTGCCGGAACTGCCTGGCAGTCACAGTTCCTCGCCAGGATGTGCAGGGCACACCAGAAATCATCTAAGGACTCACTGGGGAGTTGCTGTCTCGTGGACAGGAGGTGCCTGGCATAGTTTGTTAACCGGCCGAACGTGATGTCCTTTCAGGAGTTCCATTGCTTCAGTGTAAGTAGGCGCATCCCGGATAAGGGGAAAATATCAGAGCTCACCCGTGAGTAAAGTACCTGGAGCTTCTGTGCGTCTGAGGGTTCTTCAACGGATGTTCGGAGGTAGCTTTCGAAGCAGGCTATCCAGTGGTGGAAGGCCGCTTGAGGGTGCAGCTGCAGGGATTAGGCTTGATACGAAGTTCCATCGCTGTAAAATCTCAGCTCAATAGATTGATGCACTATCAGTTACTACAAAGACCAGAGTAGTGAATAATCAAGGCTTTATTGAGCTGAGGTGTGTGGCCTCCTGCAGCTGCTGCCAGAATGGGAGCAGCTCTGGTGAGCACACATATTTATACGCTGCCCGCTGGCTCTAGTACAGGAGCCTTACCATACTACCTCTAATATACAGTTACTTACAGTTAATACATCTAATATGCAGTTAGTGGTGACTACCACAAGGTGCAGATTATTTTAGGGTGTTTTAAAGCGCCTGGCAGTAATTCCTGATAGCACAAGGGGGCCTGCAGGAAGAGCAGTGGGGGCTTTGCAAGCACAGCCAGGCTTTGCTTGTAACACTTGCAGCACTTAAAACTGCTACGTCCTTCATTCATTAAAAAAAATGCCAGAGAAAAACAAGTACTATGATATTGTGACAAGTAATAAATACTTATGATATTATTCACTGTCTTGGGCGATCAGATGTCAGTGATTATTCATAGCTAATTTGACCCAGTTCCAGGAAGACGTGCTGGAATCCTGATAGGTTTGGGTACTCGGAAAGCCTAGCCTCTTGAATGTCAAAAACTATTTTGAAAGTAATGCGATGTGGTGAAATATATTGTGCTAAGTAATACCAAGAATTGAAACATGATTAGAGTGAGCATAAGAAAACATTTTGGATGCATTAATGCTTTATGCTGAAATTGGGAGGTAAGAGATAAATATTAGGCCTGTGGTTCTTGAGACAATGGATACATCAATGAAACTGTATTTTGTATAAAATGTGGTTGGGTTAATGGATGAAGAAATGTAAAATAAAATTGAGATGGAGATGGTGGGATTTGAACTCCCGTCTCTTGCAGTTTAAGCACCAATCCATCACCATCCCCTCTTTTCTCCTAATTTAATCATTAAAAAGTCTTCATCCATCATTGAATACAGTAAGAAGTCTTACAACACCAGGTCAAAGTCCAACAGGTTTGTTTCGAATCACTAGCTTTCGAGCACTGCTCCTTCCTCAGGTGAATGAAGAGGTAGGTCCCAGAAACATATATATATAGACAAAGTCAAAGATGCAAGACAATACTTTGAATGCAAGTCTTTTCAGGTAATTAAGTCTTTTCAGGTCCTACCAAAATCCTACCAACAGTCCTGGCTTGAGATAATTCACACCTCTTTAACCTGTGATTATCCCTCTCTCCAGTTGCTCTGTCTGGACCTGAAAAGACTGAAAGACTCTTTCCCCTTCATTTTGCGGAGACCTCGGGTGAGCACTGTTCAGTACTCCACAAATTGGAAACAGATGGAATGGAATTTGTGTGAATCTCCAGTGGGATCGGAGGCCCCCAGGTGCATGCCCTCTGGACAGAGTGGTACACTCTGCTGGTGCCAGCTGGGCACCTTGACAGTGACAGGATGGCATGCAGGTTGCACGGTCAGGGTGCCAGGCTAGCAGTATCAGAGTGCCGAGATAGCACTGCCAACTGGTCGGGAAACTGCCATGGTACCAGGTTGGTGGTGCCAAGCTGGCATTTTGTGTGCAGCGGTGATCAGGCCAGGGGTGTCTGCGTGGGTGTTGGGAGTGGTGCAGGGGAGACTGGGGACCCCTCACAGTGGGCTGGGGCTTGTGGAAGGTCATGGTTGCATCGGGGGCTCCAGAGGTCCGGGTGCCATTTCAAAATGGCGACCCAATCTCTTGCTACACCGAGGAGATCCGCTGAGTGGAGGCTCTCGGTGCAGAAAACCGGGCTATGTGTGGCCTCGGACACACATTCCCCACTGAGGCCCTCTATCTAACCAATGGCGTGTTAAATAGTAGGGTGTTTCTCGCCGTTTTGAGTGCCAGGAAACATGATGCTAAACTCACTCGCTATGGGACTTTGTTCCCATTTAGTTAAATCGCGCCCACGATCTCTACAGCCGCCTCTTTCAACACTCTGGGATGTAGATCATCAGGTCCAAGGGATTTATCAATTTTTAGTCCCATTAATTTCCCCAACACTACGTTTTTGCTAATACTAATTTTTTCAACGATAGAACATAGAACATTACAGCGCAGTACGGGCCCTTCGGCCTTCGATGTTGCGCCGACCTGTGAAACCATCTGAAGCCTATCTGACCTACACTATCCCATTTTCATGTCTATCCAGTGACCACTTAAATGCCCTTAAAATTGGCGAGTCTACTACTGTTGCAGGCAGGGCGTTCCACACCCCTACTACTCTCTGAGTAAAGAAACTGCCTCTGACATCTGTCCTATATCTAACACCCCTCAATTTAAAGCTATGTCCCCTCGTGTTGGTCATCACCATCCGAGGAAAGAGACTCTCACTGTCCACCCTATCTAACCCTCTGACTATCTTATATGTCTCTATTAAGTCACCTCTCAGCCTTCTCCTCTCTAACGAAAAAAAACCTCAAGTCCCTGAGCCTTTCCTCGTAAGATCTTCCCTCCATACCAGGCAACATCCTAGTAAATCTCCTCTGAACCCTTTCCAAAGCTTCCACATCCTTCCTATAATGTGGTGACCAGAACTGCACGCAGTACTCCAGGAGCGGCCGCACCAGAGTTATGTACAGCTGCAGCATGACCTCGTGGCTCCGAAACTCAATCCCCCTACTGATAAAGGCTAGCACACCATATGCCTTCTTAACAGCCCTATTAACCTGGGTGGCAACTTTCAGGGATTTATGTACCTGGATGCCGAGATCTCTCTGTTCATCTACACTACCAAGAATCGTGCCATTACCCCAGTATTCTGCATTCCTGTTACTCCTTCCAAAGTGAACCACCTCACACTTTTCCGCATTAAACTCCATCTGCCACCTCTCAGCCCAGCTCTGCAGCTTATCTATATCCCTCTGTATCCTATAACATCCTTCAGCACTATCCACAACTCCACCGACCTTCGTGTCATCTGCAAATTTACTAACCCATCCTTCTACACCCTCTTCCAGGTCACTTATAAAAATGACAAACAGCAGTGGCCCCAAAACAGATCCTTGCGGTACACCACTAGTAACTGAACTCCAGGATGAACATTTGCCATCAACCACCACCCTCTGTCTTCTTTCAGCTAGCCAATTACTGATCCAAACCGCTAAATCACCTTCAATCCCATACTTCCTTATTTTCTGCAATAGCCTACCGTGGGGAACCTTATCAAACGCCTTACTGAAATCCATATACACCACATCAACCGCTTTACCCTCATCCACCTGTTTGGTCACCTTCTCAAAAAACTCAATAAGGTTTGTGAGGCATGACCTACCCTTCACAAAACCGTGTTGACTATCGCTAATCAACTTGTTCTTTTCAAGATGATTATAAACCCTATCTCTTATAACCTTTTCCAACATTTTACCCACAATCGAAGTAAGGCTCACAGGTCTATAATTACCAGGGTTGTCTCTACTCCCCTTCTTGAACAAGGGGACAACATTTGCTATCCTCCAGTCTTCCGGCAGTATTCCTGTCGACAAAGACGACATAAAGATCAAGGACAAAGGCTCTGCAATCTCCTCCCTGGCTTCCCAGAGAATCCTAGGATAAATCCCATCTGGCCCAGGGGACTTATCTATTTTTACAATCTCCCCAATCCCGTATTTCAAGGAGATATTTTGCATCTTCCTTTGTCAGAACAGACAAAGTATTTGTATATTTTCTGTGCCATTTCCTTATTATCCATTATAATGGGCCTGGTTTAGCACAGTGGGCTAAACAGCTGGCTTGTAATGCAGAACAAGGCCGGCAGCACGGGTTCAATTCCTCTACTGGCCTCCCCGAACAGGCACTGGAATGTGGCGACTAGGGGCTTTTCACAGTAACTTCATTGAAGCCTACTTGTGGCAATAAGCAATTATTATTTTTATTATTATTATAAATTCTCCATTCTCTACCTTTATTGAGCACATATTTGACTAAATAAACCTTTTCCTTTTACATTCCTATCAAAGCTTTTACAGTCCATTTTTATGTTCCTCGCTAATTTACTTTCATGAAACCAAAAAAGAAAATGCTGTAAAATCTCAGGAGGTCTGGCAGCATCTGTTAGGAGAGAAAAGAGCTAACGTTTCGAGTCCAGATGACTCTTTGTCAAAGCTAAAATGCATGGAAAGTGGGAGATAATTGGACTGTAGGGTGAGTGAATGAAAGATGACTCATAGCCACAGGAAGCAAGAGAAAAGAGTGCTAATGGCAGTCCCCAGAGAGAATAAAAGGTGTGAAAGGGCAAACTGCAAAGAAACTAAAATCAGAGGGTAAGCGGTGACAGATGTAGATGTGGGAAGAGTGGGGGGGGGGGGGGGGGTGGATTGGTGGAAGAGGGGTAAAATGAGAAAAAGGGAGGGAGGGGGAAGCAAAGGGGAGAAAAGGTAGGAATGGAGGCATAAGATATGGGGAAAGAGTGGGGAGGGAAATCTATATAAAGAAACACAAGAAAGAAATAAAAGATAAAAGATAGTAAAAATGAAATGGAATGAAAACAAAGGGTTCGAGGTGGGGTAGTGCTAATTATCTGAAGTTGTTGAATTCGCTGTTGAGACCGGAAGGCTCTAGCGTGCCTAACCGGCAGATGAGATGCTGTTCCTTCAGTTTGCGTTGAGCTTCATGGAACATTGCAGCAGGCCTAGGACAGACATGTGGGCATGGGAGCAGTGTCTTGTGTTAAAATGGCAAGCATGGGACGGTCACAGTCCTGAATGCTCACAGACAGGGACACAATCCTCCATCTTCCCCGCCAACAACTTAGCCAATACTGTCTGCGTTCAATAGTGATATGGGCCTATACGACCCACATCCCGCCGGGTCCTTCCCCCTTTTTCAGGATTCGTGTGATTACTGCCTGCGTCATCGTCTCCAGCAACTCCCCTTCTCCAGTGCTTCATTAAGCGCCCCCAACAGATGTGGTGCCAGGTCCGTCGCAAATTCCTTCTAAAACACTGCTGGATACCTATCTGGTCCAGGGGCCTTCCCCGACTTCATACCCCTGACACTATCCAGCACCTCCCTCAACCCCCAAAGGGCTCCTCCAACGCCTGCTTGTTTGCTTCCTCCACCTGGACTTGGCCTACCTCCACAGTTGGAGTGCCAGCATGCAGCTCGCCTTCTCCCCATATTCATATTGCACCCCTCTTGCCCTATGCAGTTGCCCTACTGCCCTCCCGTTGTCAGCCTGTCAAACTGCCAATGCAACCTTTTCCTCCTCGCCAATCCCTCCAAAGTTGTCACCCTCAAATACTCCCTGTCCACCTCCACTATCTCGCTCACTAGACAGTCATGTTCCATTCCCTATCCACACAAGCCTCAAACAAAATAATTTTCCCCGGTTCACTGCCTTCAGTGCTTCCCAAAAAATGTCCGCCGACACCTCCCCATTCTGATTCAACTCCACATACTCCTTAATCGCTGCCCGCACCTTATCACAAAAACTTCCATCTGCCAACAACCTGGAGACAAACCTCCACCCAGGCCTTCGCTCTTGTCCCGATCTAAACCGAATCTCCAGCCAGTGGGGCACATGGTCCGGGATAACTATCTCTGCATACTCTGCCTCCTCCACCCCAATCGAAATCTCCCGATTCACTACAAAGTAGTCAATTCTCAAATACACCTTATATACGTGTGAAAAGAAGGAAAACTCCCTACCCCCTGGATTCTGAAAGTGCCATGGATCCACCATACCCAAGTACCGTTCGCAAGCTGAGAATCCTTGTTCTATGGAGTCTAATACTCTTGAGGCATAGGCTACGGGTCCTAAGTTATTGTGTCGTTCTTGCAGGAGCACTGCTGATAGGGTTAGGTCAGTGGTTGCTAATGTTGCACGTTTTACTTGAGTGTATTACGCGTTTATTGGAGTGTATTAACACGCCTCCGTTTAAAGGCCGTGTGCTTAACACTGCTACAGCTCTGTGTGTGTATTTTCAGCTCGGAGTCGCCAGGTGCCGAATCTAGACACCTCACAAGGATTTCAAGGTCAGGTTCAAAGTAATAAAACTATACACCGATTAGTAAGTTCAAACGATTGATATTTATTATACAAATATAATAAATACGCATGCATACGCTAAAGACTAATACTTATTTCTACTATTAAACGGCGAAATACTTATCTAAGTAGGAACCAGCAAGGTCAGGGGACAAGGCCTTTGTTCCTTTCTGGGCTGCACCTTCTGTTCACTAATAGTCGAATACTGTATAAGTAATGCCGGGTTCACGTAGCGAGCGTCGTTTTGGCACTTACTGAACGATGGCTGGTGCTCAACGGCTGGTGATGGGAGACAGGATCAACGGCTGGAGTCGGAGTCAGGATACAACAGCAGATCTGGGCCGGAGTCAAAACAGCAGTCCAAGCCGGAGCACAAAAACAGCGGAGCCGGAGCAAAACAGACAGAACCATGTGCGGGGTCTATCTTTATAGGGCCCCCAATGTCCGTGCCTTTTCGGGGCGGGCCTTTACCTGCCATGTATCGATTGGGTTATTTCCCAATCGATGTCTTACAAATCCCCCAATCTGAGGGTCTCTTCTCGATGGGTGGGGCGGTCTCTAGGGTCTTTTGTGATGGATACTTCTGGTGCCGTTTCGTCTGGGCGTCCACTCAAAGTATCCATTCAAACCCAAATGTTGCTATTGTGTGTGCCCAGATCTGGATTGCCTCATTACTATGCAAAGCGTTTTGCTATTTACACCTTTGGTTGAGATCTTCCACCTGGCCATAAACTAGTTTTGTTACGTGCAGAATGCTAATTAGCCTTTGCAGACTGCTTGTCCTGGCTAAAACTGTTTTCTCCCTACAGTCTTAGCAGTTCTCCATTTTGTTAGCCCAGTGTCCATCTTAGGTGGCTACATTCCCTCCTTGTGATCCTCACAATAAAAAAATTGTGAAGGATCACCTATGCACGTTGCTTCGAGTGCTTCTGGGTGCCTTCTTTGTGTTCCCTGACCTCGGCAAGTTCCTGGGCGTCTATTCTGTCCTTGACTATGGGAAGAAAATGTTTTAGCTGACATCTCTACTTGGCGCTATGTCAAAGGGGACATGCATTACCAAAACCGGGAACCTCTACCTATCACAACTATCCTTATCTTACCTTAAACATTTTATTACAGTCTAAACCTCATCCATTCATACCACATCACATAACATTTCCTGACTCGGCAGTCGAGTCCAGGACAATATAATACATGGGTATTTTTTTTATTCACATAGTGCTTTATTCATCAAGGGGCAAGGGGGATTGATGAAACCGAAAAATAGGGGATCGAACTCCATAGACGGTTGAGGGGCAGGAACGGGAGGCTCTCCTCTTCCACTTCCTCAACCTGAGGGTCTGTACGATTATGCAGAGGATTGCGATCACTAGCAGTGATTCAATCACATATGACATGGAGTACCATGTCATAAATTTTGTGCACCAGGTCTGAACTTCACTGATCAGAGCTGAGCACGGGGGAGTTGGTGTGAGGGAAACATTGACGGCGGGGGTTGTGGGGGAAACGTGCCTTGCTTCCACACATACAAATACAACATTTAACAGTAATAAGTAGGCTTCCATCATGGTCTTCTCTTCGTTCTCTTTCTCTTCCTCCTGTATGGCCGATCCTTGCTGTGAACCCTCTTTCATCCTTTGAAAGCTATGGGATCAAGCACAGTATCTGTCAATACACAGTCTAGTATCCGTACTTGTTAGTGTATCTGTCCTCTAATTCCAATTGACCCATTAAAATGACTGGCCAAGTCACACCCTGTGACTCCCCTCATTTTTTTTTCAAAAGCGAATTTAATGAACAGAATACACCTAACAACTTTCCTCCTGCGAGCCGTCTTGCAGGCTTTGCTAATTTACCATCCGAATGTTCCTGGATGTAAATAGCATGTGGGATGGCGGCCTAAGGGCTGCCTAACAAAAAATGAAAACAAATTGGAAACAAAAGGTCGAATGGGTTGCGTATGGGCCGCTACGGGTACGATTTGAATGGGATCCCCGGGTAAGGCGTGCTGTGCCATACCCGAGCTTGGCTGACCAAAGTGGGTTCTCAGACAGGGCGGGTCCTCAGTGCCGTTTGTCCACTGCCTGAGTAACCTGGAGTAACGGGCAAGAATGTGTTTACCGTGGATTTGCAGCCTCTATTCGCCGAATAGAGGGGCACCTAAAAACAAGGGAGGAGCCAAGATGCTCCTTTTGAAAATTGAGCTGGGCTTCAGACATTTCAGACGATAAGGTGAGCTGGTCACCATAGAAAGTTCTCAGAGGTATCTGCGGACAAGCTAAAGTGCGTGCGAGGTGGTCACAATCTTTTCAGCTGAAAAGAAGGTGTCCAGCCTCCAACTGAACCAATAACATTAAATACAAACAAACATAAACTGACAAACAAAACATACGTGCAGGTTCCATCAGAAAGGACATCGCTTCCCTCAAGCGGTTCCTATTTTACATCATCTGGACACCTCACTTTTCCTCTGTCTCTGTGAACAGGGTCACAAAGGGGTTGCCGTATCGGGATTCAGACACCGTGTCGTCCTGCTCTCCCGGATCCCACACCCTTGTGTGGATCAGGCATGAAATTTTTGAATTATGTGACCGAGGGTCACTTTCGTCGTTGCGGACAAGTCTGTACGAATTGTCCCTGTGCCAGAGTGTTGGGTCTAAAAGTGAATGGGTAGTGTCGGGGTAGTCGGGGTCGGGTGGTGGGTCTGGGTTTTTAATATAAGTGACTTCCATGGGGTCACTGGAGTCGGGGTCATAGTCGCTGCAGTGTGGGCTGTAGTGTGGTGTGCTGTGGCTGTCCTCAGAGTCAGTGTCTGTATCGCTGTCTCTGCTGCGGCAGCTTGTGGGCGTTTCGGGGCGTGGTCTGTCGTGGTCAGTGGGCGGAGTCGTGGGCGAGTCCGATGAAGAACTGGTCTGTGAGGGGGATGGTGGAAACGTGTCTCTAGTGGGTGGGGCGAGGTGTTCTGCTGCGTCTAGCAGGACATGGTGTGCATGGTTGGACTGTGTTCCATATGCATTTAGCTGGTTAATATGGAACCACGCGGTCTTTCCATTGGGATATTTTATCCTGTAAACTGAGGGGCTAATTTTTTTTTTTAAATAAATTTAGATTAGCCAATTATTTTTTTCCGATTAAGGGGCAATTTAGCATGGCCAATCCACCTACTTTGCACATTTTTGGGTTGTGGGGGCGAAACCCACGCAGACACGGGGAGAACGTGCAAACTCCACACGGACAGTGACCCAGAGCCGGGATCGAACCTGGGACCTCAGCGCCGTGAGGCGGTTGTGCTAACCACTAGGCCACCATGCTGCCCCTGAGGGGCTAATTTTATCCGAAATTGAGTATGGGCCGGAATATTTTGGTGCCAAAAAACTGCTGGGGTTGTATACAGATATCATTACCTGTTGCCCAACCTGGAATTCTGTGGGGTGAACGGTCTTATTAAAGCATGCTGTGCTTTGTCTACGCCATTTCCCTAGCTGAACTGCGGCTGCGATCTGTGCAGACCTCACAGTCTCAACCAGGTCTTTAACTGCCTTTTCATGTGTGAGGGCCGTCACTTCGGGGCTAGTCATGTCCAGTCCTAAAAGGAATTCTGTACCTTTCATAGGGCGTCCGGTCATGAGTGTGTGTGGTGTGTATCCTGTGGAAGTTGAAACTGTATTTCTGATGAACATGAGTGCGAATGGGAGCACTGAATCCCATGTTGAGTTGTTCTCTTGAACCATTTTTCTAAGTGTGGATTTTAGGGTCCGATTCATGCGCTCTACAATCCCGCTGGACTGTGGGTGATACGCAATATGAAAGTTTTGTTTGATGCCGAATATGGTCAGGACGTTCTTCATGACACGTCCTGTGAAGTGAGATCCCTGGTCCGAATCTATACTTCTGGGTAAACCCCATCTCGTGAAGATGTGGTGGGTCAGGATTTTTGCAGCTGTCTTAGCTGTATTCGTTCTAGAGGGGAATGCCTCTACCCATTTGGTAAAGGTATCAATTACCACCAGAACGTATTTATAGCCATTCCTGCAAGGGGGCAATGGTCCTAGAAAGTCGATCTGGAGGTTTGTCCAGGGGCCATTAACTGGTCGAGTGTGCCGAAGCTGTGCCTTTTTAGAATACCTCTCCGGGTTATTGTGGGCGCAAATAAGGCAATTCTCGATGTAGTGAGTTACATCTGTCCTTAGGTTAGGCCACCAACAGAGCTGCCTGAGGTGCCTCGTGGTCGTGTCGATTCCTTGATGTCCATGCCCGTCATGGAACAAAGCAATCATTTGATTCCTGTCCTGCTGCGGGACCACATAAAGCTGGTCCTTGATGATCACACCCTCATGTGTGGTCAGTGCGTGTCTAAACTTGTCGTACTGAGGCACAAAGTTGCCTTTAATAATCTCCCTGAGATCCTCATCCTGCTTCTGTGCTTCAGCTAAATCCTTGATATCGGTCTGTGAGACTTGAACTGCGCTCACAGGGGCGCTAGCTGGTGCGCTAGCTGGGGGTGTCCACAAGTGTCCTCGCCTGGAACCTGCTTTAGCCAGTGCGTCGGCTTATACATTCCCAGGGGGGGATGACCTATGGTGGCTTCTAACTTTTATGATGCCGAAGGTTCTGTCCTTCGCTTTATCTAAAATGTGGCGGAGTAAAGGGGCTGATGGAAGGGGTTTCCCGTCTGTGGAGACAAAACCTCGTGTCCTCCACAGGGGTAGAAAATCTGTCAAACTATTGCAGACATATAGACTGTCCGAATATATGTCCGCCGGGCTGGGGAAAGAATCGGGGTGGTCCACTATATAAGCTATGGCCGCGAGCTCTGCTGCCTGCGCGCCTAAGTGACCTGGCAATTTTAACGCTATTTCTTCGAGAGCGCGACCCTGCGCGTCCTCGACATAGATGCCGCATCCCGTGATACGCTCACCTTCTAAAACCGTGGATGAACCGTCCACGTATATCCGTAGTGGTCCACACGTGTCTGTGTGTTGGGGGCTTTGTCTTGGGTTCCCTATCTTCCTGGGGGGTGTCTTCGCTATGAAGGGTCCTGTGTTGTGTAGGGGTGCTACAATTTCACAATCATGGGGCTATCCTGGGTATTGGAGGTTGTCGGCTAAAAATGTGTGTGTCCGGGTCCGTTTTACCGTAATGTCGCGTCCTTGTAAAAGTAGTGTCCACCTAGCTGCCCTAATCTGGCTAACTGAACCGTCCTTCAGTCGACCGTCTAGGAGTAACTGTGTGGGGGTGTGCTCGGTCAAAATGGTGATGGGGTTGAGTCCAGTAATGTACGAGAAGTACTGCACTGCCCAGAAAACTGCTAGGAGGTGCCTCTCACAGGCTGAAAATCCCTGTTCTACTGGGTCTAAGAGTCGGGAGGCATAAGCCACTGGTCTTAGCTGCTCGTGCCGTTCCTGAAGTAACACGGCCAAGAGGGTCAGATCTGTGCTCGCTACCTCTACTGCATAGGGGGAAAGGTGGTCTGGGACTTGTAGCGCGGGTGCTGCGCTAAGGGCTCTCTTTAACTCCTCCACAGCCTCTGTATGCTGCGAAGCCATTCCCAGGGGGCTCCTTTCTTAAGGAGGTCTGAGAGTGGGGCTGCCTTTGTCGCGAATCCGTCGATGTGGTTCCGACAATAACCAACCAGTCCTAAGAACGACCGGAGGGCTGAAACATTCTGGGGAAGGGGCAATTTGACAATCGAATCAATTCTTTTGAATTCGATCTCGCGTTTGCCGTGTGTGATGACTGTACCCAAATACATCACTTTATTTTCCAAAATCTGGGCCTTTCTTGGGTTAACTTTACAGCCAATTGAGGTTAAAAGTTCCAGGAGCTCAGCCAGAAGCGTAATGTGCTCTGCCTTTGTGTCTGTCTGCAGTAGTAGGTCGTCCACATACTGTACCAGACATTCGGGGCGGGAAACTTTTTCTAAGCCATTCGCCAGCTGTCGGTGGAAAATGGAGGGGGAATTGTGGAATCCTTGTGGGAGGCATGTCCACGTATACTGTTGTGCTTTGAAAGTGAAGGCAAATTTGTACTGGCACGCCTTTGCCAATGGGATTGACCAGAAGCCATTGCTAATGTCCAATACCGTGAAATATTTGGAGTTGAGTCCCTGTTTGAGCATGGTCTCGGGACTTGTTGCTACCGTGGGGGCTACTGCTGGGGTTACTTTGTTGAGTTCCCGATAATCGATGGTCAGACGCCATGATCCGTCGGGCTTTCTCACTGGCCAAATAGGGGCATTATTGGTCGAGGCTACTGTTCTAAGCACACCTTGCTCCAATAAGCTACCTATTACCTTCTCTATTTCTCCCTCTGCTTCTAGGGGAAATCTGTACTGTTTCTGTGGTCGGGGGTCAGGTCCGGTAACGTGAATTTGTCCAGTCATTCTGCCACAGTCGTGCCGGTGACTGGCAAATGCTGTCCTATGTTTGTGTAATACTGCCGTTACTTGTCTGTCCGTGTTTAGTGTAGTCAGGTCAAATGAATAGTCTCCTACTGCGCTAATCCGATTAGCGTAGTCTCCTACTGTGAGAGTAGCGGGTGCTCTGTCTGATCTCGCCATTCGCCAGACACACTGGTTAACTGGGTCGACCGACAGGCTATGGGCATTCATAAAATCTATCCCTAGTATGTGTTCTGCTGTCCGGGGAAGATTTACTAGAACGATGGGGTGTTTGGTGGAAATGTTCCCTAGCTGGATTGCTACGGGTGCTGTAATGTGTCCCTGCTGTGAGTGTCCTGTGAAACCACTAAGTGTGATGGTGGAGGTGGTCGGCCACGTGTCTGCCTGTGCCGTGGTGGTGGAATTAATCGTGGTGCGGGACCCTCCTGTGTCCCAAAGTAATTCTATGGGCTTCCCTCTAACCTTAGCTGTGACTACCGGTCTGCCGGATTGATCCCAAAGTGTGTCACAGACCCAAGTGGGGGAGCCCGAACACCGTCAGTCCGTCCCGTCCACATTGGTCTGTCCTGACTGTATCCCTATACTATGGATTGGTTTGGCTTTATTCCTATTCAGAGTGCCTGTCTGCTGGCCCCTCTGTGATCTTTGGGGTGCATTACATTCCTTAGCCCAATGTCCCAACTGGCCACAGTTGTAACATTACTGCATACGTGCAGTGCGGTCAGCCTAAGTTGAAGGTGAATCTGCGAAGGAGACCCGAGGAGTTTGAGTGAAGGCAATCATCCAGCAGAGGGCAGCAGAGCAGAGCTACTGATCAGCTGTTCTGGGGAAATTTGCATATGTGCAGTGCGGTCAGCCTAAGTTGAAGGTGAATCTGCGAAGGAGACCCGAGGAGTTTGAGTGAAGGCAATCATCCACCAGAGGGCAGCAGAGCAGAGCTACTGATCAACTGTTCTGGGGAAATTTGCATATGTGCAGTGCGGTCAGCCTAAGTTGAAGGTGAATCTGCGAAGGAGACCCGAGGAGTTTGAGTGAAGGCAATCATCCAGCAGAGGGCAGCAGAGCAGAGCTACTGATCAGCTGTTCTGGGGAAATTTGCATATGTGCAGTGCGGTCAGCCTAAATTGAAGGTGAATCTGCGAAGGAGACCCGAAGAGTTTGAGTGAAGGCAATCATCCAGCAGAGGGCAGCAGAGCAGAGCTACTGATCAGCTGTTCTGGGGAAATTTGCATACGTGCAGTGCGGTCAGCATAAGTTGAAGGTGAATCTGCGAAGGAGACCCGAGGAGTTTGAGTGAAGGCAATCATCCAGCAGAGGGCAGCAGAGCAGAGCTACTGATCAGCTGTTCTGGGGAAATTTGCATACGTGCAGTGCGGTCAGCCTAAGTTGAAGGTGAATCTGCGAAGGAGACCCGAGGAGTTTGAGTGAAGGCAATCATCCAGCAGAGGGCAGCAGAGCAGAGCTACTGATCAGCTGTTCTGGGGAAATTTGCATATGTGCAGTGCGGTCAGCCTAAATTGAAGGTGAATCTGCGAAGGAGACCCGAAGAGTTTGAGTGAAGGCAATCATCCAGCAGAGGGCAGCAGAGCAGAGCTACTGATCAGCTGTTCTGGGGAAATTTGCATACGTGCAGTGCGGTCAGCCTAAGTTGAAGGTGAATCTGCGAAGGAGACCCGAGGAGTTTGAGTGAAGGCAATCATCCAGCAGAGGGCAGCAGAGCAGAGCTACTGATCAGCTGTTCTGGGGAAATTAGCATACGTGCAGTGCGGTCAGCCTAAGTTGAAGGTGAATCTGCGAAGGAGACCCGAGGAGTTTGAGTGAAGGCAATCATCCAGCAGAGGGCAGCAGAGCAGAGCTACTGATCAGCTGTTCTGGGGAAATTTGCATACGTGCAGTGCGGTCAGCCTAAGTTGAAGGTGAATCTGCGAAGGAGACCCGAGGAGTTTGAGTGAAGGCAATCATCCAGCAGAGAGCAGCAGAGCAGAGCTACTGATCAGCTGTTCTGGGGAAATTTGCATACGTGCAGTGCGGTCAGCCTAAGTTGAAGGTGAATCTGCGAAGGAGACCGAGGAGTTTGAGTGAAGGCAATCATCCAGCAGAGGGCAGCAGAGCAGAGCTACTGATCAGCTGTTCTGGGGAAATTTGCATACGTGCAGTGCGGTCAGCCTAAGTTGAAGGTGAATCTGCGAAGGAGACCCGAGGAGTTTGAGTGAAGGCAATCATCCAGCAGAGGGCAGCAGAGCAGAGCTACTGATCAGCTGTTCTGGGGAAATTTGCATATGTGCAGTGCGGTCAGCCTAAATTGAAGGTGAATCTGCGAAGGAGACCCGAAGAGTTTGAGTGAAGGCAATCATCCAGCAGAGGGCAGCAGAGCAGAGCTACTGATCAGCTGTTCTGGGGAAATTTGCATACGTGCAGTGCGGTCAGCCTAAGTTGAAGGTGAATCTGCGAAGGAGACCCGAGGAGTTTGAGTGAAGGCAATCATCCAGCAGAGGGCAGCAGAGCAGAGCTACTGATCAGCTGTTCTGGGGAAATTTGCATACGTGCAGTGCGGTCAGCCTAAGTTGAAGGTGAATCTGCGAAGGAGACCCGAGGAGTTTGAGTGAAGGCAATCATCCAGCAGAGGGCAGCAGAGCAGAGCTACTGATCAGCTGTTCTGGGGAAATTTGCATACGTGCAGTGCGGTCAGCCTAAGTTGAAGGTGAATTTGCGAAGGAGACCCGAGGAGTTTGAGTGAAGGCAATCATCCAGCAGAGGGCAGCAGAGCAGAGCTACTGATCCGCTGTTCTGGGGAAATTTGCATACGTGCAGTGCGGTCAGCCTAAGTTGAAGGTGAATCTGCGAAGGAGACCCGAGGAGTTTGAGTGAAGGCAATCATCCAGCAGAGGGCAGCAGAGCAGAGCTACTGATCAGCTGTTCTGGGGAAATTTGCATACGTGCAGTGCGGTCAGCCTAAGTTGAAGGTGAATCTGCGAAGGAGACCCGAGGAGTTTGAGTGAAGGCAATCATCCAGCAGAGGGCAGCAGAGCAGAGCTACTGATCAGCTGTTCTGGGCAAATTTGCATCCGTGCAGTGCGGTCAGCCTAAGTTGAAGGTGAATCTGCGAAGGAGACCCGAGGAGTTTGAGTGAAGGCAATCATCCAGCAGAGGGCAGCAGAGTAGAGCTACTGATCAGCTGTTCTGGGGAAATTTGCATACGTGCAGTGCGGTCAGCCTAAGTTGAAGGTGAATCTGCGAAGGAGACCCGAGGAGTTTGAGTGAAGGCAATCATCCAGCAGAGGGCAGCAGAGCAGAGCTACTGATCAGCTGTTCTGGGGAAATTTGCATACGTGCAGTGCGGTCAGCCTAAGTTGAAGGTGAATCTGCGAAGGAGACCCGAGGAGTTTGAGTGAAGGCAATCATCCAGCAGAGGGCAGCAGAGCAGAGCTACTGATCAGCTGTTCTGGGGAAATTTGCATACGTGCAGTGCGGTCAGCCTAAGTTGAAGGTGAATCTGCGAAGGAGACCCGAGGAGTTTGAGTGAAGGCAATCATCCAGCAGAGGGCAGCAGAGCAGAGCTACTGATCAGCTGTTCTGGGGAAATTTGCATCCGTGCAGTGCGGTCAGCCTAAGTTGAAGGTGAATCTGCGAAGGAGACCCGAGGAGTTTGAGTGAAGGCAATCATCCAGCAGAGGGCAGCAGAGTAGAGCTACTGATCAGCTGTTCTGGGGAAATTTGCATACGTGCAGTGCGGTCAGCCTAAGTTGAAGGTGAATCTGCGAAGGAGACCCGAGGAGTTTGAGTGAAGGCAATCATCCAGCAGAGGGCAGCAGAGCAGAGCTACTGATCAGCTGTTCTGGGGAAATTTGCATACGTGCAGTGCGGTCAGCCTAAGTTGAAGGTGAATCTGCGAAGGAGACCCGAGGAGTTTGAGTGAAGGCAATCATCCAGCAGAGGGCAGCAGAGCAGAGCTACTGATCAGCTGTTCTGGGGAAATTTGCATACGTGCAGTGCGGTCAGCCTAAGTTGAAGGTGAATCTGCGAAGGAGACCCGAGAAGTTTGAGTGAAGGCAATCATCCAGCAGAGGGCAGCAGAGCAGAGCTACTGATCAGCTGTTCTGGGGAAATTTGCATACGTGCAGTGCGGTCAGCCTAAGTTGAAGGTGAATTTGCGAAGGAGACCCGAGGAGTTTGAGTGAAGGCAATCATCCAGCAGAGGGCAGCAGAGCAGAGCTACTGATCCGCTGTTCTGGGGAAATTTGCATACGTGCAGTGCGGTCAGCCTAAGTTGAAGGTGGTTTGTGGAGAGGCTGTTGGCAAGTGACAGTTTTCTTCTGTCGGCACTTGTTAAGTCCTTCTACTGGGTCACCTCGATTATACCCTATGGCATCTAAAATGGAGGTGTGCATTTCCTCTAGGGTGCCTCCGCCAACGTTCTGTGGGTCTGGGAGGGCTGCTACAACCGATTGGTCTAAACTCAGAACCGTGAGCTTAACCTGCTCTCTCTCGTCCAGGCCGTACATGGTTGCCTGTTGCTTTACCTTTGCGAAAAACTGGTGGGGGTCTGCGGTGGGGAGAAACGGAGTGATCTTTTCACACGCGTCCCTGAGTTGGGTTACAGTTAAGGGGGTGGTGTAGGTAATATCGGGTGCGCCTTCTGTGGTCGCCTTTCTTTGGGTGGTGACTGGATTCATTGGTGCGGTAACTATCTGATCTGTGGGGGGTTGGGGTGCTTGTCTTTTCTGCTGCGCTGCTGGCGCACATGTTCCCTCAACATAACGCTGCGCTGTCTCGCTTAATTCTTTCCAGTCTGGGGCATTCTCCTCATCTAACTGCATTCCAAAGATGCTTTGGAACCCATTCTGCACTGAAAGCAGCGATTGCAGCATCTGCTTCCTGCATTTTGCATGGTCTACTGTACTCTGTCTTTGTTCTGTGGTGGCAGCATGGAGTGCTCTTAAAGCTGCCTTTAGGTCAGAGCATTTCCTCTGCAAAGCCTCTAACTGCTTCTCTGATTCTTCTCTTATCAGGACGGCACGTTGCACGTCCTGATAGGCCTTTTCGTACTGGGTCTGGGAACTGCTGAGATGGGCTAGACAAGACTGATGTGCCCTCTTGGCATCATCCACCTCTCTACCTTTCTCTGCCAACTTCCCTCTAAGATCCATATTTTCTTTCTCGATGTCCCTGACATCCACTTTGCTCATCCGATTTCTCTCTTCTAATTCTTCCCGGAGCGTCTGAACGACCTCCTCTGTGCCTCGCAATTGTGCCAAACAGGACACGATTGCCATCGGCTTGCGTGCTTTACTAAGGGTCTTCTTATGAATTTGAGAGAGGTTCTCCCACCAAGTATGTCCTATACTTCCGGGACCTGTCTCCTCATTCATACAGAATTCTTTCCAAAGGGGCCATCCCTTTCCTTGCAGATACTTGCGGAGTTCCAGCTCCCACACGGGACACTGACCTACTCGGCTACTGCTGGTCGCTGCGACCACAAACCGTTCTGGATTCATGAGGCGTTCCATTGCCTGCATGGCCATTTTCTCTGACTCACTTAAATTTGGAACAGGGGGTGTTGAGGTTATGTCTCACGAAACGGGTAAGGCTTACGCTATGTTCCGTTCACAAAACTACCGAAAGTTTGTCGCAACAAAAATGCTTTCAGGTTTTCCTTACAACCCTGTTAGTACGCATGCACAAAACACACTTCCGAATTACGTTTATTCGTTTGAACACCTTGAATACTTGTGATTTCTTTCCTTTTTCTTTACTCAGATTTCTAATTCAAATTTCAGGGTCCTCGACGGAGTGGGGGTGCCACTTGTAACCGCGTCCCGTCAGGATGTCGCCACTAAATGTTGCACGTTTTACTTGAGTGTATTACGCGTTTATTGGAGTGTATTAACACGCCTCCGTTTAAAGGCCGTGTGCTTAACACTGCTACAGCTCTGTGTATGTATTTTCAGCTCGGAGTCGCCAGGTGCCGTATCTAGACACCTCACAAGGATTTCAAGGTCAGGTTCAAAGTAATAAAACTATACACCGATTAGTAAGTTCAAACGATTGATATTTATTATACAAATATAATAAATACGCATGCATACGCTAAAGACTAATACTTATTTCTACTATTAAACGACGAAATACTTATCTAAGTAGGAACCAGCAATTGTGTGACTCAGTGCGATTCTCATTATTTGTGACACTCTACTTTTTCAGAATTCTTCAGCAGTAGACTTTGTCAAAGATCTGCTCAAATACCCTTCTTGCCTGTTTCAATAATCTCTGTACTCTTAAAGAACCTGCTTTTCTGCAGATTCCCACCAACAGCAATGTGATAATGATTCGATTATCTGTTTTTGTCTTGTTGATTGAGGAATAAGTATTCACCAGAACACTGGGGATAATAATGCCCCTGCTCTTTGAAATACTGCCATGGGATTTTCTATGTCCATCTGAGGGAGCAGGCAGGCTTTGATTTAACATATCTTTCAAAAGGTGACAGCACCAACGGTGCAGCATTTCCTCAATACGGCATTGGAGCATCTACCTTCATTTTTGTGCCCAAGTCCTGTAGTGCTCCCGGCTGAGTCATGACTTTACGAAAGGTGGGAAAGATGAGGAAAATTGAGGGGGACTGACGTGGAAAATGGCAGAGGTCTTCAGATGATGGATGAATCTCTTGGGAAGAAACTTGAGTATCTGAAGGAGCTTCTTAATTAATGGGGAGTCACAAGCATTTGTATTTTGTAATACATTGATACTCAATGTTGTAGCGGTAGTCATTGGAGTATAATTAGCTCTCTTTGGGTGTTTTTGAAAACAGAAATAAGTTGGAGCAAACAGTTTTGTTGATAAATGGTTGAACAATGTGGGCTGTCTTGTGATGTTGGTATGCACTTATTCCATCATTTTAATTTTACCTTTCTGAGGAGAGTAGTAGCTAAATGTGTAGACTATCTTCATATCTGTGACAGTGGGGTTGTTTATTTATTCTTTCACAGGGTGTTGCAGGCCAGGCCAATATTTATTGCCCATTCCTAATTGCCCTTGAGAAGGTGGTGGTGAGCTGCCTGCTTGACCTGCTGCAGGCCTTGTGGTGTCAGAACACCCACGTTACAGTTTGGGAGTTCCAGGATTTTGACCCAAGTACAGTGAAGGAATGGCTATCATTGATGATGTGTGGCTTGTCGGAGAATTTACAAGTCTTGTTCCCACGCATTTTTTGCCCTTGCCCCTCGAGGTGGTGGCAGTCACAGGTTTGAAGGTGTTGTTGAAAGAGCCTTGGTGAGTTTCCTCAGTGCGTCTTGTAGATGGTGTACAGTGCTGCCATTGTGCATTGGTGGTGGAAGGAGTGAATGTTTAAGATGGTGGTTGAGGTACGAATCAAACTGGCTGCTTTATCCTGGAGTGTTGGAGCTGCACTCATCCAGGCAAGTGGGTTAGTATTCCATCACGCTCTTGTCGTCAATCTCTGGTAAAGTTCTTGTGAGCCTTTCAGTTAAACAATGCTGCATAATGTTGGGGAATCTTTAGTAAGAGCAAATTGGATGCTACTGATCAGAAGCTAATGGTAAAAATTTTACATTGTAGTTTTAAAAAATTTCAAGTTGTGATTTCTTCCCATTCCTGTGTAGGTAGTAGACCACTATGAAAATCCCAGAAACGTTGGATCCTTGGATAAGAAGTCAAAGAATGTTGGGACAGGCCTGGTTGGTGCACCAGCTTGTGGTGATGTCATGAAACTGCAGGTAAAATTGTGACGTATGTAATAAAGGGACACACTCATAAATTTTGTTCCCAGTATGGATTGGGATGGGTCCAAGTTTCAGTGCCATTTTGATGAAGTAAACCGATCTCTGCAATGGTGTAACAGATGGTCTCGGTGACTGGGTTAAGCAAGTTAAGAGTTTCTACTCCTGATGGGACGCGCTTCCGTTGTCACGAGCTGGGAGGGTGGAGATGATGGTCCTCCCGAGATTTCTGTTTGTATTTCAGTGTCTCCCCATTTTTATACTGCGGTGCTTTTTTAAACAGGTCAACAAAGTGATCATTGGCTTTGTTTGGGCGGGCAAGACCCCGCAAGTAAGGAAGGTAATGCTTGAGCAGAGTTGGGGAGAGGGCAGGCTGGCGCTGCTAAATTTTAGTAACTATTACTGGGGGGCAAATACAGCCATGATCAGGAAGTGGGTGGTGGGGGGAGCATGGGAGCATATGGAGGCGGCTTCATGCAAGGGCACCAGTCTGGGGGTGTTGGTAACTGCGCCTCTGCCGTTCCTGCCAGCACGGTACTCCACCAGCCCCGTGATGGTGGCGGCCCTGAGAGTCTGGGGGCAATGGAGGAGACATGTGGGAGCAGATGGAGCATAGGTCTGGTCCCCAATCTGTAATAATCACTGGTTTGCCCTGGGAAGTATGGATGGGGGGTTCCGGATAGGGCGGAGAGCAGGGATTGAGAGGATGGGGGATATGTTTATAGAGGGGAGCTTTCCGAGTATGAGGGCGCTGGAGGAGAAGTTTGGGTTGGCAAGGAGAAACAAATCCAGGTCCCTGCAGGTGCGGGACTTCCTACGTAAACAGGTGTCAACCTTCTTGCTCCTACTGCTGAGGGGGATTCAGGACAGGGTAGTTTCCAGAGAGTGAGTGGGAGAGGGACATGTCTCTGACATTTATAAGGAACTTATGGGGTCAGAGGAGATGCAGACGGGGGAGCTGAAGCGCAAGTGGGAGGAGAAGCTGGGAGGAGTGATGCAGGATGGTCTATGGGCAGATGCGTTGAGTAGAGTCAACGCGTCCACAACATGTGCCAGGCTCAGCCTGATACAATTCAAGATCGTTCATCAGGCTCACATGACAGTGGCACGGATGAGCAGATTCTTTGGGGTGGAAGACAAGTGTGCAAAGTGTGCGGGAGGACCAGCGAGTCATGTCCACATGTTCTGGGCATGTCCGAAGCTTAGGGGATTTTGGCAGGTGTTTGCAGATGTCATGTCCACGGTGTTAAAAACAAGGGTGGCGCTGAGTCCAGAGGTGGTGGTTTTCGGGGTGTCGGAAGACCTGGGAATCCAGGAGGAGAAAGAGGCAGACGTTCTGTCCTTTGCTTCCCTGGTAGCACGGAGACGGATACCATTAGCTTGGAGAGACTCAAAGCCCCGAAGTCGGAAACCTGGCTACAGTAGTCCCCCGTTATACCGCGCTCCGCAATACCGCGGTTCGCGATATACCGCGGGGGGGCTTATGGACCCCAACTGTCAGTTGTGTCAATTTCAGCGGCCGGCTCACTTTGATCCGGAGAGGGAAGCTGCTCTCTCACTGAAACAATCAGCCGGCCGCTGAAATTGACACTGCCGGCTGCTCTCTCCCTCCAATCAGAAACATTAAAACTTAAAAGTTGGATTGGAGGGAGAGAGCAGCGGGCAGTGTCAATTTCAGCGGCCGGCTGATTGTTTCAGTGAGAGAGCAGCTTCCCTCTCCGGATCAAAGTGAGCCGGCCGCTGAAATTGACACTGTTTTAATTAGATCCACGATGGGGGTTTTAAATTTATTTAAAAATCTATGCTAGCGCTTCCCATTGTGAGTCTACGGGGGTCTGACCTCTCCCCCCGCCCCCCGTAGACTCTCAATGGGAAGCGCTAGCATAGATTTTTAAATAAATTTAAAACCCCCATCGTGGATATCCGCGGCTCGGATGCAACGCGGGTGGCTGTCTTGGACCCCAACACCCGCGTTATAAAGGGGGACTACTGTATCTGGCATGGCTAGCTTTCTCTGTTTGGAGAAAATCAAATTCGCCTTGAGACGGTCAATGTTAGGGTTCGCCCAGAGGTGGCAACCGTTCGTCGACTTCTTTGCGGAAAATTAATCGTCAGCAGAGGGGCCGGGGGGGGGGTTGGGGTTAGCGTTCAGAGATGGGAATTGATATGAAGTCCAAACAGCTTCCCAGTTTTGTGGTGCTGTAGTTCTAGAGAAGATTTGCTTTTCTGTAATCACAATTTCATTATTGCATTTCTCAGTGTTTGGCTTAGTTGAACAGTCAGTTAGTGATCTTTCTAGAGGATTTTTCATCTTATAACTGTCAATCCTATTTCATCGTGTTTGTCTGATCTGGAATTCTCCAATAATAGATGTGCCATTCTTAATCTCCTGTCCCATCTGATATTTCAAGCCAGTTTATACCCGAGAGGTCTGGACAACTTTGAGGGCAAATAGCTTCTCCCTTCTTTGAGAATGTATCCAGCGTGTTACACTGGTGTGGAGAGATTCCTCCCTAATCACCCCCTTGAAGTTGCAGGTTGTAATGTTAAATACAATTCTGCCTGGTTAATGTCCAAATTGTGACTTTGGTTTGAAGCGTCGTGATAGAGATTATAACTCGAGGAGGGAAAAGATTACAGCTTGTTTATTTGACGATCTCTCTTCTGTAGATTGAAGTGGACGATAATGGGAAAATTGTTGATGCAAGATTTAAAACATTTGGCTGTGGATCTGCAATTGCTTCTAGCTCGCTGGCTACAGAATGGGTGAAAGGGAAAACGGTAATGATGCATCAAATTCTACCTCGTGACAATCTCTGAAGTACCTCGGTAGAAATGTTACAGAAGGAACCAACATACACTTTTTTAATAATTAAATACTAATCTCACTCATTGATAATAGGTTTGTAACTACCCATGGCATTACTAGCCCCTCGCTAGCAAATGATTTATGTTGACAAATAAACTCTTTCCCCAATTCCGGTTTATCTAACATCCTATGGATTGTCCATTGTATGATTGAAATTTTGTAAAATGCATTGTGAATCCATGGTATTTCTTTCTTTCACCACAGCAGTAGAGACAGCTTGAAAATACTGGGGGCAATGTAGAAAACGTTCAGCTGCTCTCTCCTAGATGGAGGTTTAGTAACAGGAATTACCGGTGCAAGAATCTCCAAAGCTAACACTTTAAAGATAAGACAAGAAAATAACTTGTTCATGTAGCAATGGAAAAGTGGGAAAAGCATTGTCCGATTCTGATCGGAGTGGGAACCTTGTAGTGTATGTTGATGGACCATTGCACTATACAATGGAGCAACATCGTGAAATCTCATCAAAATATTAGACCTGTTTCTGCTGCATCTTGTAAAGTTATTGTCTGTTTTGCGATATTTTTGTGCCTTGTGATGAAATGCTCAGTTTGAAGAAATTATCATTGGCCTTCATTCAATTGCAGGTTGATGAAGCCTTGATGATTAGGAATACAGACATTGCTAAGGAGCTATGTCTTCCTCCAGTCAAACTGCACTGCTCAAGTAAGTTTGGATTCATTTTATAGTGATGCCAATCAGATGTGACAGATTTGTTTGGTGGCAGAAACAACTTGAATTTGTATGGTGCATTAATATTTAAACATATCACAATTTTTTCCAATTATAATTGGATATTCTGAAATTTATTTTAAAAAAATACACATCTCCCAAAGATTCAGAGTTGAGTAAATCAAACCTGAAAGGCAGTAACCTGGCTGAAGGCCAGGTTCAAGAGCTAAGCTTTAAGACTTCTGATGATGGTGGGGAGGATGGATTGGGGGAGAAATTGCAGAGTTGGACAAGGTGACTGAAGGCTCAGTCACCAGTGGCAGAAGAGAGGAAATTCCATGGAAAGCAGAGGGTGCAGTTTTTCAGTTTCTAAAATGTTTCCCCTCTATTGGAAAACAAAGGTAGTTTGAAGGGAGTTAGATTTGTATTGACAAACATTAGAAATAAGGTATAGTTTTAAGTGTGTTTAATTTAATACTTTGTGCCTGGAAGAGTTAGATTCAAGCTGGACAAAGTTTTTGTATGTGTGGGGGTTGGTTAAGTTCCACTGTGTTTCTATTGTACTTCGAGAGGGCAACTGCATGAACAAATAAAAGGCATAAGCATGTGAGTGTTGATTAGCAACTGGGGCCTTTACGCTAGAGAAGCTTTTAATTTTAGTCGCGAACAGTTGCCACCTCCGGGTGAACCTTAACAGTGAACCTCTCAAGGCAAACTTAATTTTCTCCATACTGAGAAAGCTAGCTATGTTCGATAGCCAGGTCTCCGACTTCGGGGGCTTTGGGTCCCTCCATGCCAATAGTATCCGTCTCCGGGCTACCAGGGAAGCAAAGGCCAGAACATCCGCCTCTTTCTCCTCCTGGATTCCCGGATCTTCCGACACCCCGTAAATCGCCACCTCTGGACCCAGCGCCACCCTTGTTTTTAAAACCTTGGACATGACATCCGCAAACCCATGCCAAAATCCCCGAAGCTTTGGACATGTCCAAAACATGTGGACATGGTTCGCTGGTCCTCCTGCGTATTTTGTGCACCTGTCCTCCACCCCAAAGATTCTGCTCATCCGGGCCACTGTCATGTGAGCCTGGTGAACAACCTTAAATTGTATCAGGCTGAGCCTGGGATATGTTACAGATGTGTTGACTACTCAATGCGTCTGTCCATAAACCATCCTGTATCTCACCTCCCAGCTCCTCCCACATGTGCTTCAGCTCCTCGGTTTGCGTCTCCTCTGACCCCATAAGCTCCTTTATACATATCCAAAACGCTCCCCTTCCCTACCCACCCTCTGGAAATTACCCTGTCCTGAATCCCCCACAGCGGTAGGAGCGGAAGGTTGACACCTGTTTACGAAGGAAGTCCCGCACCTGCAAGTATCTGAATTTGTTTCCTCTCGCCAGCCCAACCCTTTCCTCCAGCCCCCTCATACTCTGAAAGCTCCCCTCTATAAACACATCCCATCATCCTCTCAATCCCCGCTCTCTGCCATACCCAGAACCCCCCATCCATACTCCCTGGGGCAAACCGGTAGTTATCACAAATTGGGGCCCAGACCAATGCTCCCACATGCCGCCTCCACTGGCCCCAAACTCTCAGGGCCGCCACTACCACGGGGCTGGTGGAGTACCTTGCCGGCGGGAGCGGCAGAGGCGCAGTTACCAAAGTCCCCAGACTGGTGCCCTTACAAGAAGCTGCCTTCATACGCACCCATGCCGACTCCTCCCCCACCACCCACTTCCTGATCATGGCTATGGTAGCCGCCCAGTAATAATTACTAAAATTTGGAAGCGCAAGCCCGCCCTCTCCCTGGCTCCGCTCAAGCATTACCTTCCTTACCCGCGGGGTCTTGCCTGCCCAGACAAAGCCCACGATCACCCTGTTGACCCGCTTGAAAAAGGACCACGGAATAAAAATAGGGAGACATCGAAATACAAATAGGAATGTCGGGAGGACCGTCATTTTCACCGTTTGTACCCTCCTGTCCAACGACAACGGGAGTGCATCCCATCTCCGGAAATCGTCCTTCATTTGGTCCACCAGCCGGGCCAGATTTAATTCATGCAGCCGGTCCCATTCCCGTGCCACTTGGATGCCCAGGTACTTAAAACTACCCCCGACTGACCTAAATGGCAGCTCCCCCAGTCGCCCCTCCTGTCCCCCCCGTATGAACCACAAACATCTCGCTCTTATCCATGTTTAGTTTATACCCCGAAAACCGGCTGAATTGCCCTAAAATCTTCATGATTTCCTCCATCCCCTCTACTGGGTCCGAAATGTACAGAAGTAGTTCATCCGCATAGTGCGAAACCCTGTGCTTCCCCCCCCCCCCCCCCCCCCCCCCCCCCGCCGACCAGTCCCCTCCAGCCCCTTGAAGCTCTCAGAGCGATTGCCAACGTTTCCATAGCCAGCACAAACAACAGTGTGGAGAGGGGGGGGGATTCCTGTCTAGTTCCCCGCTGCAGTGTAAAGTAGTCCGAAGTTGTCCTGTTTGTCCGCACACTTGCCACCGGAGCCTGATACAGTAACCTGACCCAGTCAATAAAGCCCCGCCCAAATCCGAACCATCCCAGTACCTCCCACATATAGTCCTATTCTACCCGATCAAAAGCCTTTTCTGCATCCATTGCGATCACTACCTCAACCTCCCTACCATCCGGGGGCATTATGATATTTAACAGCCTTCTTACATTGGCCACCAACTGCCTACCCATAACAAACCCTGTCTGGTCCTCCCCAATAACCTTCAGAACACAGTCCTCAATCCTGGAGGACAAGAGTTTGGCCAGCAACTTGGCATCCACATTCAGCAGGGAGATCGGCCTGTACATAGAACATTACAGTGCAGTACAGGCCCTTTGGCCCTCAATGTTGCGCCGACCTGTGAAACCACTCTAAAGCCCATCTACACTATTCCCTTATCATCCATATGTCTATCCAAAGACCATTTGAATGCCCTTGGTGTTGGCCAGTCCACTACTGTTCCAGACAGGGCATTCTATGCCCTTACTACTCTCTGAATAAAGAACCTACCACTGACATCTGTCCTGTATCTATCTCCCCTCAATTTAAAGTTATGCCCCCTCGTGCTAGACATCACCATCTGAGGAAAAAGGCTCTCGCTGTCCACCCTATCTAATCCTCTGATCATCTTATATGCCTCAATTAAGTCACCTCTTAACCTTCTTTTCTGTAACGAAAACAGCCTCAAGTCACTCAGCCTTCCCTCATAAGATCTTCCCTCCATACCAGGCAACATCCTGGTAAATCTCCTCTGCACCCTTTCCAATTCTTCCACATCCTTCCTATAATGCGGCGTCCAGAATTGCACGCAATACTCCAAATGCGGCCGCACCAGAGTTTTGTACAGCTGCAATATGACCTCCTGGCTCCGAAACTCAATCCCTCTACCAATAAAAGCTAACACACCGTACGCCTTCTTAACAACCCTCTCAACCTGGGTGGCAACTTTCAGGGATCTATGTACATGGACACAGAGATCTCCCTGTTCATCCACACTACCAAGAATCTTACCATTAGCCCAGTACCCTGTCTTCCTGTTATTCCTTCCAAAATGAATCACCTCACAATTTCCTGTATTAAACTCCATTTGCCACCTCTCAGCCCAGCTCTGCAGCTTATCTGTAACTTGTAACATCCTTCCCCACTGTTCACAACTCCACCGACTTTAGTGTCATCTGCAAATTTACTCACCCATTCTTCTACGACCTCCTCCAGGTCATTTATAAAAATGACAAACAGCCGTGGCCCCAAAACAGATCCTTGTGGTACACCACTAGTAACTGGACTTCAGTCTGAACATTTCCTGTCAACCACCACCCTTTGTCTTCTTCCAGCTAGCCAATTTCTGATCCAAACTGCTAAATCACCCTGAATCCCATGCCTCCGTATTTTCTGCAATAACCTACCTTGGGGAACCTTATCAAACGCTTTACTGAAATCCATATACACCACAACAACTGCTTTACCCTCATCCACCTGTTTGGTCACCTTCTCAAAGAACTCAATAAGGTTTGTGAGGCACGACCTACCCTTCACAAAACCATGTTGACTATCTCTAATCAAATTATTCCTTTCCAGATGATTATACATCCTATCTCTTATAAACCTTTCCAAGACTTTGCCCACAACAGAAGTAAGGCTCACTGTTCTATAGTTACTGGGGTTATCTCTACTCCCCTTTTTGAACAACGGGACAACATTTGCTATCCTCCAGTCTTCTGGCACTATTCCTGTAGACAAAGATGACTTAAAGATCAAAGCCAAAGGCTCAGCAATCTCTTCCCTAGCTTCCCAGAGAATCCTAGGATAAATCCCATCCGGCCCAGGGGACTTATCTATTTTCACTCTTTCCAGAATTGCTAACACCTCCTCCTTATGAACCTCAAGCCTTTCTAGTCTAATAGCCTGTATCTCAGTATTCACAGTATTCTCCTCGGCAACATTGTCTTTTTCCTGCGTGAATACTGACGAAAAATATTCATTTAGCACCTCTCCTTGGACTCCACACACAACCTCCCACTACTGTCCTTGACTGACCCTATTCTTACCCTAGTCATTCTTTTATTCCAGACATATCTTCTGGTACATTCCCGTACCAGCCTCCCCGGACAGGTGCCGGAATGTGGCGACTAGGGGCTTTTCACAGTAACTTCATTGAAGCCTACTCGTGACAATAAGCAATTTTCATTTTCATTTTTCATCTATAGAAAGCTTTAGGGTTATCCTTGATCCTACCTGCCAAAGACTTCTCATGTCCCCTCCTGGCTCTTCTCAGCTCTCTCTTTAGGTCCTTCCTAGCTAACTTGTAATTCTCGAGTGCCCTAACTGAACCTTCACGTCTCATCTTTACATAAGCCTCCTTCTTCCTCTTGACAAGTGTTTCAACTGCTTTAGTAAACCACGGTTCCCTCACTCGACCACTTCCTCCCTGCCTGACAGGAACATACTTATCAAGGACACGCAGTAGCTGTTCCTTGAACAAGCTCCACATTTCCATTGTGCCCATCCCCTGCAATTTCTCTCCCCATCCGATGCATCGTCTTGCCTCATCGCATCATAATTGCCTTTCCCCCAGATATAACACTTGCCCTGCGGTATATACCTATCCCTTTCCATCACTAAAGTAAACGTAATCGAATTGTGGTCACTATCACCAAAGCTCACCTACCTCCAAATCTAACACCTGTCCTGGTTCATTACCCAGTACCAAATCCAATATGGCCTCGCCTCTCGTTGGCCTATCTACATACTGTGTCAGGAAACCCTTCTGCACACATTGGACAAAAACGGACCCATCTAAAGTACTCGAACTGTAGCGTTTCCAGTCAATATTTGGAAAGTTAAAGTCCCCCATAACAACTACCCTGTTACTTTCGCTCCTATCCAGAATTATCTTTGCAATCCTTTCCTCTACATCTCTGGAACTTTTCAGAGGCCTATAGAAAATCCCTAACAGGGTGACCTCTCCTTTCCTGTTTCTAACCTCAGCCCATACTACCTCAGTCGTCGAGTCCTCATCAAACGTCCTTTCTGCCACCGTAATACTGTCCTTGACTAACAATGCCACCCCTCCCCCTCTTTTACCACCTTCCCTGAGCTTACTGAAATATCTAAACCCCGGCACTTGCAACAACCATTCCTGTCCCTGCTCTATCCATGTCTCCGAAATGGCCACAACATCGAAGTCCCAGGTACCAACCCATGCCGCAAGTTCACTCACCTTATTCCGGATGCTCCTGGCATTGAAGTAGACACACTTTAAACCACCTTCCTGCCTGACCGTACATTCTTGCAACTTTGAAACCTTACTCATTACCTCACTACTCTCAACCTCCTGTATACTGGAGCTACAATTCAGGTTCCCAATCCCCTGCTGAACTAGTTTAAACCCTCCCGAAGAGCATTAGCAAATTCTCCCCCCAGGATATTAGTACCCCTCTGGTCCAGGTGTAGACCATCCTGTTTGTAGAGGTCCCACCTACCCCAGAATGAGCCCCAATTGTCCAGGAATCTGAAACCCTCCCTCCTGCACCATCCCTGCAGCCACGTGTTCAACTGCTCTCTCTCTCTCCCTATTCCTCGTCTCGCTAGCACGTGGCACGGGTAACAACCCAGAGATATTAACTCTGTTTGTCCTAGATCTAAGTTTCCACCCTAGCTCCCTGAATTCCTGCCTTACATCCCTATCCCTTTTCCTACCTATGTCGTTGGTACCTATTTGGACCACGACTTGGGGCTGCTCAGGTAGCTTGGTGGCCCCTGTCCCCGGCGCCAGATAGTCTCCCACCTATTGTTCCCCACCCCCCTGCTCATGCAAACAAACTCCATTAATAGGGTAGTTAAGGCATACATGACACTTGCCTTTATCAGTTGTGACATAGAACATAGAATAGATTATAAGAGCAGAGAGGTTATGTTAGAGCTGTGCAAATCTTTGCTTAGACCACAGCCAAAGTACTAAGTGCAGTTCTGGTTACCTCACCATAGGAAAGATGTGATTGTACTGGTGAGGGTGCAGTACAGGCGGGAAACCTGAACCTTTTTTAAAAAGTACATGGATGAGCACTTGAAATGTCGTAACATTCAAGGCTGTAGGATTAGTGTAGATTTAGTGTTATTTTGTTGATGCAGACTCGATGGGTCAAAGGGTCTCTTCTGTATTGTATGACTCAAAAGCCATCCCATAGAGTAATGGTAAAGAAGTGCAGAGATCCAAGTAGCAGCGAATTAAGTAAACTAGAAAAATGAAGCATCCAAGAAGTCTTTTGAGGTTAAAAGTACTAGAACAGAGAACTATTCAGTAAAGACAGTCCGAGCTGAGAAGAAGGTCAAGATCTTGTGAGATCTTACTGCAGCCTGTGGAACATGAGTTGCAATAACTATGGAGATAGGTGGCTGGGTCTCAGGAGTTTGTGTAAAAACAGTTGAGACAAAGGAAACCGAAAAGGCTTGGTGTAAAATCCCAGACTGGATTCGCTGTTAAAAGTGGAGTAAAATCTTTGTTTAAAATGTCATTTGGAAAACCTGCACTTGAATTTGGAGTGCAAACCACTAAGGGAAAGCATTATTATGAGAAGATTTAAACGCGTGTTTTTGGGAGTGGAGTTCAGAAAATCATGTGATCACCTGGGAGGATGACACTAACTTGGGGTTCAGAGCGGACTGTGTATTTGACCACAATCATCTTGTATGCTTAAAAGGGACCATTGTGGTTTAAGAGGTATTTTGTAATCCATGTTAATCTTTAAATCTGTATGTATTTATTAAGATAAAGAGAATAAAGAAGTATTGTAGCGTCCACATTTTTCATGTTTTTTCCTTGTTAAAACTAACATGACTCTGTTCCCCTGCATTTTATTTAAAAAGTAATAGTCTTTTGAGCCAAGGTTACATTCTGGGATCTTCCTGTCCAGGTATATCAACTAAGATCGTAACATATTTTCTCCTTTGCCTCAACATCCATTTTAGTTTGTTTGACGTCTGAGTTTCGTTTTTGACCTCTGTAAGCGGGACGCGGCCAGGGAGATTGGCGGAGTGAAGGATAGGGGAGGAAATGTGGTGCGGAGGGGGGTGGACATTAATGGGGTCTTCAGGGACTTTTATGGGGAATTGTACCGGTCCGAGCCCCCGGTGGGGGGGGGGGAGAATGGGGTGCTTTTTGGACAGGCTGAGATTTCCGACGGTGGAGGAGGGGCAGGTGGAGGGGCTGGGGGTGCTGATTGAGCTGGTTACTGGAATAGGCAGCATGCAGTCGGGGAAGGCGCCGGGGCCGGATGGGTTCCCGGTCGAATTTTACAAAATGTACGCAGACCTGTTGGGCCCCCTTGGTTAGGACCTTTAACGAGGCAAGGGATGGGGGGAGGGGGGGGGGGGGGGGCTTTGCCCCCGACTATGTCACGGGCACTGATTTCCTTAATCTTTAAACGGGACAAGGACCCCCTGCAGTGTGGATCATAGGCCGATCTCTCTGTTAAATGTGGATGCCAAGCTGTTGGCGAAGATCTTGGCCACAAGGATAGAGGACTGTGTAACGGGGATCATTCATGAGGACCAGACAGGGTTTGTGAAGGGAAGGCAGCTGAACACCAATATACGTACGCTTCTGAATGTTATAATGATGCCGGCGGTAGAAGGGGGGGCGGAGATAGTGGTAGCATTAGATGCGGAGAAGGCCTTTGATAGGGTTGAGTGGGGGTACTTGTGGGAGGTGCTGGAAAGGTTTGGGTTCGGGGAGGGGTTTGTCAGTTGGGTGAGGCTATTATATGATGCCCCGATGGTGAGCGTAGCCACGAATAGGAGGAGATCGGAGTACTTTTGGCTGTACCGGGGGACGAGGCAGGGGTGTCCCCTGTCCCCCTTGTTCTTTGCGTTGGCAATTGAGCCCCTGGCCATGGCGTTGAGGGAGTCGAGGAATTGGAGGGGTCTGGTGCGGGGTGGGGAGGAGCACCGAGTGTCACTTTACGCAGATGACTTGCTATATGTGGCGGACCCAGTGGGGGAATGCTGGAGGTGATGTAGATTCTTAGGGAACTTGGGGGCTTTTCAGGGTACAAGCTCAACCTGGGTAAGAGTGAGCTGTTCGTCGTGCACCCGGGGTATCAGGAGGAGGTGATTGGTAGGCTCCCACTGGAAAGGGCAGGGAGGAGCTTTAGGTACCTGGGAGTCCAGGTGGCTAGGAGCTGGGGGGCTCTACACAAACTTAACCTCACTAGGCTGGTGGAGCAAATGGAGGAGGAGTTTAAAAGATGGGACATTTTGTCGCTGGCGGGCAGGGTGCTGTCAGTCAAGATGACGGTGCTCCTGAGGTTTTTGTTTCTGTTCCAATGCCTCCTCATCCTTATCCCGAAGGCCTTTTTTAGGAGGGTCAACAGGAGTATTACGGGATTTGTATGGGCGCATGGGACTCCGAGGGTGAGAAGGATGTTTTTGGAGCGGGGCAGGGATAGGGGGGGCTGGTGCTGCACAATCTCTGTGGGTACTATTGGGCTGCCAACGCAGCAATGGTGCGTAAGTGGGTAATGGACGGGGAAGGGGCAGCATGGAAGTGGATGGAGATGGTGTCCTGTGTGGACACGAGCTTGGAGGCGCTGGTAACGGCGCCGTTGCCGCTCCCTCCAATGAGGTATACCACGAGCCCGGTGGTGGCGGCTACCCTCAAAATCTGGGGGCAATGGAGACGGCAAACGGGGAGGTGCGGGGCTCGATGGAGTCCCCGATACGGGGGAACCACCGGTTCGTACCAGGGAGCATCGATGGCGGGTTTCTTGGCTGGCACAGGGTAGGTATTAAGTGGTTGAGGGACCCGTTTGTGGATGAGAAGTTTGCGAGCCTGGGTGAGTTAGAGGGGAAGTTTGGGCTCCCCTTGGGGAACATGTTTAGGTACATGCAGGTTAGGGCGTTTGCCTGGCGGCAGGTGGAGGGGTTCCCTCTGCTGCCCCCACGTGGGGTACGGGACAGGGTGCTCTCGGGGTTGTGGGTTGGAGGAGGGAGCATTTTGGACGTGTACCACGTCATGCAGGAGGTAGATGAGGCCTCGGTGGAGGAGCTGAAGGGTAAATGGGAAGAGGAACTGGGTGAGGAGATTGAGGAGGGGACGTGGGCGGATGCCCTGGAAAGAGTGAGTTCCTCCTCTTCCTGTGTGAGGCTTAGCCTCATACAGTTTAAGGTGCTGCATAGGGCTCACATGACCGGGATGAGGATGAGGTAGGTTTTTCGGGGGCGAAGACAGGTGCGCTAGGTGCTCGGGGAGCCCAGCGAACCATGCCCATATGTTCTGGGCATGCCCAGCGCTGGGGAATTTTGGAAGTGGGTAGCAAGGACGGTGTCGAGGGTGGTAGGATCCAGGGTCAAGCCATGCTGGGGACTCGCACTTTTTGGGGTTGCAATGGAGCCGCGAGTGCAGGAGGCGAAAGAGGCTGGTGTTCTGGCCTTTGCGTCCCTAGTAGCCCGGCGGAGGATTTTGCTTCAATGGAAGGATGCGAGGCCCCCAAGCGTGGAGGCCTGGATCAATGATATGGCGGGGTTCATCAGATTGGAGAAGGTGAAATTTGCCCTGAGGGGATCAGTACAGGGTTTTTTTAGGCGTTGGCAACCTTTCCTTGACTTCCTGGCAGAACGGTAGGAAAATAGGCCGGCATCAGCAGCAATCCGGAGGGGGGGGGTTTGTTTCGGGGGAGGGGAGAAATGTGTACATGTGTTTATTGAATATGCCGGGTGCTTATCTATTTCTTTGTTTTGTAGTTGCGGGGGGGGGGGTTTGGTTTGGGGGATTATTGTGTTTTTTCTCCTTTTTTTGTTGTTAATACTGTTTTCGTGTTGTTATTTTCTGTTTTTGATATTTTGTGAAAATATCAATAAAAATTTTTTTTTTAAAGTTTCCTTTTTGAAAGATTTTGTTATGCCAAGGTTACTACACTGATTGACAGTGGAAGAAGTGTGTCTTGAGAATGGGTCACACAATGTGGTGTACAGCTTTGTATCTGGACATGAGAAAGACTCTTGAGTTAGAGAATCCAGGAAGGAGCGGTGATATGAAGCACTGAGGAGGGTGTTTGGGGAAGTCCGCTTTTGTCTTATTCCTGTTGGTCTGCATAAAATTTTGCCGCCTCCACAAATTAATGTCACATAGCTAGGCAGATAGTGCAGCAATAATTGGATCGCAAGTGAGATGAAGTATGACACTGACGCAAATCCTTTGATATTAGGTTTATTTACAGAATGCAGCATCACATATCTACCTCTCATACCTACCAACAGAATCCTTTTGTATATCTCTTCTTCAGGTATAAAATTGGGGGGAAAAAAAGGTAATTTTAAAAAATAATATTATTAACAAGTTAAATTAAAGTGAGATGGTCTTCACCCGTGTATCGTTTTTAAAAATATTTTTATAAAAGCTTTTTTTAAATTTAGAGTTTCCAATTATTTTTTTCTAATTAAGGGGCAACTTGCCATGGCCAATCCACCTACTCTGCACATCTTTTGGGTTGTGGGGGTGAGACCACAGGAAGAATGCGCAAACTCCACACGGACAGTGACCCAGTGCCGGGATCAAACCTGGGACTTCGGCACTGTGAGGCAGCAGTGCTAACCACTGCACCACCGTGCCGCCCAAGACATTAATAAATCTATATACCCCCCACTGATTCCCCCACCATGGTGCAAACAACAATAACACTATAAAGAAGGGGGGGAAGTGTACTCATCCTCCACCGTCCTCTGGCCTCCCACCCAAGCACCCCCTGAGAGCTGAAAAGCCCCTAAGAAATGAAAAGTTATTTCTTGGACATCACCCAAGACAAAAGAACCAAACACAATACAACAACAGAGGGGCAGGGAGAACCAATACCACCTCACATTCTCTCCAAAGCTCTATGTCCTCCCTCTTCAGCTGGTTCATTGTCTCTCAAGACCTCCATTGCCTCCTCCGGTGTTCCAAAGTAGTATTTGCGTCTGTTGTGGGTCACCCAAAGGTGGGCCGGGTATAACATCCCAATCTTCACCCCCTTCTTAAAAAGCCTTGACTCGGTTGAATCCGGCTCTCCACTTTGCCAGATCCACACCCAGGTCCTGATATACCCGAAGCTCATGGCCGTCCCAGGTACATCTCGTCTGCCTGGCCCACTGCATGATCTTCTCTTTGTCCAGAAACCAGTGTAGCCTCACCACCATCACCCTCGGCGGCTCATTCACCTGCGGCTTCCTGCTAGGCACCTTATGTGCCCGATCAACCTCCAGGAACCAGTCGAAGGCCCCCTCCCCCCATTAGCTTCTCCAACACCTTGGCCACATAAGACCCTGCGCCTGCTCCCTCGATGCCCCCCGGCATCCCCATTATCCTCAGATTCTGCCTCCAGGAACGGTTCTCCAAATCCTCCACTTTCTCAAGCTGCTTCTGAGTCTCCCTCAGCATCCCAGATTCGGCTGCCAACGAGATAAGCTGCTCCTCTTGCTCCCCCTCCGCCTTCTCCTCCTTCTGGATCGCCTGGCTCTGGATCTCCAGCCTCCACTCCACGCAGTCGATCCCTGCTTGCAGCGGGTCTACCATTTTGCCAGGTCCTCCTAAGCCTCCCTCCCTCTGTTGGCTGAATTTCTGGTTAAGAAAGTCAACCAACAGGACCGCACGGTGGCACAGTGGTTAGCACTGCGCTCTCTCGGAGCCGAGGTGCCAGGTTCGATCCCGGCTCTGGGTCACTGTCCGTGTGGGGTTTGCAGATTCTCCCCGTGTTTGTGTGGGTTTCACCCCCACAACCAAAGTTGGGTTGGCCACGCTAAATTGCCCCTTAATTAGGAAAAATGAATTGGTCACTCTAAATTTATTATTTTTTTAAAAGAAATTCAATCAACTGCTCCATCAATCATTAGGTTGGTAGGGCTTTACTTCCGCCATCTTACCCTGTGTCACATGAAGAGTTTCTAGCTCCTGCAGCTTCTTACTTCTGGACCGACTTCTGGTCCACGGATCCAACCACCAACCTCAGCAATGGAATATACCTTTCCTCCACCACCTCTGCACAATTTCCCTCCAAAACATGCACCACCACTGGGGAAAAGGACCAAAAAAACATGCCTCGAGCGGGGGCTGCTATATATGCGACCTCTCACACCATGGCCGCCACCGGATGTCTTCACCTGTGTATCTTAACATTATAATTTGACATGCCATTAACAGGTAGGTGAAGCTGGGGTAAGTTTATCTGAAAGCTGATTGCTTCTGATAATTATGTTGCTGGTAGGTACTTTTATCAACAGAAGACAGAACATTCCTGCATACTAGAAACAATAGTGCAAACACTGAAAAGGTACTCTTTGCTTTTTAGCAGATCAGCGCTGAACTTGTTCATGTAACCTTACCCTAACCACTATTTGTGAGGAGTTAACCCACTTAAAGTTGGCAGAATGTTACTCAAAAACATTTGTGGCAAAGCATTTGTCTGCTATTACTGTAGATTTATTTCTATACAAAAATGTTGATTAAAAATGCAATGAAGGTGCATAATTGTGTATTGCTAACGGTTTAGGCAACCTGCTTGATGTAATTACTTAGATCCTCACTATGCTGACTGATTTAAATGGTAGCACATTTGCTTCTGATTCAGAAGCTTTTCGGCTCAAAGTCCACTACAGGACATTACATATTCTTGACTGTCCTTTAATGCAGTTACTTCCCTTTATCATCTACTTAAAGATCAAGGCAGCAGAGTCACATTGGCTCCTCTCTGTTGGCACAAATTGTTTGTGGATCAGTGCAGCTCCAAGACTTTTTATTATGACAAGCCATTTGACTGGTCTGGGTCTGACCTTACAGAATATATAAACTCCATTATCATTTCAGAATCTGTCTCTCTTCAAAATTTTTCTTTATTTTATGAATTTAAAGTACCCACTTCATTTTTGTCCAATTAAGGGACAATTTAGCGTGGCCAATCCACCTACCCTGCACATCTTTGAGTTGTGGGGGTGAGACCAATGCAGACACGGGGAGAATGTGAAAACACCACACTGACAGTGCCCCGGGGCTGGGATCGAACCCGGGTTCTTGGTGCCATGAGGCAACAGTGCTACCACTGCGCTGCCCAATCTCTCTTCAAAATAGCTGCGTTGGAATCTAGGGCGATTGAAGCAGATTCAATTGAGAGAAAATGTGTGGCTCATTTACTTAAGACACAATCTAGTCGATGTGAATTTAAGCTACACAATTTAATCGCTTCTCTTTGTTTCAGTGCTGGCAGAAGATGCAATCAAAGCTGCTCTGGCTGACTATAAAGTGAAACAACAGAAGAAGTAAACAGATTCTAACTACAAATTACAAATGTCGCCATGTTTCTCCAGTAACTAAGGGCACAACTATTATAGTGACCCAATTGTGTAGTGGAATTTCAATAAGCTAAGGGGAAAATACTTAGATAAATGTTGCATTGTAAGAAAGACCATCAGTTTATTAAATGGACTCTTCATGTGTGATTCAATTTATTGCCTTGTTCTTGTGGATTATAGAAAATTATTTTTGGGAAGGTGTTCAGTCCCTTGAAGAACATGGGTGGAGAAGATGTAATTACAAGTTGGTTTAGTTGTATAGTGGTCTTGATGGTATATTTGTACCTAGAAATATCTATTGTAAGCATATAAGTAATTAGATTATTATCTGTTGGTTTTGTGTTTGGGCTACATCAAGAGTTACAGACTTTGGTGTAGCTGTTAATGATTCACAACCCACTGGATCACGAAGGTTTATATCCAACAACAGTCCAGTTCTGCTGGATGAGTTTCTTCCAGCTTGGATCTCATTCTCTGTGGAATAAGAACTGAAACTGAAGCAATCTGATAAATTTCATCTCTACCTGCACAGTGCACCTTCTACAATGACCTTAGCATCACATATTTAACTTCCAACATTATCATGAAGTTAATTAATCCTGTAATTTTAGTTACATGTTGCCAAAGGAAATACTCAAGATAAATGATTCACTGAGATGTTAATTACGTTTATTGTATGATTTCACTTAACTGTAATATAATTTTAATGAATACTTAGATTATTTTAGAGTTGCAGTAATTTGTGGATGTTCTAGCAGTCATTGGAAGACTGCATTGTCTTATTTGTAACTAATTTCAAATACATTTGTTGCTGGCAATTTTGTTTTATGATTTCAAATTGCAATTAAGGAAAACTTTTACATTTGCCATTAATGTTCCATTGCTCTTGTTATTATAAACAAGCATTTAAATGTAGTATTTGGATGATTTCAGATTTTCCTTGTATGAAGTATAAGAAAGTTATCTTGGTACACAACTCTCCCATGAAAGCCCACTCTTGCTTTAGGATTTGTTTGAACTTTCCATCTTCTTGCACACACCCCCTGCCCCAATACCGTGAGGATTCTGGGAAACCAGTTGCATTTTAAATCAAAGTGGGTTCATGCAGCCTTAAAATTCCCTTTATCATCTTGTATTACAATTGCTGAAATAGAGTTTATTTGTTAGTGGGACACAGGCACTGAAGACGTATATTAAAGCTAGAAATACCAGTTTCTGAATTGTTATGACTCTATATCTATTTTCAAGCTATGATGAATCGACTGATTTTCCCCAAGCTGAATGACAGGGTGGTTCGATATTCATTTTGAGGGTAGCAGTCAATGGTTTGAGGGACTAACTTTCAAAGTAGAGGATTGGGGGGCAGCACGGTGGCACAGTGGATTCGCCCTGTTGCCTCACGGCGCCGAGGTCCCAGGTTCGATCCTGGCTCTGGGTCACTGTTCGTGTGGAGTTTGCACATTATCCCCGTGTTTGCGTGGGTTTTGCCCCCAAAACGTGCAGAGTAGGTGAATTGGCCACGCTAAATTGCCCCTCAATTGAAAAAAAAATGAATCGGGTACTCTTAAGTTTATTTTTTAAAAGTAGAGGATTGGAAGAGGTATTACAGGAGGGGCAGAGTACGTTTTAAAGTAAAGCAGGGGTATGTGGTTTTATTGATTGGCTTACTGATCAATTAATGAACAATAAACAAAGCTTATAAGGGGCATGCAAAGCTCAGTCAGTCCATAGGGTCTGGGAAGGGAGGTCTTGGATGTGAGAAATTTATTCTCCTGCCAGACCTGGTCAGCACCAGGCTGAGAAATCGGTTGAGCTGCTGGTTGTGTGTGACATTTATCTGCTTGTGAGGTACTTTAACTTAGTTAAAATGAGATTTGATTATAAATGTTACTCCTATCAACTTGTTTAAAGAAGCTTCATGATTTTACATCACTGGTGTGTTTTCAGTATGCTACTAAAAGATTCAAAAAGGGCACATGTGGAAGGCAAAATAGCAAAGGGGCTTGTGTTTGTATGAATAAATATTGGGCAATATGGGCAGGTGCCTGAATGCAATGCTACCACCTATTCTCTAAAGGTTTTCCTCCTCATAATATCTATGGCAAATCTAAAATTTGAAATGGTGACCGTGAGTAACCCTAGTCCAGTATTGCAGGTGATTTTGTATTATATAAAATTGGAACAGAGTTTCTGTTTTGAATGTAAATTTCCACTTTTGAGTTCAAACAAAGTTGAGCAGATACGATTTATGACTGAGCTATTATAATTAAATTAATGTTTGGCTAATTAACATGTAATTTTATTTTAAAAGTTACATTTAATACAAATTGAGCAAGTATAAATAAAATCAAAATGTATCTGACTAATGTTTATTGTGCCCTGAGAGTTAAACTTAAGACCACTTTTTTATTCAGCGACAAACAAGCTAGAGTTGATGGAATGTTTTGTATTTGATTGGGGGGGGGGGGGGGGGGGGGGGGCAGGAAAAGAGAGCTTTCTCGAATACGATGCTCTTTTTCAAATATTTTTTATTCTCCTCTTTCACATTTTCTCCCAAATTTACACCCAACAACAATAAACAATAATCAGTAACAACTATGTCAATCCCCATATTAATAACAACAATCCCATCCTCCCACTAAATCCCAAACATTAGCCTGCATGTTCACATAAACAAATGACAAAAAGGAATCAGGAATTACACGTGGTCCCTCCAACCTTCCCCCCCGCCCCAACTAATGTTCGATGTTATCCCGTTCTTGAAAGTGCATAATGAATAATGCCCATGAATTGTAGAACCCCTCCAACCTTCCCCTCCGTTCAAACTTACCTTCTCAAGAGTCAAGAATTCCAACAGGTCCCCCTGCCACGCCAGCACACAGGGTGGAGAGGTTGCTCTCCAACCCATCAGGATCCGCCTTCGGGCGATCAACGAGGTGAAGGCTACAACATTTGCCTCCGCACCTGTTTCCAACCCTGGCTGGTCCATCACTCCGAATATGGCGTCCCGGGGGCCCGGTTCAGTTTCATGTGCACCACTTTAGAAATTATCCTAAAAACCTCCTTCTAGTAATCCTCTAGTTTTGGACAGGACCTAAACATATGACCGTGATTAGCGGGGATCCCCGCAACGTTCACACGCATCTTCTACTCCTTCAAAGAATCGGCACATCTCAGAGATGTGCTCTGTATATCAGCTTTAGCTGTATCAGCCCCAACCTCGTGCACAAGGTGGATGCACTCACTCTCCGGAATATCTCACACCAGAACCCCTCCTCCATATCCTCTCCCAACTCTTCCTCCCACTTGCTTTGATCCCTTCCAGTGGTGCCCTCTTGTCCTCCAAAATAACCCCGTAAACCGCTGACTCTACCCCCTTCTCCAGTCCCCCTGTAGTCAGCACCTCCTCCAGCAATGTGGAGGCCGGCTCCACTGGGAAGCTCTGTATCTCCTTTCTGGCAAAATCTCGAACCTGTATGTATCTGAACATTTCCCCCTGCTCCAGCCCATACTTCGCTTCCAGCTCCTTCAATCCTGCAAACCGACCCCTAAGAAACAAATCCCTTAGTGTCTTAAGCCCCTTCTCCTCCCATTTCTGAAAATTGCCATCCCACTTCCCTGGCTCAAATCCTGTGGTTCCCCAAAATCGGCATTTCCCTTGACCTTGCCGCCAACCCGAAGTGTTGACGAAACTGCCTCCAAATTCTCAATGAAACTATTATTACCAGACTCCCTGAGTATTTCCCCAGGGCTATCAGGAGCGGCGCTGTTGCTCGTGCTTTCAATCCCGAACCCCTGCACAAACTTCTCCAATCTGACCCACTGGGAATCAACCCCTCTGACCCAGCTCCGCACCTTCTCCACATTCGCCACCTAGTAGTAAGGTTCGGAAGACCCAAACCCCCGCCTGCTTTCCCCTCTGTAGCAGCACTCTTCTAACTCTGGCCAACTTCCCTCCCCATATGAACGATGTAATCCTTCCCTCAATCTCTCTGGGGAAAAAAAGCCTTTGGCAAGAAAATCGGCAGGCATTGAAAAATAAACACGTTCATTTTAACCGCCTGTACCTGACCCGCCAGTGACAGAGGGAGACCATCCTACCTTGCCAGATCAGCTTTCACTCTCCTCACCAAACTAGAAATGTTGTATCTGCGGAGCCACCCCCCCCCCCCCCACTCCCAGGCAACGTGCACCCCCAGGTACCTAATGTGAGTCCCTGCCCTACAGAATGGCAGCTCCCACCCCCAGCCGAGACATCACAAAATACTCACTTGTCTAGATTTAGTTTGTACCCCGAGAAAGACCCAAACACTCTAAGCAGCTCCAATATTCCCCCTATCGACACACTCTGTTCCGACACATATAACAGCAAGTCATCGGCATATCAGGACACCCTATGCTGTATCCCGCCTCGCACTATTCCTTTCCATACCCCCGAACTTCTTAATGCGATGGCCAACGGCTCAATCGCGAGTGCAAACAGCAAGGGGGGGACATAGGACATTCCTGCCTAGTGCCACGGTGGAGAGAAAAGTATCTCGAGCTGATGTTGTTTGTGCGGACACTCTCCCTCGGCGCCTTATATAGTAACTTTACCCAGTTCACAAATCTTGGTCCAATCCTAAACCACTCCAGAACTGCAATCAAGTACCCCCATTCTACCCGGTCAAATGCCTTCTCCACGTCCAATGCCACAATCACCTCTGTTTCCTCCCGCCCCCCCTCCCCCTTGCCGGTGCCATAACAACGTTCAATACCCTTCTAACATTTGAAAAGAGCTTCTTCCCTCTCACGAACCCCGTCTGATCTTCACCTATCACCTTCGGGAGGCACTCCTCCAGCCTACCCACCAGTACCTTCGCCAATACTTTTGCGTCCACATTCAGAAGTGATATGGGCCTATACGACCCACACTCCGTCAGCTCCTTTATTGCCCCTGCCAAATTTGCTAAGTGGCCATGAAACAGGAAAAGAAGCACGGATAATCCTAACGTCTTAATGCACTTACAACTGTGGTGAAAATTGGCCCCAAACACCACCTATGCGAATCCCACATCGTCCCAATTTGGGCCGTATACATGTAACAGCGCCACTAACCTTCCCTCCAGTGCCCCTGTCACAATCACATATCTACCCCCCTGATCTGCCACCACCTTCTCTAGCTGGAAGTATACTCTTTTGCTGACCATTACCGCTACCCCTCGAGCCCTTCCGTCAAATCCAGAGTGAAACACCTGACTAACCCTTTTGAAGTCTCACCTGGTCCTTCACCATCAAGTGAGTCTCCTGCTAGGGTGGCATGTGGTGCAGTGGATAGCACTGGGACTGCGACGCTGAGGACCCGGGTTCGAATCCCGGCCCTGGGTCACTGTCTGTGTGGAGTTTGCACATTCTCCCCATGTCTGTGTGGGTTTCACCCCCACAACCCAAAAGATGTGCAGGTTAGGTGGATTGGCCACGCTAAATTGTCCCTTAATTGGAAAAAAAAATTAATTGGGTACTCTAAATTTAGAAAAAAAAAAGTGAGTCTCCTGCAGCATTGCTACATCGGTTTTCAAATGTTTTTTTTATAAATTTAGAGTACCCAATTAATTTTTTCCAATTAAGGGGCAATTTAGCGTGTTCGATCCACCTACCCTGCACATCTTTGGGCTGTGGGGGCGAAACCCACGCAAACACAGGGAGAATGTGCGAACTCCACACGGACAGTGACCCAGAGCCGGGATCGAACCTGGAACCTCAGCGCCATGAGACTGCAGTGCGACCACTGCGCCACCGTGCTTTCAAACTTTTAAGATGCACAAGCACACTTGACCTCTTGATTGGACCTCCTAACCCCCTCACGTTCCACGTGATTATCCTAACTGGGGGTCACTTCTCCCCCCCCCCCCCCCACCTTGCTCCTTAAAAACCACCTAATTGCCAATTTTCGCCACAGTTGCAAGTGCATTAAGACTTTACGATTATCTGTGCTCCTTTTCCTGTTTCATGGCCACTTATCAAATTGGACAGGGGCAATAAAGCCATTTAAAACTTGTGAAAGATGAGCACCAGAGTTTGGCAGAATCTCTGCCTTGCACTAATAACAGCCAAGAAAAACTGTTATTGCTGCAACTGACAGCTGCTAGGTGAACAAATATATTTAAATATACAAGGTGATTGATGACACACAAACATCAGTAATACTTTGTCCGGCACAAGCAAATTCTGGGCTCCAACTTTGAAACTGGGAGCAAGTTAAAATATGTAGGGAAAATCATTTGTGAAAAGGAAATATTGGGACATATGACACCCTCCACTTAAAGCTAAATGTTAAATTAATCTCTACTTCAGAGGCCCATAACTGCATAAGATGATGTACAGGCACATTCGCCATGATGCAGAAAAGTGCATGGGAGAACTGCAAAAGTGTGTGGTCCCCTGAAGCTAGTAATTGCATTAAGAAATTAAAGTATATGAAATCTGTCTCTAAATTGTAGCTTTGAGAATTTAATGTCAGATTACTCTTCTGGATGGGTTCGAGGATAGGGTAAGCCAGAAGATTTGTTTCTTGATTCCTGATTGTGTTTCCGGCATTACAGTATCTAATTGTCTTATAAACCAGAGTTATTAATCCTGAAAGAGCCACTTCTGCAAACTAAAAGTAAAATACAGTGAATGCTGGAAATATGAAATAAAAACGAGCTGGAAATACTCAGCAGGTCTGGAGCAGCTGTGGACATAGAAACAGAATTAAGAAAATTGAACAAGACCTTTGAGAACTGGTCGGAGCTTTCTGCAGATCCTGTTCAACGTCAGCACTGCTTCATCAACTGAGGGAGGGTGGTAGTTGATAACCAGTAGTTTTCTTGTCTATGTTTGACCTGTTCTGAAGAGAGTCCTATTCGACTTGAAATGTTTTGTTCTGTTCTCCGTTAGATCCAGCCTGACATGCAAGTGAATTAAGGCTTTACGATTATCTGTGCTCCTTTGTTTCAAGGCCACTCATCAAATTGGTCAGTTCCGCAGGACCCATTAATCATGGCATATGTTTGTGATATACTGCTAAGGAGAATCTGTTTTAATAGTACTGCTGAAGCATTACCAATAGCTGCACAGCAGCATTATTTAAAATTCGTACAAAGTTAGCTGTGTATACCCGTGATAAATGTATACATAAAATTGTGATTCAAGCTGAATCAATATTCACGCACATACATCGACTCATCGATCGACAGTTCCAACGCGCCACAGCAAAACACCGCACCGATCTCCTCAGAAGACAAACACAGGACACAACTGCCAGAGTACCCTTCGTCATCCAGTACTTTCCCGGAGCGGGGAAACTACAACATCTTCTTCGCAGCCTTCAACACATCCTCGATGAAGATGAACATCTAGCCAAGGTCATCCCCACACCCCCACTAGTTGCCTTCAAACAACCGCTCAACCTCAAACAAACCATTGTTTGCAGCAAACTACCCAGCCTTCAGAACAGCGACCACGACACCACGCAACCCTGCCATGGCAATCTCTGCAAGACGTGCTAGATCATCGACATGGATACCACCATTACACGTGTGAACACCACCCACAAGGTACGCGTGCGACTCGGCCAACATTGTCTACCTCATACTCTGCAGGACAGGATGTCCTGAAGCGTGGTACATTGGCGAGACCACGCAGACGCTGCGACAACGAATGAACGGACATCGCGCGACAATCGCCAGGCAGGAATGCTCCGTCCCAGTCGGGGAACACTTCAGCAGTCAAGGGAATTCAACCTCTGATCTCCGGGTAAGCGTTCTCCAAGGCGGCCTTCAGGACGCGCGACAACTCAGAATCGCCGAGCAGAAATTTCCGCACACATGAGTGCGGCCTCAACCGGGACCTGGGATTCATGTTGCATTACATTCATCCCCCACCATCTGGCCTGGGCTTGCAAAATCCTACCAACTGTCCTGGCTTGAGACAATTCACACCTCTTTAGCCTGGGGTTACCCCTATCTCTGGATCTGTAAAGACTTGATTACCTGCTAATGCTCACATTCTAAGCATTGACTTGCATCTTTGAATTTGTCTATATATATGTTTCTGGAACATATCTCTTCATGCACCTGAGGAAGGAGCAATGCTCCGAAAGCTAGTGTTTGAAACAAACCTGTTGGACTTTAACCTGGTGTTGTGAGACTTCTTATTGATATAGAGCAACAGGTATATTTTCTTAAAAGCAAATTATTGCGGATGCTGGAATCTGAAGCAAAGACAGAAAATGTTGGAAAATCTCAGGTCTGAAAGCATCTGTGGAGAGAGAAATAGCCAACGTTTCGAATCTGGATAACTCTTTGTCAGAGTATAATTTTATATTGGCTAGTTAAGCCAAGTAATCAGCAGAGTGCATTGCTGTTACGCCTCCTTCCTCTTTATGCATCAGACATTGCGTCGCTTTATGGTCCATGGTCTATTTTGTGTGTCTACAGTTGAAGACTGGGGAGTTTTTAATTTTCCGTTTGTGCAGCCATTATCTGCATCTGTCACATTGTGTGTGAATGTGGTTTAACATTCCCAGGAGTTTCATGTATGTTGAACACCAGAGATCTTTTGCATTGGGTGTAATGTAACGACTTTGAACTTCATTCAATTTCCATCCATCATTAGAGTTGGAGTTCCATTGTTGACGGTTAAGTTCATGGGTCCAAAAGGGCTTATGGGACCGAGGGGTGGATGGTGCCATAGTAATGCTGCATAATAATAATGGGCAACTTTAATTATTCACATAACGACTGGGTAAACCTAATTAGCACTAATGCTATGGAGGATGAATTCCTGGAGTATGTAAGTGACGTGTTTTTGGAGCATAAGCCAACTAGGAATGGGGCTATTTTACGTTTAGTATAATGTAAATGAGAATGTAAGTTGAGTGCGGCTGGTTCAATGTAATGATAATGTAAGTTGAGTGCGGCTGGTTCATATCACTGCTCAGTACTCGGTCACAGAACACACAGACATCGCTGATGACCAAAGTACTGATGTTGATGCGCTCCAGCTTGTGATTGCCACTTTCAGAACCAGGTTGACTCGTTCTTGTCTTCGTTGCTACTTTCTTCAAGTGCACAGTTATCGCGCAGTTCAGTTTCACTTCGAATTAGGTCAGAGTTAGATAGGAGCTCATAATTCGGAATATTGCCACAGATGATAACTTTCAATGTGTGCTTAAAGTTCCTCTAATTAAGATGGTATTTGTGCGGCTTAGGTTTGAGTTTCCATTTCCTCCCTGTTGTTTAGGAGCCTGTTGAAGTTGGACTCTTAGTTGAATGGGGTTGTATGCGTTGCCAGCGTTTTGGGCATTGCAGTCACCTCTTTCTACGTGTCCGTATGGGTGGCATGTCGCTTGTCGAGGGATGGCACGGAGACAATTCATTGTTGGGGAACTGGGACAAACTGACACTGATCCCACGAATCCGCTTATTGCTGAATGTGGTCCACAGCAGGTGAAATATTTAAAGCAGAGGACGATCCTGCTGCGATTCAGCATCTTTAATCCAGACTGTGTTGAAGGCTCGTGACAGCACCAGAAAGCCTGTGCCACACTTGGATTTATCCAGCAATCCGGTTATTTATATACACACAATGTATATAAATAAATGTGATCACAGCAGCTGCAACTAGGTCCGTTATTTATTGATAACAAAGATCCAGACAGAAAGAAAGTGATATTATGACATATTATGGGCGATCAAAAATTACTGTTCGTTGGTAACAGGTTCGTCTCTAATTTGGCGCCAAATCTATGTGCCAGAATCCTGACGGATTGGATGCTTGGAAAGGTTTCGATGTTTGCGCCCTAAAGTGGCAACTATTGTTTGGAAAGTAATTTAATGTGGTTAAAGTTATTCTCATGGTTTGAAACAACATCCGCGTGAATATGTCGAACATATTTACGAGCTGAACTTGGCAGCAAAGAGCTAAATTTGGAGTTTCAGACAATTCATGAATGGATGTCAATGTATTTTATGCGTTTTTGGACATTAAAAAAATAAAATTCGGGTGGGGACACGGGAATAGAACCCGGGGCCTTATGTGTGCCAAACATCTACTCTGACACTGACCTAATCCCCACCTCCCTAGCTCCCTCATTATTTACCCTATTCAAACCTCATTAAAAAGCTTCAAAGCTTTGAGCTCATCATTGACTCATCACCACGTCAGAATTGTATTTATTACATCAGCCGCACACATTTTCGCCGCCTTTTTATTGTTCAATATTTCACCAGCAGTCAACAATACAAAATGTCACAAGACACCACTTGCTACATTCACCGCTTTTCCTTACAGTCGGGATGTCTTTTCTCAATCACATTTCACACTCTTTCTCTGCGCAACAAGCACCATTCTAGAGCTGGAACCATTCCATCATTCTACAGCAGTTGCTCCAAGTCTGCTCTGGATTCAGGCTTGGTCTTTCTCTTCTGAGGTTTCTCATCCTCTACATCACAACATCGTTCCAAACGCCGAAACTCAACTCACCTGCATTCTTCAAACTTGAACGGCCCAATACCGTGAATCACTTCTTGTTTGTCATCTTCCTCAAAAAGATTTTAGTTTTAATCCGTGTCCAGAATTCCATTCCAAGTGTTGGGCAGTTTTCTCCTGGAAGAATTTATGCTCAGTATTAAAATTACCGTTGTCCTTTTCTCATCGATCCCAATCAGACCCATCCCTCTCCCTGGAGCCTCCTCAAACCCAGCAACCTCCCAGAAGTATTCCCCATTTGCCCACCATTAGCAGCCAGGCCCAGTTCATTGTTGGGGAACAGGAACAAACTGACTGTCATCTCAAAAGAACACGAATCCCTATTGCTGAGTGTGGTGCACAGCAGGTGGATCGTTTAACGCAGAGGATGATGCTGCTGCTCTTCAATGGCTATTGAACGTGGTATATTGTGCTAAAATTGCCTTGGCTTGAAACATTCTGACCATCAGAGTGACATCAGAAAACATTTCTTGATATATTTATCCATTGCAATTGATGGAATTGGGAGCTTGGAGATAAATATAAAACATGCAATGTTACAGACGATTGTTCCATCAATGAAACGGTAAAATGCGGCTGGGTAGTTGGATTTTTAAAAAGTACAAAATTGACATGGGGACTCCGGGGCTTGAATCCGGGCCCTCAAGCAGACAAAGCTTGCACTCTGCCCACTGAGCTACGTCCCCACACTGCTTAGATCGCTTTATTTACCCTATTCAAACCTCAATTTCCATCATTGAATATATCAAAATCAATGAAGAGGCCAAAATGTCACATAATACTTCTTGGCTCCTCCTTGCAATCACAATTTCCATCACATTTAGCACTTTTCTCCTGTCATGGGCAGAATGCACTATGTTGGCTGGGTTCTGATGTTGGTTTGGCGTGTGTTGCTCTTGCTCTTTTGATATATTGGTAAAATTGGTAAAATCGTAAATGCCTTATTAAAAATACTTTTTTTTAAAAAAAAAGTGCTCCTTTCATTTTCTTCCATCCACGAGCAGAATACTTTTTTTCTGTGTATCAATATCAACATAAAAGAGTAAATGATGAGGTGGTCACATTTGGGCATGTCAGCAGAAAAAGCATATATGACAATTTTGTACAAGGCTAGCACAATGTCTCACAGGAGTTTGAAATCTATCAAAAATCACAGCTGGACGTCCGGGAATAATAGCTTCATTGAAAATTTGGAGGCAGTTCCGCCAACACTTCGGGTTGGGGGCAGGGTCAAGGGAAATGCCGATTCGCGAGAACCACAGATTTGTGCCAGGGAGGTGGGATGGAAATTTTTGGAAATGGAAGGAGAAGGGGATTAAGACACTAAAGGATTTGTTTCTTAGGGGTCGGTTTGCAGGATTGAAGGAGCTGGAAGTGAAGTTGGAGCAAGTGGAAATGTTTAGATATATGCAGGTTCGAGGTTTTGCTAGAAAGGTGATACAGAACTTTCCAGAGGAGCCGGCCTCCACATTGCTGGAGGAGGTGCTGACGACAGGGGGACTGGGGAAGGGGGTTGTGTCAGCGGTCTACGGAGCTATTTTGGAGGAGGAGAGGGCACCACTGGAAGGGATCAAAGCAAAGTGGGAGGAAGAGTTGGGAGAGGATATGGAGGAGGGGGTTCTGGTGTGAGAGTGAATGCCTCCACCTTGTGCGCGAGGTTGGGGCTGATATAGCTGAAGGTGGTATACAGAGCACACCTCATGAGGGCGAGGATGAGCCGATTCTTTGAAGGAGTAGAAGATGTGTGTGAACATTGCCGGGGGGGGGGGGGGGGGGGGGGGTTGTAGCCACCTAAGATGGACACTGGGCTAACACAATGGAGAACTGCTAAGGCTGTAGGGAGAAAACAGTCTTAGCCAAGACAAGCAGTTTGCAAAGGCTAATTAGCATTCTGCACATATCAAAACTAGTTTATGGCCAGGTGCAAGATCTCAACCAAAGGTGTAATTGGCAAAACGCTTTGCATAGTAATGAGGCGATCCAGATCTGGGCCCACACAATAGCAACATTTGGGTTTGAATGGATACTTTGAGTGGACGCCCAGACGAAACGGCACCAGAAGTATCCATCACAAAAGACCCTAGAGACCGCCCCACCCATCGAGAAGAGACCCTCAGATTGGGGGATTTGTAAGATATCGATTGGGAAATGACCCAATCGATACATGGCAGGTAGAGGCCCGCCCCGAAAAGGCACGGACATTGGGGGACCTATAAAGGTAGACCCCGCACATGGTTCTGTCTGTTGACTCCGGCCCAGGTCTGTTGTGCTCCGGCTCCGTTGCTGTTTTGTTCCGGCCTCGCTGTTGTTGTTGCTCCGGCTTGCTGTTCTGACTCCGACTCCAGCCTCCAGATCCTGTCTTCCATCACCAGCCGTTGAGCACCAGCCATCGTTCAGTAAGTGCCAAAACGACGCTCACTACGTGAACCCGGCATTGCTTATACATTATCCGACTATTAGAGAACAGAAGGTGCAGTCCAGAAAGGAACAAAGGCCTTGTCCCCTGACCTTGCTGGTTCCTACTTAAATAAGTATTTAGTCGTTTAAATAGTAGAAATAAATATTAGTCTTTAGCGTATGCATGCGTATTTATTATATTTGTATAATAAATATCAATCGTTTGAACTTACTAATCGGTGTATAGTTTTATTACTTTGAACCTGACCTTGAAATACTTGTGAGGTGTCTAAATACGGCACCTGGCGACTCCGAGCTGAAAATACATACACAGAGCTGTAGTAGTGTTAAGCACACGGCCTTTAAACGGAGGCGTGTTAATACACTCCAATAAATGCGTAATACACTCAAGTAAAACGTGCAACAGGGGCTAAACACATTCATATGTTTTGGTCCTGTCCAAAGCTAGAGGACTACTGGAAGGAGGTTTTTAGGATAATTTCTAAAGTGGTGCACATGAAACTGGACCCGGTCCCCTGGGAGGCCATATTCGGGGTGTCGGACCAGCCAGGGTTGGAAACGGGTGCGGAGGCAGATGTTATAGCCTTCGCCTCGTTGATTGCCCGAAGGCGGATCCTGGTGGGTTGGAGAGCAGCCTTTCCACCCTGTGCCCTGGCATGGCGGGGGGACCTGTTGGAATTCCTGAATCTTGAGAAGGTTAAGTTTGAACTGACGGGAAGGACAGAGGGGTTCTACAATTCATAGGCATTATTCATTATGCACTTTCAAGAATTGGATAACATCAAACATTAGTTGGGGGGGGGGGGGGGCGATGGGTGTTAATGGGGGCTATGGGGGATTCCTGATTCCTTTTTGTCAGCTGTTTATGTGAACATGTGGGTGAATGGTTTGCGTTTGGTGGGAGGATGGGATCGTTGTTATTGATATGGGGATTGGCATATTTGTTACTGATTATTGCTTATTGTTGGTGGGTGTAAATTGGGGAGAAAATATGAAAAAGGAGGCAAATAAAGAAATTTTTTAAAAATCACAACTGGAAAAATGTAACTTCAAGTTCCAAGTACAAGAAGAAAATACATTTGTTACTGCTGTTATTACCTTCTAGTGGACCAACATATATCTTTATTCACATATTGGAAGATATTATTTTTTTTCCCATAAATTTAGAGTGCCCAATTCATTTTTTCCCAATTAAGGGGCAATTTAGCGTGGCAAATCCACCTACCCTGCATATCTTTAGGGTTGTGGGGACGAATCTCACGCAAACACGAGGAGCATGTGCAAACTCCACACGGACAGTGACCCAGAGCAGGGATCAAACCTGGGTCCTCGATGCCGTGATGCTGCAGTGCTAACCCACTGCGCCACCCTGGTGCCCTCCATATTGGAAGATATTAAACCTAATTCGATCTCAGGTGTAAACATCCCAGTCAGTTGAACTATATCATTCGATGGTACTTGGCATCAAAAAAGTGGTAGGAGGCTGGTTTGGGGCTGGTTTAACACACTGGGCTAAATCGCTGACTTTGAAAGCAGACCAAGGCAGGCCAGCAGCACGGTTCAATTCCTGTACCAGCCTCCCTGAACAGGCGCCGAATGTGGTGACTAGGGGCTTTTCACAGTAACTTCATTGAAGCCTACTTGTGACAATAAGCGATTTTTATTTTTTTTCCAGCAGGAGGAACGATGATGGTGGGTGCCCAAGGGCAGGCCTGAGGAGGTGCGGGATGCAGGCTGGCCCATGGGGGGGGGGGGGGGGGGGGGGGGGGGTGGAAGGGTGCTTTGCCCCCCCCCCCCCCCCCAATATCCAGGCTGATCACGTGAGGGTTGAATGGGCCGGTCAAAAGGGGCTTTGTGTTCACACATTTAAAAAAATTGAAGGCGGATGTGGCTATGCTACAGGAGACTCATCTGAAGGTGGGGGACCAGACTAGACTGAGGAAGGGATGGGTAGGACAAGTATTTCACTCGGGATTGGATTCTAAAACAAAGGGGATGGCGATTTTGATCAACAGTCGGGTGGATTTGAAGTGGGAAGTACAGTGGCTGACTCTGGGGGGAGGTATGTTATGGTGAGTGGGAAATTGGAGGGGTCGCCGGTGGTATTAGTGAACATCTATGCCCCAAACATGGAGATTTGGGAGACAGAGGGTGAAAGAATTTTCATCCTTCTCCCATATGCACAAGGTGTACTCCCGAATAGATTTTTTTGTGTTCGGTAAGACGTTGTTGGCGGGGCTGGTGTATGTTGAATACTCTGGGGTCCGGTATGGGAGGCACTGAAAGCAGTGGTCAGGGGGAGTTTATATCGATTTGGGCACATAGGGAGAAGGCGGAGCAGGCAGAAAGGCTAGTGGAGGAATTCCTGCAGGTGGATAGGAGGTATGCGGATGCCCTACAGGCGGGGCTGCTAAAGGAGCGGCAGAGGCTGCAGATGGAGTTTGGACTACTATCTACGGGAAAGGCGGTGGAGCAGTTGAGAATGGTGAGAGGGGCGGTATATGAGTATGGGGATAAGGGATGCAGGATGCTAGCGCACCAGTTGAGGAAACAGGAGGCTGCAAGGGAGATCGGGAAAGTGAAAGATGCAGGAGGGAATACGGTCTTGGACCCGGCGGGGGTGAATGGGCCTTAAGGGGCTTTTACAGCAAGTTGTATGAATCGGAAGCCCCAGCCAGGGGGGAGGTGATGAGGCGGTCTTCAGAGGGGTTGGAGTTCCCGAAGGTAGATGAGGAGTTGGTGAGCCTGGAGGCCCCAATTGGGATGGTAGAAGTGGTGGAGGGGCTGGAGGCAATGCAATCGGGCAAGGCCTTGATTCCGGACAGGTACCCGGTGGAATTTTATAAGAAGTTCTCCGAGATATTGGAGCCGTTGCTGGCATGGGCTTTTAACGAGGCGAGGGAGCTGGGTGTGCTCCCCCCAATATTGTCACAGGCTTCGACGTCTCTCATTTTGAAGCGGGAAAAAGACCCTGAACAATGTGGGTCATACAGACCGATTTACCTGCTAAATGTAGATGCCAAACTAGTGGCTAAGAACTTGGCTTCGGGAATAGAGGATTGTGTTGGTATGAGAGGATTGGGTTGATATGAGAGAATCAGATGGGGTTTGCAAAAGGGAGGCAAACGGCGGCCAACATTAGGAGGCTACTTAATGTGATCATAATGAGAGGAAGAGTTGGTGGTAGCCACGGACGTAGCAAAGGCCTTTGATCGGTTGGAGTGAGAATATCTGTGCGAGGTCCTGGGGAGATTTGGGTTTGGGCAGGGATTTGTTGTCAGGGTCCGGTTGTTATACATCAGGCACCGGTGGCGAGTGTGCGAACAAACCGGGTGAGTTCCGGCTATTTCAGGCTGCACCGGGGTCGAGGCAGGGTGCCCACTTTTCCCACTGCTGTTTGTCCTGGCTATAGAGCCGTTGGCGATGGCACTGAGAACGTCGGGGGTCTGGTAGGGGATAGTGCGCTGGGGGGGGGGGGGCTGTGTGCACAGGGTCTCGCTGTACGGGGATGATTTGCTTCTGTTTATTTCAGACCCACAGGGGGGAGATTGGGGGGATTATGGGGTATTAGAGGAATTCGGTCAATTTTCGGAGTATAAATTGAATATGGGCAAGAGCGAAGTCGTTGCGATTCAGGCGAGGGGGCACGACAAGAGACTGGGGGAGTAGCAGTTCCAGGTGGCAATGGGAAGCTTTCGGTATTTGAGCATCCTGGTGGCACGAGAGTGGGAGCAGCTGCACAAGCTGAATCTGGGTCGGTTGGCAGAACAGATGAGGGGCAACGTTTGGAGGTGGGATGCGCTCCACTGTCATTGGCGGGGAGGGTGCAGACAGTGAAGATGACGGGGTGTCCCAAGGTTCCTGTTTGTATTTCAGAGCCTCCCAGTTTTATCCCCAAGGCGTTCTTTAAAAAAGTGAACGCGGTGATCTAGGGATTTGTGTGGGCAGATAAATCCCCATAGGTGAAGATGGTGCTGCTGGAGCGGGGACAAGAGGGGTGCTGGCCCTTCTGAACTTTATAAATTATTATTGGGCAGCAAACTTAGCGATGGTCAGGATGTGTGTAGGGGGAGGGGTCAGTTTGGGAGCGGGTGGAGGCGGCCTCATGTAGGGGCACGAGTTTAGGGGCACTGTTAACGGCACCTCTGCCATTCTTGCCAGCCAAGTACTCCACAAGCGCGGTACTGGTGGCAGCCCTGAGAGTGTGTGGACAGTGGCGGCAACACAGGGGGCGTCGATGTGAACACCGATAAGTAATAACCTGTTCACTCTGGGGGGGCGCTGGCTGGAGGGTTCCGGAGATGGCAACGGGCAGGGATCGAGAGATTTGGAGATCTCTTTATCGATGAGGGCTTTCCGAGCTTGGAGGACTTAGAAGAGGAGTTTGAGCTTGGGAATGGGTTCCGGTTTCTGCAGGTAAAGGACTTTGTGCGGAGGCAGGTTTCGACCTTCCCGCACCTACCGCCCCAGGGACTACAGGATAATGTGGTGTTGAGAGTAGGACTAGAGGAGGGGAATGTTTCAGAGATCTACAAGGAACTGATGGAGTGGGAGGGAGCCCCGCTAAGGGGAGGTGAAGTAAAAGTGGGAAGAAGAGGTGGGTGGGGAGCTGGAGACCCGATTATGGGAGGAGGCCCTGAGGCGAGTCAATGCATCCACGTCGTGTGTGGGGCTCAGGCTAGTACAATTCAAGGTGGTCCACAGAGCGCACATGACGGTGGCCAGGATGAGCAGGTTCTTAGAGGGGGTGGAGAATAGGTGTGGGCGCTGTGCGGGGGGACTTGCGAACCATGTCCATATGTTCTGGGCATGACCGAGGTTGAGAGGTTTCTGGCAAGGGTTTGCTGATGTCATGTCAGAAGTATTAACGGTGAGGGTGATACTGAGTCCAGAAGTGGGGACCTTTGGTGCGATGGAAGATCCGGGAGCCCAGGGGGGTGAGAGAGCCGATGTTCTGGTCTTTGCCTCCCTGGTGGCCCGGAGTCAGTTCCTACTAGGATGGACAGACTCTGAGTCCCCGAAGTCTGGGGTATGGGTTAACAACATGGCGGTTTCTCAGACTCGAAAAAATCAAGTTCGCCTTGAGGGGATCGCTACAGGGGTTTGCCCAGAGGTGGCAGCCGTTCATTGAGCTCTTCAAGAAAAATCCAGCGGTCAGCAGGGTGGGGGTTGAGTAAGCTGAGGAAGACCAGTGGAAAGTGGGGCTGGGGAAAGAGATCCTGTTTGTGCTAGCCATGTTGGCTGGGGTTTGTTACTAGGTGGGTGTGTTGTTTATCTTGTTTTGTTCCTTTTGATACCTGATGGTTCAAATTAAGGGCGACACTGTGGCACAGTGGTTAGCAATGCTGCCTACAGTGCCGAGGTCCCGGGTTCAATTCCCGCCTCTGGGTCACTGTCCTTGTGGTGTTTGCACATCTTGGTCACACTAAATTGCCCCTTAATGGGAAAAAAAATTGGGTATTTTAGATTTTTTTATTTTTTTTAAATTGTTAAAATTATAAATGCCTTAATAAAATATTTTCTTAAAAAAAGGAATTCTACATAAATTCTACTGCAGTGTTACCAAAACAAAGGTCCATTGTATTATTTATGCAACCCAAGAGATACACACTCAGGTTAAAAAAGTCACTGTTTCCTGGCAGAGAGCTTTATTCACTTGTTTGAACAGGTATAACTATAAATAATATTTCAGTGACGAGTACTAAACATGCATTTTTAAAGGTGGTGGAAAAGGATGGCAACATTGCACATAAATATTCAATAAACTGTCTTAAGGCTCAGATTCATTCAGCGTTTTCAACAGTGTACTGCCAAAATTCCACCAACACATCTCCTGTCCCACCACGGACGACAACACTCTTGACCACTGCTACTCAAACATCAAGGGCAAAAACCTACCGTTCCATCCCCCGACCGCAATTTGGAAAATCAGACCATAAGACGGTGCTCCTTCTCTCGGCATACAAGCAGAAACGTAAGGGGAGATACCGGCTCAGAAGCTCGAGCAGTGCTGGTCCGAGGAAACAGAAGAGCCCCTACGTGACTGCTTGGAGCCAGTGGACTGGTCCATATTTAAGAACTCATCGATCAAACTAAATGAGTATGCCACCGCCGTCACAGACTTTTTTTTTTTTAAATTTAGATTAGCCAATTATTTTTTCTAATTAAGGGGCAATTTAGCGTGGCCAATCCACCTACTCTGCACATTTTTGGGTTGTGGGGGCGAAACCCACGCAGACACGGGGAGAATGTGCAAACTCCACACGGACAGTGACCCAGAGCCGGGATCGAACCTGGGACCTCAGCGCCGTGAGGCGGTTATGCTAACCACTAGGCCACTGTGCTGCCTGCCGTCACAGACTTAATCAGCAAATGTGTGAATGACTGCGTGCCAAAGAAAGCAGTACGTACAAACCCCAACCGTAAACCATATCTTAATCGGGAGATTGACTCACTGCTCAAGTACAGGTCTGAAGCGTTCAAGTCAGGTGACCCTGACCCACACAAAAAGTCCAGATCCGACCTACGCAAGCCATCCGGGATGCCAAGAGACAATATCAGAACAAGCTAGGGTCACAGACTAGCGTTACAGACTCTCGTTGGTTGTGGCAAGGCCTAAACAACATAACAAGCTACAAAGCGAAGCCGAGCAGCATTTCCGGCAGCAGCACACCCCTCCCCTATGAACTAAATGCACTCTATGCTCGGTTCGAGCAGGAAACCATCAATCCGCTGTCGAGTGCCCCAGCAGCCCCGGATACACCAATACCCACCTTGACAACTTCCAAAGTCAGATTGGCCGTCCTGAAAGTGAACCTTCGGAGAGCGATGGGCCCGGACAGGGTCCCTGGTCATGCACTCAGAGCCTGCGCGGACCAGCTGGCAGATGTGTTCAATCCGTCCCTACTCTGCTCCGAGCTCCCCACCTGCTTCAAGAAGACCACCATCATACCGGTGCCAACGTGCCTCAATGACTCCCTTCCAGTTGCCCTGACATCAATCGTAATGAAGTGCTTCGAGAGGTTGGTCACATCAACTCCATACTCCCAGGATGCCGAGATCCACTGCAATTCGCATAGCGCCGCAACCGGTCCACAGCAGACGCCATCTCCCTGGCCCTACACTCATCCCTGGATCATCTCGACAACAAGGACTCCTACATCAGACTCCTATTTATTGACTACAGCTCCGCCTTCAACACCATAATCTCTGCCAAGCTCATATCAAAGCTCCATAACCTAGAACTCGGCTCCTCACTCTGCAACTGGATCCTTGACTTCCTGACCCATAGACCACAATCAGTAAGAATAAACAACAGCAGCTCCTCCATGATAGTCCTCAATACCGGGCGCCCGCAAGGCTGTGTACTTAGCCCCTTACTACACTTCCTTTTCACACGACTGCGTGGCAAAATTTGGTTCCAACTTAATCTACAAGTTTGACGACACGAACATCATGGGTCGGATCTTGAACAACGACGAGTCAGAATACAGGACGGAGATAGAGAACCAAGTGGAGTGGTGTAACAACAACAATCTATCCCTCAATGCCAGCAAAACTAAAGGGCTGGTCATTGACTTCAGAAAGCAAAGCACTGTACACACCCCTGTCTGCATCAAACGTGCCGAGGTGGAGATGGTTGACAGTTTCAAATTCCTAGGGGTGCACATCACCAAAAATCTGCCCTGGTCCACCCACGTCGATGCTACCACCAAGAAAGCACAACAGCGCCTTTACGTCCTCAGGAAACTAAGGAAATTCGGCATGTTCTCATTGACTCTTACCAACTTTTACAGAAGCACTGTAGAAAGCATCCTACCTGGCTGCATCACAGCCTGATATGGCAACTGCTTGGCCCAAGACCGCAAGAAACTTCAGAGTCATGAACACAGCCCAGTCCATCACACAAACCCGTTTCCCATCAAGTGATTCTATCTACACTTCCCGCTGCCTTGGGTAAGCGGGCAACAGAATCAAAGACCCCTCCCACCTGGCTCACCCACTCTTCCAACTTCTTCCATCAGGCAGGAGAAAGTCTGAGAACACGCATAAACAGAATCAAAAACAGCTTCTTCCACGCTGTTACCAGACTCCTAAACAACTCTCTTATGGACTGACCTGATTAATACTACACTCCTGTATGCGACACCCGATGCCGATGTCTATGTATTTACATTGTGTACCTTGTGTTGCCCTATGATGTATTTTCTTTTCTTTTCATGTACTAAATGATCTGTTTGAGCTGCTCGCAAAATAATTCTTTTCACTCTACCTCGATACATGTGACAATAAACAAATCCAATCCAATACTGGCCTGTGAAAAGGCTGCACAACTATAGAACTATATTGAGATTTTACAGGGCTGTGTCTAATTAAGTTTTGATGTCATACATTTTTTTTCTGAAAAGTTAGAGTACCCAATTATTATTTTCACAATTAAGCGGCAATTTAGTGTGGCCAATCCACCTAACCTGCACATCTTTGGGTTGTGGGGGTGAAACCCACGCAGACACGGGGAGAATGTGCAAGCTCCACACGGACAGTGGACCCAGTGCCGGGATTCGAACCCGGGTCCTCAGCACCATTGTCCCAGTGCTAACCACTATGCCACGTCCCGCCCCTTAGATGTCATACATGAGAAACATCAGGCTCCAGACATTTAGAAACTGTTCCCTTGTACTTGGATATCTATTATTTCACACAGTAAATCCGCACGTTGTGCTTGTATTTCTGAAAATCCCAACAAAGCCATAGGAACCAATGTTAAAAACAGAGTTAATTTCCTGTTTTTTCCCCCGGGTGGTGGAAGACCCAATGTACAAGTTGCAATACTGGAGCATCCACGTGCAGCAGAACTGGGCACTTACAAAAAAAAAAATCACTAAATATAAAAGAAATATTGGACAAATTGCTAACACTTACCGGTCTCTCCTAAACCGTTCCTCAGTTTGGAAATTACTTTCTGGAAATTGCTTCCAATGCCGCTCAATGGATTCATAGATGGCTGATTGTGCATTGAGCAGTCTTCAGGCTGTGCCACATGTGGACAGGTGTTTAAAGCGTCAGTTAGAGAAGTTGCTTAGCGGTTTTTACACTCTGTCTCTTTGACCGAGCCTCTTATATATTCCCAATGATATTTCTGTTTGGTGTTATCCAAATGAAACTTCTGTCATTTTGGTCAAGTTGGTGGAGATGTTTGACCTCCACAGGGAGGAGGCTTGGAGTGATTTAGCACCAATGCTGGGCATGTCGGCTTCTTGGCATCAGCAGACTTACTAGCTCCACCTACTGGGTGTTTCGGACTCATATTTAAGAGTGATTCCGAGGTATTGCAGCACTCATCCCAAGCCTGAAACAAGCAACCTGAAAATGCCCCCCACCCCCCAGTCTCACCTGCTGCAATCATAAAGCAAAGGCCAGATTGGGGGTCCATAATTAATCAGGTGATTGCAGAGTCAGCATGGTGAAGAATAAGTAATGTGTCGTCCTGTATTATTTTTCATTTTTCCAATTAAGGGACAATTTAATGTGGCCAATCGACCTGCCATGCACATATTTGGGTTGTGGGGCTGAGACCCAAGCAGGCACTGGGGAATGTGTAAACTGCACACGGACAGTGACCTCAGCACTGGGCAGCACAGTGGCGCAGAGGCACACTGCGACCTCATGGCGCCAAAGTCCCAGGTTTGATCCCGGCTCTGGGTCACTGTCCGTGTGGAGTTTGCACATTCTCCCCGTGTTTGCGTGGGTTTCGCCCCCACAACCCAAAAAATATGCAAGCTAGATGGATTGGCCACGCTAAATTGCCCCTTAATTGGAAAAAATGAATTGGGTAATCTAAATTTATTTTTTAAAAAGGTCCTCGGCACCAGTGCTAACCGCACCATGCCGCCCTGCCGTCCTGTATTTCTAACCCAAACAAGCCCCGCGATGAGGAAAGTCATTTTACCTGTGTATTGTAGCAAATGCTGTCTCTAACCGACTTTAAAATGGCCTCTGTCACACACCCACAGCAGGCACACCTGGAATTCCAAAATTAAAATCATCTTGCAGAGCCATGCCATGGGTCTTTTCATCACAAAAATGAGCAGCTCAAACTTCCTGCTGGTTTGGATATATTTTCTTCAGAACTTGGCTGCAGCATATTTTTAAAAAAAACATGAATGTAAATAAACATATCACTTTTTTCACAATGGTGTTAATCAGGTCACAGGACACAATGCCAGATCAAAGTTGATGATGACATGGAACACAACTAGGATGATGCACAACATGTCAATGATGACAAATGAAAAACCCCAAATAAGTCAGAAAAACAGGCATTAATGAATAAATGATTGTAGAACAAAAATATATTAAACAGGGTGCCTTAAAGCAAGGACAGTAAGAAGTCTTACAACTCCCACAGTCCAAAGATGTGCGAGTTAGGTGGATTGGCTATGCTAAATTGCCCGTAGTGTCCTAAAAAGTAAGGTTAAAGGGGGGGTTGTTGGGTTACGGGTATAGGGTGGGTGCGTGGGTTTGAGTGGGGTGATCATTGCTCGGCACAACATCGAGGGCCGAAGGGCCTGTTCTGTGCTGTACTGTTCTATCTAACCAGGTTAAAGTCCAACAGATTTGTTTCAAATCACTAGCTTTCTGGGCAGCACGGTGCCGCAGTGGGTTAGCCCTGCTGTCTCATGGCCCCGAGATCCCAGGTTCGATTCTGGGTCACTGTCCGTGTGGAGTTTGCACATTCTCCCTATGTTTGTGTGGGTTTCACCCCCACAACCCAAAGATGTGCAGGATAGGTGGATTGGCCACATTAAATTGCCCCTTAATTGGAAAAAATTAATTGGGTACTCCAAATTTATATATTTTTTTAAATCACTCGCTTTCGGAGCACTGCTCCTTCATCAGGTGAATGAAGAGATATGTTCCAGAAACATATATATAGACAAAGTCAAAGATGCAAGACGATATTTTGAAAGCGAGCATTTGCAGGTAATTAAGTCTTTACAGAGCCAGAGAGTGGTGTAACCCCAGGTTAAAGAGGTGTGAATTGTCTCAAGCCAGGACAGTTGGTCGGATTTCGCAAGCCCAGGCCAGATTATGGGGGATGAATGTAATGCAACATGAATCCAAGGTCCCGGTTGAGGCCGTACTCATGTTTGCGGAACTTGGCTGCAAGTTTCTGCTCGGCGATTTTGTGTTGTCGTACATCCTGAAGAACGCTTGGAGAACGCTTACCCGAGTTATGGTGGTACCCATGTCAACGATCTGGCACGTCTTGCAGAGATTGCCATGGCAGGGTTATGTGGTGTTGTGGTCACTGTTCTGAAAGCTGGGTAGTTTGCTGCAAACAATGGTTTGTTTGAGGTTGCGCGGTTGTTTGAAGGCAAGTAGTGGGGGTGTGGAGATGACCTTGGCAAGATGTTCATCTTCATCGATGACGTGTTGAAGGTAGCAAAGAAGATGTCATAGATTCTCCGCTCCAGGGAAGTACTGGATGACAAAGGGTACTCTGTTGGTTGTGTCCCATGTTTGTCTTCTGAGGAGGTTGGAGCGGTGGAACTGTCGATCAATGAGTCGAGCGCCATATCCCTTTCGTACAAGGGCACCTTTCAGCGTCTGTAGATGTTTGTTACCCTCCTCCTTGTCTGAGCAGATCCTGTGTGAGGTTATCTGTGGGCTTGCGGTAAAGCGAAGTGCCGAGGTGACCGCCCTTGATAGAGATGAGTGTGTCCAAGAATGCAACCGATTTTGGAGAGGAGTCCATGGTAAGTCTGATGGTGGGATAGGACTTATTGATGTCATGATGTAGTCGTTTCAGTGATTCTTCGCCGTGGATCCAAAGGAAAAAAATGTCATTGCTGTATCTGGTGTATAATGTCGGTTGAAGGTCCTGTGCAGTGACGAGGTCTTGTTCAAACTTGTGCATGAAGATGTTGGCATATTGAGGTGCGAATTTTGTCCCCATGGCTATTCCATACATCTGGATGAAGAACTTGTTGTCGAAGGTGAAGACGTGTGATCCAGAATTAAGCGGATGAGTTGCAGAATTGCGTCTGGAAATTGGCAGTTGTCGGTGTTGAGCACTGAGGCTGTTGCAGCAATGCCGTCGTCATGGGGGATGCTGGTGTAGAGTGCCGAGACGTCCATTGTGACGAGGAATGTTCCCGGTTCAACTGGTCCATGGGTACGGAGTTTCTGTCGGAGGTCCGTCGTGTCACGACAGAAGCTGGGAGTTCCTTATACGATGGGTTTCAAGATACCCTCGATGTAGCCAGAGAGATTCTCACACAGGGTCCCATTGTCTGATACAGTAGGACGGCCTCGTGTGTTGGCCTTGTGTATTTTCGGAAGGCAATGGAGATCTCCAACGTGGGATGATACACAATATGTTGACAGGCCAACAAGAGGCGAGGCCACATTGGATTAGGTTTTGGGTAATGAACCAGGCCAGGTGTTAGATCTGGAGGTAGGTGAGCACTTTGGAAACAGTGACCACAATTCGGTGACCTTTACGTTAGTGATGGAAAGGGATAAGTATACCCCGCAGGGCAAGAGTTATTGCTGGGGGAAGGGCAATTATGATGCCATTAGACATGACTTAGGATGTGTTGGTTGGAGAAGTAGGCTGCAAGGGTTGGGCACACTGGATATGTGGAGCTTGTTCAAGGAACAGCTATTGCATGTTCTTGATAAGTACGTACCAGTCAGGCAGGGAGGAAGGGGTCGAGCGAGGGAACCGTGGTTTACCAAAGAAGTGGAATCTCTTGTTAAGAGGAAGAAGGAGGCCTATGTGAAGATGAGGCGTGAAGTTTCAGTTGGGGCGCTTGATAGTTACAAGGAAGCGAGGAAGGATCTAAAGAGAGAGCTGAGACGAGCAAGGAGGGGACATGAGAAGTCTTTGGCAGGTAGGATCAAGGAAAACCCAAAAGCTTTCTATAGGTATGTCAAGGACAGTGGTGGGAAGTTGTGTGTGGGGGCTGAGGAGATAAGCGAGATACTAAATGAATACTTTTCGTCAGTATTCACTCAAGAAAAAGATAATATTGTGGAGGAGAATGCTGAGACCCAGGCTATTAGAATAGATGGCATTGAGGTGCGTAGGGAAGAAGTTTTGGCAATTCTGGACAAGGTGAAAATAGATAAGTCCTCGGGGCCAGATGGGATTTATCCTAGGATTCTCTGGGAAGCCAGGGAAGAGTTTGCTGAGCCTTTGGCTTTGATTTTTAGGTCATCATTGGCTACAGGAATAGTGCCAGAGGACTGGAGGATAGCAAATGTGGTCCCTTTGTTCAAGAAGGGGAGTAGAGATAACCCCGGTAACTATAGGCCGGTGAGCCTAACGTCTGTGGTGGGTAAAGTCTTGGAGAGGATTATAAAAGATACGATTTATAATCATCTAGATAGGAATAATATGATTAGGGACAGTCAGCATGGTTTTGTGAAGGGTAGGTCATGCCTCACAAACCTTATCGAGTTCTTTGAGAAGGTGACTGAATAGGTAGACGAGGGTAGAGCAGTTGATGTGGTGTATATGGATTTCAGTAAAGCGTTTGATAAGGTTCCCCACAGTCGGCTATTGCAGAAAATACGGAGGCTGGGGATTGAGGGTGATTTAGAGATGTGGATCAGAAATTGGCTAGTTGAAAGAAGACAGAGAGTGGTAGTTGATGGGAAATGTTCAGAATGGAGTTCAGTTACGAGTGGCGTACCACAAGGATCTGTTCTGGGGCCGTTACTGTTTGTCATTTTTATAAATGACCTAGAGGAGGGCGCAGAAGGATGGGTGAGTAAATTTGCAGACGACACTAAAGTCGGTGGAGTTGTAGACAGTGCGGAAGGATGTTGCAGGTTACAGAGGGACATAGATAAGCTGCAGAGCTGGGCTGAGAGGTGGCAAATGGAGTTTAATGTGGAGAAGTGTGAGGTGATTCACTTTGGAAAGAATAACAGAAATGCGGAATATTTGGCTAATGGTAAAATTCTTGGTAGTTTGGATGAGCAGAGGGATCTCGGTGTCCATGTACATAGATCCCTGAAAGTTGCCACCCAGGTTGATAGGGTTGTGAAGAAGGCCTATGGTGTGTTGGCCTTTATTGGTAGAGGGATTGAGTTCCGGAGCCATGAGGTCATGTTGCAGTTGTACAAAACTCTAGTACGGCCGCATTTGGAGTATTGCGTACAGTTCTGGTCGCCTCATTATAGGAAGGACGTGGAAGCATTGGAACGGGTGCAGAGGAGATTTACCAGGATGTTGCCTGGTATGGAGTGAAAATCTTATGAGGAAAGGCTGATGGACTTGAGGTTGAGAGAAGAAGGTTAAGAGGTGACTTAAAAGAGGCATACAAAATGATCAGAGGGTTAGATAGGGTGGACAGCGAGAGCCTTCTCCCGCGGATGGAGGTGGCTAGCACGAGGGGACATAGCCTTAAATTGAGGGGTAATAGATTTGGACAGAGGTCAGAGGTGGGTTTTTTACGCAAAGAGTGGTGAGGCCGTGGAATGCCCTACCTGCAACAGTAGTGAACACGCCAACATTGAGGGCATTAAAAAATTTATTGGATAAGCATATGGATGATAAGGGCATAGTGTAGGTTAGATGGCCTTTAGATTTTTTCCATGTCAGTGCAACATCGAGGGCCGAAGGGCCTGTACTGTGCTGTATCGTTCTATGTTCTAATGCGAAGGATAACACCCTTCCACGTCTACCTTCCTGATCACCACAGTCACATCCTTCTGCCCTTGACCATGGAACAAACCAGAAGACTTAGACTTTTTTTTTAAAAAAGTACTTCAATTCCACAAATTTTTATAATTTACAAGAAACCCACAAATACCCCCAACCCATTAAGCCGCCCACCTCACCCTCCCCCAGAAGTCAACAACAACCAACACCCAAAGTTCGAAATAACAAACCTTAACTATTGTAGAACCAATCACTTGTCCCCTTAAAGCAAATTTCACTGTTTCCAGGGCCAAAAGATCCAGCAGGAACCCCGCCATGCCAAGGCACAGGGTGCAGAAGTTGACGTCCACATAAACAAGACCCGCCTCGAGCAATCAGCGAGGCGAAGGCTAAAACATCCACCCCCACCTGCAGCTCTGGCCAGTCCGACATTCCGAATATGGCTTCCAGGGATCCGGGCGCCACCTCCTCAGGTAGAATCCCCAAAATAATGCTGAACACCATTCTACTAAACATTTCCCGCTTCGGGCAGGCCCAAAGCACATGCACATGGTTCGCAGGGCCCCCCATCGCTCACACCCCTTTGAACAGCCGGCTCATCCTAGACTTTGTAAGGTGCACCGTATAGACTACCTTAAGCTCTATCAGCCCCAGCCTCACCCGCAAGATTGAGGCGTTTACCCTCCGCAGCACCTCACCCCACAATCCCCCCTCCAGCGCCGCCCCCAACTTTTCCTCCCACTTCGCCTTAACCCCCTCCATGGACACACCATCTTCCTCCAAAATCCTCCCGTAAATGGCTGAGACAACCCCCCTCTCCAACCCCTCCACTGATAGCACCGCCTCCAACAAGGGAAGTTTGGGAAGACTGTCCTCGCAAAGTCCCTCACCTGCATATACCCAAAGCCTTCACCCCGCGCCAGCCCAAACTCGCAAATCGCCCTCCCAGAAACAGCTCCTTTATTTCTTTGATCCCTCTCTCTTCCTATCCCCGGAATCTGGTATCCATCCTCCCCATCTCACCCCATGATTCCCCCTAATCGCCATCCCCCGACCCAGCTCCCATCCTAAAATGCTGCCTAAACTTCCTCCAAATTTTCAACATAGCCACTACCACTGGACTCACAGAATACATCCCTGGAGCCATCAGCAGTGGCACCATTGCCAGTACCCGCAACCCCGACCCCCTACTGGAGCCTGCCTCCATCCTTACCCACAAAGCCCCCACCTCCCTATTCCAGCCCTGAACCTTCCCTGCATTCACCGCCGTGTCGTAATATATCAAATTTGGGATGCCTTGCCGTCCCCTCTGCAATATCACCTTTCTAATCCCAGCCACTTTTCCCACCCAAGCAAAAAAGATCAGGCTGTCTACCCCTTAAATGAAACTTTAGGGAAAATGACCGGCAGGTACTGAAACAGAAACAAGAATCACAAAACAAATTCACCTTTACTGCGTTTACCCAGCCCGCCAACGACAGGGGAAGATTGTCCCATCTCAAGAAGTCAGCCTTCATCCTCCCCACCAAGCTAGTGAAATTGAACTTCCTGAGATCTGCCCAATCCCAGGCCATCTGCACCCCCAAATACCTAAAGTGAGACGCTGCCAGATGAAATGGCAGCCGCCCCAATCCCACTCCTACTCCTGGAGAGACCATAAGGAACTCGCTTTTCCCTAAATTCAACTTGTACCCTGACAATGTCCCAAATCTCTGAAGCAAAGCCATTATGCTCCCTGCCAAAGAGCTTGGCTCCAAAATATACAACAAAAAAATCATCAGCATACAAGAATACCCTGTGCTCCACCCCCCCATCACTATCCCCTTCCACAACCCTGAGCTCCTCAGCATAATGGCCAAGGGGTCTATATCCAATGCAAAGAGAAGGGGGAATGTATGGCATCCCTGCCTTGTACCCCAATGCAATGCAAAGTACCCTGAATTCATATTGTTTGTGTACCCGCTCACCTTATAAAACAGAAACACCCACGCCACAAACTTCGGCACAATCCCAAATTTCTCCAACACCACCATCAAATAATTCCACTCCACCTGATCAAAAGGCTTGTCCACACCTAACGCCGCCACCATCTCCGTCTCCCTTCCGTCTGCCGGAGGAAGCACCAAATTCAACAGCCTTCTCACATTCAAAGACAACTTTCTTCTCTTTACGAACCCAGTCTGGTCCTCCCCAATCACCTGCAGAAGGCACCCCTCCAACCTTAACACCAACACCTTTGCCAATATCTTGGTGTCCACATTCTGCAGTGATATGGGCCTGTATGACCCACACTCCACCGGATCCTTGTCCTTCAGCAACAACAAGATAATAATAATAATAATATGGAGGCCTGCACCAACATTTGTGGCAAGACACCCCTTTGCATCACGTCCTCGAACATTTCCACCATCAACAGCGCTAGTCTCGCCTTAAATCTTCTATAAAATTCGACCGGAAACAAATCTGGCCCTGTTGCCTCCTGTGCCTTCATCCTCCCAATTGCCACCTTCACATCCTCAACCCCCATTGTCTCCTCCAGCACTGCCCGCTCCACCTCACCCAACCTCGGGCACTCTAACCTGCCCAGAAACTCCCTAATCTCCCCCTCATCCTCTGGTGGCTCCGAATTATCCAGGTCCCTATAAGAATCTTCAGGCACCTTATTAATCTTTTTCCGAGCCACCAACAACTCCCCTGTCTTGTCCTGCACCCAAACTATTTCCCTCACCGTTGCTTCCCTATGAAGCCGACCTGCCAGCATAAGCCCTGCCTTCTCCCTGAACTCAGCTCCCTTGCCTTTCTCAACTGACACATCGCTTTCCCCTTCGACAATAGGTCAAACCTCGCCTGAAACTCCTTCCTTTTGCCAGGAACCTTGGATCCAAGTCTCCCATCACCTCCCATCCACGTCTAAAATGTCTTCTATCAATCGCTGGCTCTCCTCCCTCTCCACCTTTTCCTTAAACAACATTACCTCCCGCCCCCCCACCACCACCTTCAGAGCCTCCCAAACCACCAAAGGCGAAACCTCCCCCATGCAGTTGAACCCCGCATACAGCTTAATCATCTTCCCAATCTTGTCATTGAAACTCTGGTCCGCCAACACCATATCCATCCTCGACCCCAGGTTCTGGGCTGCCCTCTTCTCCAATACCACGTCCAATGCAGAGCGTGATCCATTATCATAATTGCTGAATATTCCTAACACCGGACAACAGCACCTTTTCCACCACAAAAAAAGTCAATCCCTGAGAACACCGTCTGTACCAGGGAGAAAAATCAATACTCCCGGTCCCTTGGTGTAAAAATCTCCACAGGTCCAGTCCCCCCCCCACCTCCCTCATGAGACCTGCCAATACCTTCGCACCTCCCCCCCAATCCTGAGCGTCAGCGAGAACGTCTGGGACCTGTCCACCCTCGGCTCCAGCACTGTGTTCCAACCACCCCACCACTACTACCAACTCATGGTTATCCATTTCCAGATTGGCACTCAAAAGTTCTCTTCACAAACCCCACATCATCCCAATTGGTGGCACATACACTTATCAATGCCACCAGCCTCCCCTCCAACGTATACGTAACGATCATGTACCCACATCCCTGATTTTTGATTTGATTTATTACTGTCACATGTATTAGTATTCGGTGAAAAGTATTGTTTCTTGCATGCTGTACAAACAATGCAGACCGTACATAGGGAAGGAAGGGGAGACTGCAGAATATAATGTTACAATTACAGCAAGGTGTAGAGAAAAGATCAACTTAATATGAGGTAGGTCCATTCAAAAGTCTGATGGCAGTAGGGAAGAAGCTGTTCTTGAGTCAGTTGGCACGTGACCTCAAACTTTGGTATCTTTTTCCTGACGAAAGGTGGAAGAGAGTATGTCCAGGGTGCATAGGGTCCTGAATTATGCTGGCTGCCTTTCCGAGGCAGCCGCCACCATCTTCTCCAACTGAAACCTCACCAGTCTACCAAAATCGCCACCTCCCGAACCCTACTATGAAACCCCAAACGAAACACCCACTCAGGCTCATCTGATCCTTCACCCTCAGATGGGTTGCTTGCAGCATCACATCGGCTTTCAGACTCTTGAAATGCATAAAAGGTCTTGCTCTCTTCACCAGTCCTAACCTCCTCACGTTCCACATCACCATTCTGACCAAGGGTCTCTTCTCCCCCCAGCCCGGCCTCTCCTATCCACCATCACCATAGGCCCCAACCCATCCTGCCGGACCCACTCCATCTTTTTGTTACCATTGACCACCCCAGCACCCCAAGAATCCCCCCAGTCAACACCTCAACCGATATCAATCTTCTCCCCCCACTATTCACACCTCTCAGGTTCATTGAAACCGACTCAATCAGGCTCCAATGACCAATGCCCCTCCCCCCACCACACTCCCATTCACTCGCCAACTTTAGTTAGCTTGTGCAGCGACCCCTGTCCAATCCCGGAACCGGGTCCTCTTGTTGTGAGGCAGCAGTGCTGACCACTGTGTCACCGCTGCTCCCCTCGAGTTTTTAAATCACAAGCATTTTGGAAATTTAAAACAGCACCACAAGGTATTTATGCAGTTCACTTTGGTTATTGACGTTTTAAAGCACATTCTATTTTTTTCTGTTAGCTTGTGGGTGATGTTTGTATGCTATCTGTTTCAAGCTTTAACGTTTCTGTCGATATTGTAATTTCGAGATCATAGTTTAATGACTTAAATTAAACAGCTAACAAAGAGAAGTTTAATTAACAAAACTTTATTTTCAAAAGTTATTAACCTGGATTCATGTTTACTCGCCAGAATCATGACTCCAGAATATTTTTGGTAAGTACGTGAGAATTTTAATCCAGATACAAATTTGCATGCAAGAATTAGATCATTTTAATTGATAGGATTGATTGGAATCTGGGATACTTGAAATTATTATGACCAGTCCAGTGTTGGATTGACCTAGAGTTGAACCTTCTTGTCAGATACAAATAGTTATTCCTCTCAGAATTGGAACAGTGTAAAATAAAAATTCTGAGATTGGGGCGAAGAAAAGTTGTAAAGGAGGGATTGTTCAATAAAATGGGTCCCCAATTGTGTTTGTTAGATTGAAACAAAAGGCTGGTGATGTAATGACATCCACTTGAGGACTTTTACTCCACCCCTTTGCAAACTAGCAGAGAATTAACCACTGAAGATGTATTTATATTTTTACAGAAATTACAAGATTAAGTTTTGAATTGTTAGATATGTTCAGATTAAATAATCCATTTTGCCCCAACACAATGGATCGTTTGTGTTTTACAGGCAACTGCAGCAAGATTTACAGTAGCTTCAAGAATTTGAGAATCTATTTGAAGACTTATTGCAGCAATAGTCAGTCCAATTTAAAATCTAATGAAGGGGGGGGGGGGGTTGCTGGACAGATAGTGAGAAGTTACAAAAGACAGAATTGATGGGAGAGCAAGGTTGCGTTCACCAGTTTTAAACAACTCCAAGTAACAGCACTGTCATTAGGGCAACCAGATTTCACTTGCCAACCTTCCACAAATACAGCCGGAATAATTAAAAATATTACACCGCTGCAGTGACCCAACATGGAGAATAAAGTACCCCGGAGCCCATTACTCCAACAAGCAATCATCAGCATGAAGAAAAGCCACATAGCACAGCCCTCAGTGCAGATTCTGAACATGGAAAGATTAAAAACGGTCACAGATGCTAGAAGGACTCAAGAGGCAATCTATTACTTAAATGGGTAGATTACAGTAAAGGACGACGGAAACAGCCTAGTGGGATATTTTGAGGAAAAGGAACATGTACGTGACGTGCAGATTGGATATGAGAAAGTAAATAGGGCAAGAGGAGGGCCACTCGAGGAGGCCGATGTGCCCCAGTTTGAGGACAGGTTACAGTGGAAGTGAACGGAGAGCCAAGAACAGGATGGGCAACAGTTGAACAAAGCAGGGCAAAATTAAAAGTGGAATCTATTTGACAGCTAATGAGAATGATGATGATGAAAAAGGTCTGACATTTAAAGGGATTTTAAGACAATAAAAAAATATAGTTTAGGTGTCTGCCTTAGATAGTGAGAAGTCTTACACCAGATTAAAGTCGTACTGGTTTGTTTTGAATCACTAGCTTTCAGACCAGCTCCTTCCCCAGGTGAAGAGGTGGGTTCCAGAAACACATGTATAGACCAAGTCAATCATACAAGATGATACTTGGAATGGGAGTCTTTGCAGGTAATTAAGTCTTTACAGGTCCAAACACCTGGCCCATCCCAGTCCAACACCAGCATCTCCACATCTATCCTTGTACACAAGGACAAAGCTTCTTTTGAAGAAGAGTTGCTCCAGTTTCCTCCCATAGGCCAAAGATATACATGTTAGGATTACTTTGCTAAATTGCCCCTTAGGTGTCCAAAGGTGTGCCATGTTAGGTGGGGTTACAGGGATAGGGCGAGTGCTCTTTCAGAGGGTTAGTGCAGACAGGATGGGTCGAATGGTCTCCTTGCCGCGCTGCAGAAATTGCGTTGCTCTGAAAAGTAAAATAGACGTTTATGGAAATCTGAAATGCAACAACTCCCTCGTTTGAATTTGGGACCGTTCTAGAATGTGAAAAAAACATTGTAATTTAGCAAGTTACCTTAAAACAATAGATTCAATTAGTCATGGTCAAGTGACTTTACAACATGCGCGGAAAATTGCCGCCGAGGAAATTCCAGCGAACAAAAAATGCTTCAGGTTCCAAAAATGTCCGAGCGCAGGAAGGGCGACCCTTTGGCGCGGGGATGGAGGAGGAAACAGTGAAGGCGCTGAGCTGCTTTCCACACCCAACTGCAGCACTTTCCCCCTCCCCAAAGCCACTGAGCGACTCGGCCGCCCCGGCCCTGACCCCGCGCGCACCGACCCCCTCCAGCCGACACGCGCAGCGCAGCAGACGTCCCAACGGCCGCTGGCTGGCTGGCGCCTGCCCATCTCCCTCCGCCTCGGCAGCCCCGCGGCCTCTTCAGGCCGAGACCGCGTCACCGCTCCCTCACGGGCCTTATCCTTCTTAGCGGTGCTGAGGCACGCAAAATAGTGCCAGCCCCCCCTTCCAGGGCTCGAATGATTTCCAAGGAATATGCACTGGAGCCCAATTCCCCCAGCTTCGGACGAACATGGGGACTTCGATATAACTTCATATCGTTGAGGACAAGCATTCTCGATCTATGTCCCCACTCCCCGCATCGTCTCCGGCTGCTGGATCTGCTCCGAGGGGGAAACACGGCTGGGTCGTGGACGGGAGCAGCTGCACCCATGGGTTTTCTGTCCTAATATAAAATTGTGGGCTGGGGGAAAAATCACACGGTTGGAGAATTTAAAATAGAACCCCCCCGGGGCAGAATTGTTCGCTGATGTATCACAGCGTTTTTTTCTCTTTTGTTCAATAAAATTAACCCCCGAATGGCAGAAGGGGTCGGAACTGACTTCTGACAAACTGACGGGGCGAGTGGTGTCAAAGGGAGAACATCCACACACCAAAATCAGACTAAATACAATCAGAGAATCACTATTGTGCAGGTGGAGGCCGTTTGGTCCATCGAGACCGCACCCACCCTCTGAAAGAGCCCTCCGCTCTCCCCACCCTGTCCCCACAACTAAAGGGGGCAATTTAGCATGGCTAATCCACCGAACCTACCCATCTTTATTGTAGAACTCGGATCAATTCCTTCCCTACTGCAGAAGGAGGACATCTTATTTAATTTTGCATTGCATGTATTTTTACATTTGAAGTCTTGGAGGTGTGATGCACTATCAATTACCAGCAGGCAGGGATTTACCCCTGTACCTCTAGTACAGGAGCCTTAGCGTACTATCTCTAATATACAGTTACTTACAGTTATTACATCTAATATACAGTTAGTGGTGACTATCACATTCACCCCCTGTTAAAAAGAGTCCAGCTGGGGTGGTGGAAAAATTTACAGTTCAGGCAAAATTTACAAGTTCAAACAAAATTTACAGGTTCAGTCGGTCGGGTGTCTTGATCCTCCGATGTGATCGCCTCGGTCCCGGTGGTGATGGTCCCTGCTGATCGTGGCCGCAGATAGTGGTGTTATCTAGGTGCGGGAAGGTGGCCCGCAGTCTGTACCAGTCAACCATTCGGTCCATCTCACGTTGGAAGACCGAGATCCCGTTAGTGACACCGAAGGGAACCCTAAGGAAATGATAGAGGCGGCCATCTGCTTCGAACACAGTGTATTTGCGGTCCGCCTTGCGGATGGGGAGCTGGTGGTAGGCAGATTTCAGGTCCACTGTAGAAAAGACCCGGTACTGTGCAATCTGGTTGACCACATCAGATATGCGTGGGAAGGGGTACGCGTTGAGCTGTGTGTACCGATTGATGGTCTGACTGTAGTCGAAGACCATCCTCTGTTTCTCCCCAGTCTTTACCACTACCACTTGGGCTCTCCAGAGGCTGTTGCTGGCCTTAATGATGCCTTCCCGTAGCAGCTGCTGGACCTCCGACCTGATGAAGGTCCTGCCCTGGGCGCTCTACCGTCTGCTCCTGGTGGCGACAGGTTTTCAATCCAGGCTGAGGTTTGCAAACAAGGATGGTGGATCGACCTTAAGGCCCCAAACGGTTAGAGGTGGTAGAGGTCCGCCAAATTTTAAAGTTAAATTTGGAGATTGCATTGGAAATCCAGACCGAGTAACAGGGCAGCGCAGAGGTTGGGGAGGACGTAGAGTCGGAAGTTGCTGAACACTACCCCCTGGATGGTGAGGGTCGCAATGCAGTACCCCCGGATTTCCACGGAATGGGATCCGGAGGCCAGGGAGATTCTCTTGGTAATGGGGTGTACCGCGAGGGAGCAGCGCCTTACCGTGGTGGGGTGGATGAAGCTTTCCGTGCTCCCGGAGTCAAGAAGGCAGGATGTCTTGTGCCCATCGATTTTCACCGTAGTCGTCGAGGTTGTGAGGCCGGGACTGATCGAGGAGATCTGCGGCTGGTGCTGGTAGGCCCCGGGCTCGTCGGCGGTGCCCATCGATTTTCACCATAGTTGTCGCGTTTGCGAGGTTTTGAGGCCGGGACTGGTCGAGGGTGATCGAGGCGAGCTGCGGCTGGTGCTGGTAGGCCCCGGGCTGGTCAGCGGTGGTGGCAGGCAATGAGCGGCCAGACAAGCTTCCCGAGGAGCAGGGATCCTGAGGCGTGTCCAAAATGACGGCGAAGATGGCGGCGCCCTCGGGGCGCACCGGGTCTGTAGCAAAAAAGAAAGCGGCGCACATGGGCCGCACGTGGTCTGCGGGGATGAAAATGGCGGACCCCATGGGCCGCATGTGGGTGGTGTAGGAACGCCAGAAACAGCGGCGACTGACCGGGCCTGGCACACAGCAGCAAAATGTCCCTTCTTTCCGCAGGTCTTGCAGGTTGCACTCAGCGCCGGGCAGCGCTACCGGGGGTGTTTGGTCTGCCGCAGAAGTAGCATTTGGGCCCCCCGGGGTTGGCTGGCTGCTGCGCGACGCAGGCTTGGGGTGGGCTGGGGACAGTAGCTGGTGGGGCCCGTGATGTCCATGAGGGTTCTGTGCGGTCGGGGGCGTACGACTGTACGTTACGGGAGGCGACTGTTAACGAATTTGCGAGCTGTCTGGTTACCGCTAGGTCAAGCGTACCCCCTTCCAATAGGCGCTGGCGGATGTACGCCGACCCCATTCCCGTAACAAAAGTGTCTCTGATTAAAAATTCTGTATGCTCGACTGCCGGAACTGCCTGGCAGTCACAGTTCCTCGCCAGGATGTGCAGGGCACACCAGAAATCATCTAAGGACTCACTGGGGAGTTGCTGCCTCGTGGACAGGAGGTGCCTGGCATAGTTTGTTAACCGGCCGAACGTGATGTCCTTTCAGGAGCTCCATTGCTTCAGTGTAAGTAGGCGCATCCCGGATAAGGGGAAAATATCAGAGCTCACCCGTGAGTAAAGTACCTGGAGCTTCTGTGCGTCTGAGGGTTCTTCAACAGATGTTCGGAGGTAGCTTTCGAAGCAGGCTATCCAGTGGTCGAAGGCCGCTTGAGGGTGCAGCTGCAGGGATTAGGCTTGATACGAAGTTCCATCGCTGTAAAATCTCAGCTCAATAGATTGATGCACTATCAGTTACTACAAAGACCAGAGTAGTGAATAATCAAGGCTTTATTGAGCTGAGGTGTGTGGCCTCCTGCAGCTGCTGCCAGAATGGGAGCAGCTCTGGTGAGCACACATATTTATACGCTGCCCGCTGGCTCTAGTACAGGAGCCTTACCATACTACCTCTAATATACAGTTACTTACAGTTAATACATCTAATATGCAGTTAGTGGTGACTACCACAAGGTGCAGATTATTTTAGGGTGTTTTAAAGCGCCTGGCAGTAATTCCTGATAGCACAAGGGGGCCTGCAGGAAGAGCAGTGGGGGCTTTGCAAGCACAGCCAGGCTTTGCTTGTAACACTTGCAGCACTTAAAGCTGCTACGTCCTTCATTCATTAAAAAAAATGCCAGAGAAAAACAAGTACTATGATATTGTGACAAGTAATAAATACTTATGATATTATTCACTGTCTTGGGCGATCAGATGTCAGTGATTATTCATAGCTAATTTGACCCAGTTCCAGGAAGACGTGCTGGAATCCTGATAGGTTTGGGTACTCGGAAAGCCTAGCCTCTTGAATGTCAAAAACTATTTTGAAAGTAATGCGATGTGGTGAAATATATTGTGCTAAGTAATACCAAGAATTGAAATATGATTAGAGTGAGCATAAGAAAACATTTTGGATGCATTAATGCTTTTTGCTGAAATTGGGAGGTAAGAGATAAATATTAGGCCTGTGGTTCTTGAGACAATGGATACATCAATGAAACTGTATTTTGTATAAAATGTGGTTGGGTTAATGGATGAAGAAATGTAAAATAAAATTGAGATGGAGATGGTGGGATTTGAACTCCCGTCTCTTGCAGTTTAAGCACCAATCCATCACCATCCCCTCTTTTCTCCTAATTTAATCATTAAAAAGTCTTCATCCATCATTGAATACAGTAAGAAGTCTTACAACACCAGGTCAAAGTCCAACAGGTTTGTTTCGAATCACTAGCTTTCGAGCACTGCTCCTTCCTCAGGTGAATGAAGAGGTAGGTCCCAGAATCATATATATATAGACAAAGTCAAAGATGCAAGACAATACTTTGAATGCAAGTCTTTTCAGGTAATTAAGTCTTTTCAGGTCCTACCAAAATCCTACCAACAGTCCTGGCTTGAGATAATTCACACCTCTTTAACCTGTGATTATCCCTCTCTCCAGTTGCTCTGTCTGGACCTGAAAAGACTGAAAGACTCTTTCCCCTTCATTTTGCGGAGACCTCGGGTGAGCACTGTTCAGTACTCCACAAATTGGAAACAGATGGAATGGAATTCGTGTGAATCTCCAGTGGGATCGGAGGCCCCCAGGTGCATGCCCTCTGGACAGAGTAGTACACTCTGCTGGTGCCAGCTCGGCACCTTGACAGTGACAGGATGGCATGCAGGTTGCACGGTCAGGGTGCCAGGCTAGCAGTATCAGAGTGCCGAGATAGCACTGCCAACTGGTCGGGAAACTGCCATGGTACCAGGTTGGTGGTGCCAAGCTGGCATTTTGTGTGCAGCGGTGATCAGGCCAGGGGTGTCTGCGTGGGTGTTGGGAGTGGTGCAGGGGAGACTGGGGACCCCTCACAGTGGGCTGGGGCTTGTGGAAGGTCATGGTTGCATCGGGGGCTCCAGAGATCCGGGTGCCATTTCAAAATGGCGACCCAATCTCTTGCTACACTGAGGAGATCCGCTGAGTGGAGGCTCTCAGTGCAGAAAACCGGGCTATGTGTGGCCTCGGACACACATTCCCCACTGAGGCCCTCTATCTAACCAATGGCGTGTTAAATAGTAGGGTGTTTCTCGCCGTTTTGAGTGCCAGGAAACATGATGCTAAACTCACTCGCTATGGGACTTTGTTCCCATTTAGTTAAATCGCGCCCACGATCTCTACAGCCACCTCTTTCAACACTCTGGGATGTAGATCATCAGGTCCAAGGGATTTATCAATTTTTAGTCCCATTAATTTCCCCAACACTACGTTTTTGCTAATACTAATTTTTTCAACAATAGAACATAGAACATTACAGCGCAGTACGGGCCCTTCGGCCCTCGATGTTGCGCCGACCTGTGAAACCATCTGAAGCCTATCTGACCTACACTATCCCATTTTCATGTCTATCCAGTGACCACTTAAATGCCCTTAAAATTGGCGAGTCTACTACTGTTGCAGGCAGGGCGTTCCACACCCCTACTACTCTCTGAGTAAAGAAACTGCTTCTGACATCTGTCCTATATCTACCACCCCTCAATTTAAAGCTATGTCTTCTCGTGTTGGTCATCACCATCCGAGGAAAGAGATTCTCACTGTCCACCCTATCTAACCCTCTGACTATCTTATATGTCTCTATTAAGTCACCTCTCAGCCTTCTCCTCTCTAACGAAAACAACCTCAAGTCCCTGAGCCTTTCCTCGTAAGACCTTCCCTCCATACCAGGCAACATCCTAGTAAATCTCCTCTGAACCCTTTCCAAAGCTTCCACATCCTTCCTATAATGTGGTGACCAGAACTGCACGCAGTACTCCAGGAGCGGCTGCACCAGAGTTATGTACAGCTGCAGCATGACCTTGTGGCTCCGAAACTCAATCCCCCTACTGTTAAAGGCTAGCACACCATATGCCTTCTTAACAGCCCTATTAACCTGAGTGGCAACTTTCAGGGATTTATGTAACTGGATGCCGACATCTCTCTGTTCATCTACACTACCAAGAATCTTGCCATTAGCCCAATACTCTGCATTCCTGTTACTCCTTCCAAAGTGAACCACCTCACACTTTTCCGCATTAAACTCCATCTGCCACCTCTCAGCCCAGCTCTGTAGCTTATCTATGTCCCTCTGTATCCTATAACATCCTTCAGCACTATCCACAACTCCACCGACCTTCGTGTCATCTGCAAATTTACTAACCCATCCTTCTACACCCTCTTCCAGGTCACTTATAAAAATGACAAACAGCAGTGGCCCCAAAACAGATCCTTGCGGTACACCACTAGTAACTGTACTCCAGGATGAACATTTGCCATCAACCACCACCCTCTGTCTTCTTTCAGCTAGCCAATTACTGATCCAAACCGCTAAATCACCTTCAATCCCATACTTCCTTATTTTCTGCAATAGCCTACCGTGGGGAACCTTATCAAACGCCTTACTGAAATCCATATACACCACATCAACCGCTTTACCCTCATCCACCTGTTTGGTCACCTTCTCAAAAAACTCAATAAGGTTTGTGAGGCATGACCTACCCTTCACAAAACCGTGTTGACTATCGTTAATCAACTTGTTCTTTTCAAGATGGTTATAAACCCTATCTCTTATAACCTTTTCCAACATTTTACCCACAACCGAAGTAAGGCTCACAGGTCTATAATTACCAGGGTTGTCTCTACTCCCCTTCTTGAACAAGGGGACAACATTTGCTATCCTCCAGTCTTCCGGCAGTATTCCTGTCGATAAAGACGACATAAAGATCAAGGACAAAGGCTCTGCAATCTCCTCCCTGGCTTCCCAGAGAATCCTAGGATAAATCCCATCTGGCCCAGGGGACTTATCTATTTTTACAATCTCCCCAATCCCGTATTTCAAGGAGATATTTTGCATCTTCCTTTGTCAGAACAGACAAAGTATTTGTATATTTTCTGTGCCATTTCCTTATTATCCATTATAATGGGTCTGGTTTAGCACAGTGGGCTAAACAGCTGGCTTGTAATGCAGAACAAGGCCGGCAGCACGGGTTCAATTCCTGTACTGGCCTTCCCGAACAGGCACTGGAATGTGGCGACTAGGGGCTTTTCACAGTAACTTCATTGAAGCCTACTTGTGGCAATAAGCAATTATTATTTTTATTATTATTATTATAAATTCTCCATTCTCTACCTTTATTGAGCACATATTTGACTAAATAAACCTTTTCCTTTTACATTCCTATCAAAGCTTTTACAGTCCATTTTTATGTTCCTCGCTAATTTACTTTCATGAAACCAAAAGAGAAAATGCTGTAAAATCTCAGGAGGTCTGGCAGCATCTGTTAGGAGAGAAAAGAGCTAACCTTTCGAGTCCAGATGACTCTTTGTCAAAGCTAAAATGCATGGAAAGTGGGAGATAATTGGACTGTAGGGTGAGTGAATGAAAGATGACTCATAGCCACAGGAAGCAAGAGAAAAGAGTGCTAATGGCAGTCCCCAGAGAGTATAAAAGGTGTGAAAGGGCAAACTGCAGAGAAACTAAAATCAGAGGGTAAGCGGTGACAGATGTAGATGTGGGGAGAGGGGGGGGGGGGGGGGTGAATGGGTGGAAGAGGGGTAAAATAAGAAAAAGGGAGGGAGGGGGAAGCAAAGGGGAGAAAAGGTAGGAATGGGGGCATAAGATATGGGGAAAGAGTGGGGAGGGAAATCTATATAAAGAAATACAAGAAAGAAATAAAAGATAAAAGACAGTAAAAATGAAATGGAATGAAAACAAAGGGTTCGAGGTGGGGTAGTGCTAATTATCTGAAGTTGTTGAATTCACTGTTGAGACCGGAAGGCTCTAGCGCAGGGGTGGGCAAACTACGGCCCGCGGGCCACATGCGGCCTGCCAAAGGTCTTTATGCGGCCCACCAAGTCATTAAAAAAAAATAATAAAAATTTTTTTAAATAAATTTTTTTTTTTTAATTTTTAATTTTTTTTTAAGGTTAATGGGGGGGGGGCTGTTGGGTTACTTACTGGTATAGGGTGGATACGTTGACTTGAGTAGGGTGATCATTGCTCGGCACAACGTCGAGGGCCGAAGGGCCTGTTCTGTGCTGTACTGTTCTATGTTCTGTATGAGGCGTCCAGAATCATAACCGGGTGAAGTAATTATTTTACTTAATATACTATGCGGCCCTTTAAAATTGTGAATTTCTGAATGTGGCCCTTGCACGGAAAAGTTTGCCCACCCCTGCTCTAGCGTGCCTAACCGGCAGATGAGATGCTGTTCCTTCAGTTTGCGTTGAGCTTCATGGAACATTGCAGCAGGCCTAGGACAGACATGTGGGCATGGGAGCAGTGTCTTGTGTTAAAATGGCAAGCACGGGACGGTCACAGTCCTGAATGCTCACAGACAGGGACACAATCCTCCATCTTCCCCGCCAACAACTTAGCCAATACTGTCTGCGTTCAATAGTGATATGGGCCTATACGACCCACATTCCACCGGGTCCTTCCCCTTTTTCAGGATTCGTGTGATTACTGCCTGCGTCATCGTCTCCAGCAACTCCCCTTCTCCAGTGCTTCATTAAGCGCCCCCAACAGATGTGGTGCCAGGTCCGTCGTAAATTCCTTCTAAAACACTGCTGGATACCTATCTGGTCCAGGGGCCTTCCCCGACTTCATACCCCTGACACTATCCAGCACCTCCCTCAACCCCCAAGGGGCTCCTCCAACGCCTGCTTGTTTGCTTCCTCCACCTGGACTTGGCCTACCTCCACAGTTGGAGTGCCAGCATGCAGCTCGCCTTCTCCCCATATTCATATTGCACCCCTCTTGCCCTATGCAGTTGCCCTACTGCCCTCCCATTGTCAGCCTGTCAAACTGCCAATGCAACCTTTTCCTCCTCGCCAATCCCTCCAAAGTTGTCACCCTCAAATACTCCCTGTCCACCTCCACTATCTCGCTCACTAGACAGTCATGTTCCATTCCCTATCCACACAAGCCTCAAACAAATTAATTTTCCCCAGTTCACTGCCTTCAGTGCTTCCCAAAAAATGTCCGCCGACACCTCCCTATTCTGATTCAACTCCACATACTCCTTAATCGCTGCCCGCACCTTATCACAAAAACTTCCATCCGCCAACAACCTGGAGACAAACCTCCACCCAGGCCTTCGCTCTTGTCCCGATCTAAACCGAATCTCCAGCCAGTGGGGCACATGGTCCGGGATAACTATCTCTGCATACTCTGCCTCCTCCACCCCAACCGAAATCTCCCGATTCACTACAAAGTAGTCAATCCTCAAATACACCTTATATACGTGTGAAAAGAATGAAAACTCCCTTCCCCCTGGATTCTGAAAGTGCCATGGATCCACCATACCCAAGTACCGTTCGCAAGCTGAGAATCCTTGTTCTATGGAGTCTAATACCCTTGAGGCATAGGCTACGGGTCCTAAGTTATTGTGTCGTTCTTGCAGGAGCCCTGCTGATAGGGTTAGGTCAGTGGTTGCTACTTCTATGGCATAGGGCAATTCTGGGTCTGGAACTTGAAAAGCGGGGCTGTGCCTAGGGTGCATTTTAAATCATCAATGGTGTCTATGTGCTGCGGAAGCCATTCCCATGGGGCATTCTTTTTAAGGGGGTCTGAGAGTGGGGCTGCTTTGGTGGCAAAACCATCTATATAATTTATGCAATATCCTACCAAACCTAGGAATGGCCGGAGTGCAGTGACATTTTGGGGCAGGGGCAATTTAACGATGGATTCAATCCGTTTTTGCTCAATTTCTCTGTTCCCGTGGGTGATGATGGTGCCTAAATAAAGAACCTTTCCCGTTAACATCTGGGCCTTTTTGGGGTTTACCTTACATCCAATCTAATGTTGTAGGCCTCGTAATTCAGATAAGAGCTCTACGTGTTCCTCTTTTGTGTCCGTTTGCAAGAGCAGATCGTCTACATATTGTATTAGGCATTCAGGTCGGGAAAATTTAGAAAGTCCGTTGGCCAATTGTCGGTGGAAAATGGAGGGGGTGTTATGGGATCCTTGTGGGAGGCATGTCCACGTGTTCTGCTGCCCTTGAAACGTAACTGTGAATTTATACTGGCAGGCCCTATCTAACGGGATGGATCAAAAGCCATTGCTGATGTCCTGTACTGTGAAATACTTTGCCTGTACTCCCTGTTTGAGCATGGTCGCGGGACTCGTGGCAACAGTGGGGGCTGCTAGAGGGGTTACCTTATTAAGTTCTCGGTAGACGATCGTTAGTCACCATGAACCATCGGGCTTCTTTACGGGTCAAATTGGGCCATTATTTGTGGAAGCTACGGGTTGAATAACTCCTTGGTCTAACAAACTGTTAGTAACCTTTGAAATCTCACCCTCGGCTTGCTGTGGGAAACCGTATTGCTTTTGAGGATTTGGATCAAGACCTGAAATCTTCATTGTACCTATGATCTTCCCACAATCGTGTTTGTGTTGTGCGAATGAAGCTTTGTGATTTAGGATTGCGGATTAAACCATAGTCCCCTACTGAGCAAATCCTGTTTTCATAATCCCCTACTGTGAGCGTAGCTGGAGCCCTAGCTGTTTTAGCCATTCGCCAGACAAATTTGTTTCCTGGGTCAAGCGAAAGGTTATGGGAGTTCATAAAGTCAACGCCTAAGATGTGTTCTGCAGTTTGGGGTAAGTCAACTAAAACAATGGGGTGTTTGGTGCTAATGTTCCCTATCTGGATGGGTACGGGAGCTGTGATATATCCTTGTTGCATGTGGCCTGTGAATCCACTCAGGGTGATGGTGTCTGTGGTGGGCCATTTGTCCTGTTGAAACATGGTGGAGTGGTGCGGGATCCTCCTGTGTCCCAAAGAAAATTGACTGTATGTCCCCGGACTGTACCTCTAGCTACTGGTCTGCCTGCTTTGTCAAAGCGTGTGTCACAGACCCAAGTTGGGGAGTCCGAACACCATCAATCTAGGGAGTTAAACGCTAAGTCGTCTGAACGAGCGCTAACATTATGCATGGGCCTAACATTGTTCCTAGGTGGGGTTTTGGTTGTGGGTATCGTTGATGGTTCGGGGTTTTTTTTTCGGCAATTGCGGGCATAATTTCCTACGTGGCCACAATTGTAACAACCTCATGGTGCCTGTGCTCTGGGGTGCTATTCCTCATATCTACCCTCATTTATCCATGCTGGGTCCTGGCTAGTCCTAATTGGGTGCATGTTTGCTTCTATGTCATCCTGATCTGTCCGTCAGTGTAGGATTTGTTCCCATGCTCTAGAAAGTCGTTTAAGTACCCAAACCTCATTGCGTGTGTGTATGGTCTGCGGGGTCGTAGTTTACACAAGCCTTTTGACTGCGTCTGTGGCATGCGAGACTAAGGTGCGGGACCATTTAGCGGTGTCCTCCTCATTTAGGTGTGCGCGGTTCAATTGTCCGTATACTGCTACGAAATGAATCCATAGAAAATCAGCAAACACGGTCGGGTGTTCTCCCTTCTTTTGCTTGCAGTGAGTTAAACACTCGACTGGATCTCCTGTGTTATACCCGAAGGCATCAAATATGGCTCTTTTCATTTCCTGACGATATCAGGCTCCTCGTGATCCGATGACCTGCATTCTGTGGTATCCGGATTCATGGGGGTCGAATTGTGAGTGGGGGTGTGTGCTGCCCGTGCAGACAGTGCTGCGGATGCTTTTCCTTTTTGGAGCGTGGGGGGTTCGATTTTGATTTCCCGTGTCCTCTATGTATTTTTGGCCGCTTTTGTTTAACTCTTGCAAATCGGGAGCATCTTCCTCATCTAAATCCTGCCCGAAAGTGTACCTGAAGCCATTCTGCACCGAGAGTAGCGACTGTAACTTTTGTATCTTCTGTCGGCATTTCGCATGGTCAACGGTACTCTGCCTCTGTTCCTTAGTGGAGTTGTGGAGCGCTCTCAAAGCTGCTTTTAAATCTGCGCATTTGCTAGTTAGCTGGGCGACCTGTTGTTCTGTTTCCTCTCTTACCAGGACTGCGCGCTGTGTACCTTAGTAGGCTTTATCATACTGGGTCTGGAAGCTGCTAAGGTGAACGAGACAAGATTGATATGCGCGTTTTACATCGGCTATTTCCTTGTCCTTAGCTGCTAACTTCCTGGAGTTGCTCAATTATCTTCTCGCTTTTGTTACTGTTTCCTCCGTTCCTTTCTTCCTTCTCAATTAACTGCCTACGGAGCGTCTTCACGACCTCCTCTGTGCCTCGCAACTATGCCAAACAGGACACTATTGCCATTGGCTTTCTGACTTTCCCTACGTTTTTCTTGTGAACCTCGCTTAGGTCCTCCCATCAAGTGTGTCCTATCTTTCCTGGACCTGACTCATCATTAGCGCAAAAATTCAACCAAATTGAATTGCTTTATTGGCCATCCTTTCCCCTTTAAGTATTTCCTCAACTCTTTCTCCCATATGGGGCGTTGCTCTGCTCTGTTGGTCGCTGCGACCTCGGGTTCCTGTGGATTCATTAATCTTTCTATTGCTTTAGTGGCCATTACTTCCCTATCTCTTTCTCTACTTTTAATTCGGGACAGGGGAATAAGGCGGCGATTTGAACAGCGGATATGGCTTAAGCTATTTTCCGGCTCACAATCCCTCGATAGTTGTGCACAATTCTAACAAGTTTACCTTACTCTTCCTGTTGGGTACGCATGCGGGTTAGTACACACTTCTGAAAATTGGTTATTTGGTTGATATGGGACTTGCACTTGTGGTTCTTTCTCTTTCTCGCAATTGGATTCAACGTTTGTGGGTTCTCCCAGAGTGACAAAGTCACTTCTAATCGAGTCCCGTCAGAGTTCGCCAATAATGTTGCTCTATTTATTTATCTCGGTGAACCACAAGCCTTTCCCTTATGTCGATCAAATGACAACACAACCAGTTAGTTAGTTCAAAAGATGGTTTATTTACATACACAAGAGTTATCTCAACATGCAAACACAATATCTACTACAAGCTAAACTACACCTATCAGCTACAATAGCCTATACTTAACTTCAGGGCGACCAGCACTGTGCAAATGGATAAAGGCCTTTATCTGGATTTCACTTGGCTGGTTTTAAGAAAGTGGCTCATCCATCAGGTAGCGATCGTTGGTCTTGAACTTAGCTGGCTGTTCCTGCTGCAATGGGCTCTTCAGGAGGGGTTGAGGAAAGGTGGGGGATGTTTGTGACCGTCTTTGAGGGGCTTTTCATCGCAGGCAAGTGTGAAAAAGGAGTAAAATCTGTACAGGCTGTATAGTTGATTGTTGGGAAGTATGTTTCCCAGGTGTTCATTTGCTGTACCGGTTTTGATACATGTTTGTAATAAAATATATATTTTTTTAAAGTATTCCTGAAAGTTTCACCCACCACGTGACTTTGCTCTCCACCCTCCAGCCATCAGTCAGCCAACTACATCCACCTATGGGAGGTGCTGCTTCCTATATGCCAAACAAAATGACTCGTGACCCAATTGGATATTGCTTCATTGCCCGCCTGAGAGCCTTTATTCCCCCTTCCCTATTTCGATACTTTGATACCTGGGAAAGAGAAATGTTCAAATAAAAATGAGAAAATCCCAAACGGTCTTTTTTTGCAAACGTCCTTATAATCTTTCTCCAGATCTATGCCCTGGAGATGGAATTTGAATGCCTGCGAGACTCTGCAAGTCAACCTTCCACCCCACTTCGCCACTGGCGGCCTCGTCTAATTATAAGGGTGGCAGCAGTGAAGTCAGCCAACGTGTTCAGTCCTCGTTAGTATAGTGGTCAGTATCCCCGCCTGTCACGCGGGAGACCGGGGTTCAATTCCCCGACGGGGAGAAACATTAATTTTTTTTTAAAGTACTTCTTTAATTCTTCTTTGTTTCAGCCAGCGGGGATGTGCATTCATCAATATACACCCATGTTTGATTACCCTTGAGGCGAATTGACCGACATACATTAATACGGTGCAGGGTTCTCCAGCTGACGGAGATTGATTTTGGGCGGTGAGGCTCCCAGTTTTCAGTCCATTCACAGGGCGAAGAGTTTCCACCTCACTGGAAAGTGGGTGGAAGGGTAGGGAGACCCTCCAAAGCAACATTTATGTATGAAAATAGAGTCGTTGCACCCGTAAACCTAACAGAAGGGGTGGGAGGAAAAAGCACTTAATGTAGACAGAAAACCATTCGGTTGAAGCACGACTTTCGCTTTAAAGTATTTAGAGCTGTATTTCCACCATTCGATCACTGTAGGGGATGTAGCTCAGTGGTAGAGCGCATGCTTTGCATGTATGAGGCCCCGGGTTCAATCCCCGGCATCTCCACAGTTGTTTTTTTTTTCCTTTCCCCCACCTCGATAGTGATATCGCATTGCGAAAAATATTCGACATTTTGTCTGTCAGCACAAAACAATAATCGTGCGCAAGTTATTTTAGTTTTTTTTTGTGGAATAAATTCCGGGGAGCTGACAGAAAGAATTGCAAGTGTGGGAAGTGCAGAGCCAATTCACCAGGTTAGAACATAAGGAGCAAGGACAGCAGCAGGCCATTCAGCCCCTCGAGCCTGCCCGGCCATTCAATAAGAATCAGTGGCTGATCTCATCTGGGCCTCAGCTTCACCTTCCTGCCAGCTCCCCATACCAACTGGTTTCTTCACTTTAACCCATTAGCACAGGGGGAGGTCATTTGGTAGCTCAGTGTGACTGATGAGTTGTGACAATTTCAGCATTTCTTGATGTTAATTTTGGTTTTGAAAAACAGTTGGTGTTAAATTCTGTGTCAATGGCTTTATCCCTTTCTCTCCATAATATCTAATTATCTATGAAGCACATACTCTTATGCCAGAAATTTCCTCCATAAACTGGGTGGCTTTCCTGACACCGATGGATATTTTCATAGAATCTTTGAATCCCTTCAGTGCAGAACAAGACCATCGGACCCATCGAATCTGCACCAACCCTATGAAAGCGCACCTTATCTAGGCCCACTACCCCACCCTATCCCGTAGCCCTACCTAACCTGCAAACCTTTGGACACTTAGGGGCATTTTTTTAGCATGGCCAATCTACATAATCTGTACATTTTTGGATTGATGACTGATGATCTTTGAACTGGATTGACTGATGAGCCAATGTAATATCTATATTTAAAAAGTGAACTCAGCTGACCTAGGTAACCATAGAACCATTCATCTTACACCATAATGAATAATACAATAGAAATGATAGAACTTTATAGGAATTCTTTAATATCTTCACATAACTTTCTTTTTTAATTTTAGTGTGTCCAATTCATTTTTTCAATTTAGGGACAATTTAGCGTGGCCAATCTACCACCCTGCACATCTTTGGATTGTGGGGGCAAAACCCACGCAGTATGTGCAAACTCCACACAGACAGTGACCCAGAGCCAGGATCGAACCTGGGACCTCGGCGCAGTGAGGCTTGCTAACTTGCCCCACCGTGCTGCCCTAATATCTTCGCATAACTTGAGTGTCCTCAAGTGGAACTTTATTAATGTGGAAACAAAGATGAGAATTTTAAAATCAAGATGGTGTTCAGCCAAGAGTTAATGTAGGCTAGTGAACAAGGGGTGGTAGGTGAACTGGACTTGCTATGAGCTAAGATACTGGAAGCAGAGCGTTTGAATGACATCAAATTTACAGCGGGTAGAATGAGAGGGTAAACGTTAGTCCAGAGGTAATAAAGGGTGCAGAGGAGATTCACCATGATTTTGTCTGAGCTGGCTTGAGCATTTCAGCTATAAGAGAGGCTGGTTAGAGCGGAGAAGACTGAGGGGGGACCTGATTGAGGTGTACAAAATTATGAGAGACATAGTTGGGTGGATAGGAAGAATCTTTCCCCTTTTATGAAGAGGTCAATAACAAGGAGGCATAGGCTTAAGGTAAGGGGCAGAAGACTTAGAGGGAATTTGAGAAAATCTTTTCGCCCAGAGGGTGGTGGAAATGTGGAATTCACTGCTTGAAAAGGTGGCAGAATGGTGCTGGATGCCGAAAAGGCATTTTACTGGATAGAGTAGAGGTATTTGATGGCAGTTTTGGAGCGATTTGGGATTGGACTGCGATTTGTGGATTATGTGAAATTACTTTACAGGGAGCTGAGGGTGAGTGTCCGCACGAATAATATGAATTCTGAGTATTTTGCTCTACATCGGGGGACCAGGCAGGGGTGTCCTTTGTCCATCCCTATTGTTTGTGCTTGCGATTGAGCCTTTGGCCATTGTGTTGACAAGTTCGAGGGTGTGGAGGGGGATAGTTCGGGGGGGGGGGGGGGGGGAGCATCTAGTATCTTTGTGTGCAGACGACTTGCTACTGCATGTGTTGGCACCAAGTGCGTCGATGGGTGGTATACTGGCGCTGCTTCGAGTGTTTTGGTCTTTTTCGGGGTATAAACTAAATTTGGACAAAAGCAAATATTTTGTGGTGTCCTGGCCGGGGGTAGGAGCAGGGGTGGAGCGGGCGGGGGCGGGGGGGGGGGGGGGGGGGGGGGGCTGCCATTCCATAGAGCAGTAACCCACTTTATATACCTGGAGGTGCAGGTGGCACAAGATGGGGGGGGGGGGGGGGTCCTCTGTAGATATAACATTACTAGTTTGGTGGGGAGGGTGAAAGCGGATTTGGCAAGATGGGATTGTCTTCCTCTACCGCAGGCAGGTCGGTGTAGGCAATTAAGATGAATGTATTTTCACGGTTTTTGTTCATTTTCCAGTGCGTACCAATCTTTTTATCAAAGGCGTTTTTTAAGGAACCAGAGAAGATGATTACCTCGTTTATTTGGGGGTGAAGTGGCTAGGATTAAGAAGGTGCTGTTTCAGAGAGGACAGCAGTCAGGGGGGTTGGTCTCCTAAATTTATTGTATTATTACTGGGCTGCGAATGCTGAGAAGGTGTGGAGCTGGGTTAGAGGGGGGGGGACTCCCAATGGGTTAGAATGGTAGAGAGTTTATGCAGGGGGTCGAAGTTGAGGGCGTTGGCAACATTGCCGCTCCCGATGGCCCCAGGGAAATATTCAGGGAGTCTGGTGGTAGTGGCAACGCTCAAGGTCTGGAGGCAGTTGCACCAGCATTTTAGGTTGTGGGCAGGGTCAAGGGAAATGCTGATTTGAGGGAATTATAGATTTGAGGTGGGATGGGAATTTCAGAGATGGGAGTTAGTGTATTAAAGGATTTGTTTCTGGCAGCCTAGTTTGCGAAGTTGGAGGAGCTGGGGGAGAAATATGGGTTGGGGCAGGGGGAGATGTTTAGGTATATGCAGGTCCGAACCTTTGCCAGGCATGAGGTACAGTTTTCCGATTGAACCGACCACCACACTGTTTGAAGAGATACTGACGGTGGGGGCATTGGAGAAAGGGGTGTTGACGGCGATTTATGGAGTTATTCTGGGAGAAGATAAGGAATCACTGGATGGGATTAAGGCAAGGTGGGAGGAAGGCTTGTGGAGGACATGGACAAGGGGTTGTGGTGTGAGGTGCCATGGAGAGTGAATGCGTCAACTTTGTGCGCGAGGTTGGGGTTGATACATTTGAAGATGGTATATACGGCACACCTCACAAGGGTGAGGATGAGCCGACTTTTTGAGAGAGTGGAGGATGTTTGTGAACGCTGTTGGGGGGGGGGGGGGAAAGCAAATCACGTTCATATATTTTGGTCCTGCCCAAAATTGGAGGGGTATTGGAGGGAGGCCTTAAGGGTAATCTCAAAGGTGGTGCAAGTGAGACTCGAACCAGGTCCCCGAGAAGCTATTCGGGGTGTAGGATTGGGCAGGGTTGGAAGCAGACGCGGAGGCAGATGTCCTAGATTTTGCCTCGCTGATTGCCCGAAGGCGGATTCTGTTGGGGTGGAGGTTGACTTCTCCGCCCTGTGCCTCGGCGTGGCGGGGGGACTTGCTGGAGTTCCTAACACTCGAGAAAGTAAAGTTCGAGTTGAGGGGGAGCATGGAAGGGTTCTACAACTCATGGGCCTTGTTCATCCTGCATTTTCATGAATTGGATGACATCGAACATTGCGTGGGGAGCGGTTGGGAATGTACCAGTTAATGATGATTCTTTTTCATTGGTGTTTTGTATTCAAAATGTTGGGAGCTGTTTGAGGGTGGGAAGGATGAGGGAACTGTTAGCTAGGGGATTGCCGTTGTATTTGTTGTTATTAAGTAATTGTTGTAAATATGATGAAAATGTGAAAAAGGAGAATAAAAATATATATTTTTTTAAATGTAAGGGTGGCAGAAACCCTCACAACATTCAAGAAACATTTAGATGAGCACTTGAAAGCACACAAGGCTATGGACCAAGTGCTGAAAATGGGATTATAACAGATAGGTGCTTGATGGCCCCGCAGACATCATGCTCCGAAGGACCTCTTTCTGTGCGTAAAGCTCTAAGCCTCCAATTACAAGGATGAAGGTTTCATCAGCAGATGAGCTGAGGCTGGGATGTGTGAAAACGATGGTGTCAAAGACTGCAGACAGGTCCAGCAGGAGAGAATGTTTATCTTTGTTCTCACAGCCACAGAGGACTGCATTTGTGACTTTATTTTGTGACGAACGGGAGACATTTTCAGATTTTAAGTTTGCACTTAGTATTTTTGCTGTGATTACAAAAGGAGAGAATCATTGATTTTTGCAGGGGCAATGTAACCATTCATAACAAGATACTAGAATGTGGATTGCAGATGACATATTAATGGGAGGGGCCAGACTTGTCAGTTGCTTCTGGAACACTAAGCTGGACTGACAGGGTTCAGTTTGCTCTTAATGGACTCTCTCTCTCTCTAAGACTTTGTACCAATATTAACAAGTGGAAACCTTGTTGCTGACTTTATCCATGAGTGGTATTCAAGATATGTTGGTTTGCTTAATTGGAAAAAACATAGAGGCAGGGTTAGAAAGCAAGTATTATATTATAACTGATAAATGCAAGCTATTTCCTTATTGCTAATATTGTAAAAATTCTGTATCTAAATTAAAGTTTGTTTTACCATAAAAGGTGTCAGTGTTATTACACGTTTGGCGCAATAACATTCCCTCATAATTTTTGAAAGTAAATAGTTTTTAAATATAAATTTAGGATACCCAATTCATTTTTTTTCAATTAAGGGGCAATTTAGCATGGCCAATCCACCTAGCTTGCACATTTTTGGGTTGTGGGGGCGCAACCCATGCAAACACGAGGAGAATGTACAAACTCCACATGGACAGTGACCCAGAGCCGGGATCGAACCTGGGACCTCAGCGCCGTGAGGCCACAGTGCTAACCCACTCCCAAGTAAAGAGTTGAGTTCTCATCCGGATCCCATAACAAAAGGAGTTCTGGTCTGGGTCCCTAACAATTCCAGTACTATGGTAGGGACAGAAACCTAAATGCACGGATTCAAACATGGAGTTCTGGGATATGGGGACCACAAAGTGGTGTTGGGTGGTCAGCAGTTTAGAAGGTTTGAGAGAGCAGGGGGCAAGTCTCAGAGAGGGCACGAGGGGGTACAGAAGTGAAATGAAAGATGAGAGTTCAGGGAAAGGGAAAGGGCATATTGACAGGAAGTTTGGCCAGGTAGACTAATGAAGGGAGTGCTGGGACCCCAGCTATTCACAATATGTATCAATGATTTGGAAGAGGGAACAAAATGTAACATCTCAAAGTTTGCAGATCATTGGGTGGGAGGGTGAACCATGATGAGGATGCAGAGATCCTACAGCATGATCTGGACAGGTTGGGAGAGTGGGAAAATCAATGGCAGATGCAGTATAATTTGGAGAAGTGTGAGGTATTCTCTTTGGAAACAAAAGTAGGCAGATTACTACCAGAACGGTTGTAAATTGGGAGGGGAGTGTGCAGTGGGACCTGGGTGTCCTTGTGCACCAATTGCTGAAGGTAAGCATGCAGGTGCAGCAGGCGGTGAAGAAGGCAAATGGTATGTTTGCCTTCATTGCGAGAAGCACAGGAGCAGGGATGTGTTGTTGCAATTATATAGGGCCTTGGTAAGGCGACACCTGGAATAGTGTGCACAGTTTTGGTCCCCTTTTCTGAAGAAAGATGTTCTTGCTCTCGAGGGAGTGTAAGGTTTATCAGACTGATTCCAAAGATGGCGGAACTATCATACGAGGAGAGATTGACTAGGTTAGGATTGTTCTCGCTGGAGTTCAGAAGAATGAGGGGGGATCTCATAGAGACTTATAAAATTCTAATTAGAGAGGGTAGATGCAGGGAAGATGTTCCCAACGGTGGTTGTGTCCAGAACCAGGGGTCACAGTCTGAGGATTCAGGATAAACCATTTTGGACAGAGATTAGACATTTCTTCACCTAAAGAGTGGTGAGCCTGTGGAACTCATTACCACAGGAAATAGTTGATGCTAAAACATTGAATATATTCAAGAGGTGGCTAGATATAGCACTTGGGGTGAATGGGATCAAAGGTTATGGGGAGAAAGCAGCATTAGTCTTTTGAGTTAGATGATCAGCCATGATTGTGATGAATGGCAGAGCAGGCTCGAAGGGTCAAAAGGCATCCTCCTGTTCCTATCTTCTATGTAACCCTTTCACCCCCAGAATCAATCTGGTGAACCTTCTCTGAACGGTCTCCAATGCCACCATAGCCTTCCTCAAATAAGGAGACAAAAACTGGACACAATACTCCATATGTGGTCTCACCAACACCCTATACAATTGCAACAACACGTCTCTACTTTTATACTCGTCCTTTTGCAATAAACGCTGACATTCCATTTGCCTTTTTAATTGCATGCTGCAATCTACACCCGGAGGTGTACTTCCATTGTGTCCCTAACTCTGCACCTGGTTTTCTCCCGAGCTACTTGTGGTGAAATTTTGCATTGGCGCATGTTTAGATGGTGGATCTCGGTGCTACGGTTGATAGGAGCAGGCTGTTTTGGTATGGGTTCATATTCCACATTGTTTCAATTTTTAAAAAGTTCATCACCTTTATTTTATCTTCTATCTTCATCCAATCAATCGTTTATTTTATTGTCAGAAAATTTAAAATTGAAGGATATTGGGTGATTTTATCTTTCTGGCTTGCTGGATGAGAATAATACAATGTGATTGGCTGTTTACCTTGTTTGCCGATATTATTGCTGGAGATTCCATTGACATGATGAGAGATCGGGAAAAGGAAAACTACTAGAGCTTCAGGGGAAGTTTTCTTCGAGGTCAGTGCAAGCACTCCTGCTTTGCAGCTAACTGCAAACTCCAGGCCAATAAATTATTCAAACTTGCTTTGCAAAATCTGCAAAGAAATTTTTCTCTTCACTTGGCATGTTTACTTTCAACCTCAGAGGTTGCAGCACACCTTATAGTGGCAAGTTCCAAAATAAGTGAATACTCAAACATTCCTGACAAGTATGTTCTAAATTTCACTGCGTTCAAGAATTACCTCTTTATACGAAAACAAAGCTAACAAGGATCAGAATTTTCACAGTAATCTTTAGGCAAGCAATTTGTATCAGTTTATTAAACAGAACTGTTGATGCTCACGTTATCTGTACCGGTTTTCAAAATAAATGTTCAATGTGTCAGAAAGGAATCGCAACACTCAAACATCAAGCATAGCTCACATTTGAAAACTATAAATGTTTAATCAGTTTTTGTAAGTGCAACCACCCAAGATGGCTGTACAGACATCTTTATTTATATATTTTTTAAACAGTGTTTGATGAATTTTTCTCCTCTTGGTACACTCAAGCGTTCCCCCCAGGTCTTATAAAGACCACAAGTCTTACTGTACATTGCAATTGCACTGTACACAAGTACTTTTACTGCTACAGTAAATTTAGAGTACAGGTTCAATGAAAAATGCTCTAAGCATTTATTTTTCAAAATTCTGTGTTTGCAACAGAGAAAAACGTTTCATAAGATATCGAATGAAGCTCTTGTGGTTCATTCATTACAAGGGTTCAGCTGTAATGCAGATTATTCCAATGCAAAGCTACCAAATAAATCTAAATTATGTTTTTTCTCAGTCAAATACATCAACTTATCCCTTTCCAGGTATGACTAAAGCTTAACCCTGTTCTTCTCCACACGGATGCTGCCAGGCTTGCTGAGTAGTTCCAACACTTTTTCAGTCTTTAACTTGAGCAGAATATCATTTCACTTCCACACCTTTTTGAGTTATATTTCATACTTTCTTCAAAGCAGTCAATTTTTGATCAGATGCGCAAACATAAATTCCATTGATGGTCAGTATTTCAGAGTTCATAGTTGCTGATGAATATAATTTCCCTCAACTGGGAATTATTAAATTGCACGTTATACTTGCGTTGGAGGCCAGTGCTGTGAAACATCAGCTTGCATTGCCTCAGGAAGCCACTGGCAATACGCTAACAACAGATCTGATAAAAAAAAATGGAAGTAACAGTAGAAGGTTAGCTATCACAGAATGGAAGAAATAATTTAACCAAGACTCTGAACAGAAAATAATTATCAGTGTAAAGCTTGCTTAAAGGGCAGCATGGTGGTGGAGTGGTTAGCATTGCCGCCTCACACACCGAGGATCTGGGTTTGATCCCAGTCCCGGATCACTGTTTGTGTGGAGTTTGCACATTCTCCCCATGTCTGCGTGGGTCTCACCCCCACAATCCAAAAGGATGTGCAGAATAGGTGGATTGGCCATGTTAAATTGGCCCTTACTTGGAAAAAAATTGGGTACTCTAAATTTATTTTTTAAAAAGTAAAGCATGCTTAAGGGCCTCAATTTGTCCCTTGACGTAATGCATGATATTTGATTTTCCACAGTAACCTTGTAATCATAATAATCTTTATTAGTGTCACAAGTAGGCTTATGAAGCTATGAAGTCACTGCGAAAACCCCCAGTCGCCACACTCTGGCGCCTGTTCAGGTACACTGAGGGAGAATTCAGAATGTCCAATTCACCTAACAAGCACGTCTCTCGGGACTTGTGGGAGGAAACCAGAGCAAACCCAAGCAGACATGGGGAGAACGTGCAGATCCTGCACAGAGAGTGACCCAAGCAGAGAATCGAACCCGGGTCCCCTGTGAAGCAACAGTGCTAATCACCGTGCTACGTGCTGCCCGATGTGGTCCCCTAAAGAGACTGACCAACTGTACAAAATTGTGAGCAGTGGTTTAAATGCTGGCCAGACCTCATCAGGAACTGGGTGAGATTTGCCATGAATGCCACAGCGCTCTTAAAACAGAGACTTTTATTCCATTTCTCTTGACTGGAGTCAAACGAGAGCGCAAGTCTGAAAGCATTTGGAGTCACATTTCCACCAAGTCTCCCTCCTCAAAAATAGGTTTTAATTCGATGACCAACAGTATAAATGAAATAGATATGACAACATAATGCACAAGCCCACTCTCAATTAGCTGATTATGTTCAATTAGGTGGGTATTTAATAGATATTTCAACTATAGCAGTCATGACAGAAACAGCTGAAAACTCCAATCCCTTTAACTACTCGAAATTAAGCTGAAAATAATATAAGTAGGCTAACATTAACATCGCTATGAAGTTACTGTGAAAAGCCCCTAGTCGCCACATTCCGGCGCCTGTTTGGGTACACAGAGGGAGAATTCGGAATGTCCAAATTACCTAACAGCACGTCTTTCGGGACTTGTGGGAGGAAACCGGAGCACCCGGAGGAAACCCACGCACACAAGGGGTGAACGTGCAGACTGCACAGACAATGACCCAAGCTGGGAATTGAACCTGGACCCTGGAGCTGTAAAGCAACAGTGCTACCCACTGTGCTACCATGCTGATGTAAATAAAAGACCCATTTGCAATGCCTTAACCCATCATTATCTTTGGGCAATTTAACAGTTTAATTTCCAGTTTACAACTGTTACCCGCATATCTTCACACTTTCTTGTCTGTAAAATGCTTTGGGCCACCTCGATGCTGTAAAGCGGAACTGCATAAATGCAAGATCTTTTTGTTATCCATTGAAAGAACCAGGAGCTCCCTAAACTTTCACCTGGCAGTGCAACAGCTTTATGAGTGAAAGGACAATGTACTAAACCAGCAAAACATCCAATTTCTCCCCGATAGCTCCCAAAAACAAAATGATGAATTTTCAGGAAGCATATGCCCGAGGATTTTTTTTTAAAGTGCATATGGCACAAATTTTAAAGAACTTCAGCTGATACATTTGAACACATTTGAACAGTTTTAGGTCATTGCAAAACAAACTGGAAACAAAAGCATCTCATATTTTCACTGCAGCATTTCTAATCTCATGAATGAACTCGAGTTGTGGAAGCTGATTTCGTGGCCCTGGTGAACACAAGATACCAACATAATAGCATCCTCACATTTATTATTTTTCTTCCAGGCAGCAAGTAATGCATCACGATTATCCACATTTTCAGAAACCAGAGCTCCCAACAATGCATCTGTCCTGGGCTGCAGCCTGCGAAAGAGAAAATTTATGATTACCAATCAACAAGTAACATTGCAAACAAAATCACTTTAACAATCTGCCCAAAATAAATATCTAAACCATGTTGCCAAGTAAATTTGTACGGCACAAGAAAAATGTTTTACATCTACATTGACTATTGTTACTTAAAGACCAAAAAATGGGCAGCACTGTGGCTCAGTGCTGAGCACTGCTGTTTCATGGCGCCGAGGACCTGGGTTCAATGCCAGCCCTGGGTCACTGTCCTTGTGGAGTTTTAACTTTCTCCCCGTGTCTGCGTAGGTCTCACCCCCACAACCCAAAAATATGTGCATCATAGGTGAATTGGCCACTCTAAATTGCCCCTTAAATTGGAAAAAGAAATTGGGGAATTTAAATTTATTCTAAAAAAAGACCAAAAACACATTAAAAAAGCACCTTTATTGAGGGGGGGGGGGGGGGGGGGGCATGAGGAGGAGGGAGGAGAGAGAAAGAGAGTTACGGGTTACAAAGCATGCTTTAGACAAATCCACCAAAAGATCGATTTTCTCTCAAACGCTGGAAACTCTAGCCAAATCAACAGATATTTGCATTTACTAAGTTCAAGTCTGGTTGATGATGAAAAAGCTACAAACTTACTTAGCCCATGTCTTCAACATAGTTGATGGACTGGAAAGTAGACACTTGACGTAAGAACCAAATTTTTTAATGACCTTCAGTGTAGGGTATAAAAATAAATAAAACATTATTTCCACAACAGATTTTGTATTATTAATGTTCAGCAAACTTCACAGGCATCTTAATTTAATCTACAACTCAATGGAGTAGGAACTGTCCTTTCACCTTCCAACCCAAACAGTAACTACCAGAGTCGCCTTATTTTCTTCCATTTGCCCCCAAGCTTCCTCCCAACACAGCCCAAACTAAATTTCTCTGACCACACATAATTCTCTGAAGCTTCTGCCAATATCACTATTTTCAGCTGTTAAAATATATTAGCTTAACCCAGGGATAACTCAACCATGAATATTTCAATCATGGAGAAGTATCCATCGACGGACAGCATTAAATAAATGTAACATAAAATGCTCTTTCCATTTGCATATTAGTACTTCTCATGCTGCTTTGAGTGATTCTTTCCACTGGTACTGTAACATCATCATGCATATATTGAACAAGTATGAAATTAAGATCCATTTGATTTGATTACAGCACCAACATCTTGTCCTTTACACTTTTTTTTGGGAACAATTCATGTTTAGAATGTTCCGAGTTAATTCCTTCACACTGAAAACTTTATGCAATGATTTTGGAAATAATTCTTCAATCTTCAATGGCTGAAAGCACCATAAGTGCAGCAAAGTTAGTCCAAGACTTGAGAATAGCACATTATTTTGCAGCAACGTAGCCATACCAGGCTCAGATTTCAAGTGGCTCAGAGGTACAGACAAGGTGACCCAGATTTTCTGTGTTGAGTCAGCTGCATGGCATCAGAGTGCCAAAATCGGCCTCAGCGCCCTTTGGTTATGGAGGGAATTAAAAAGAAAAGTATGGATATCTGGTAAAGGCACCCAAAACTGTGATGGTCCATGCAACTGAATAGCACAACACCACTTATCACCCAGGCCACTAATGAAGACCATTTATTCAGGAAATACCAAGTATAGACGTGGCATCTTGGGATCTGTATCCAAGTAATCAATAGCTCCAACAGAGGAACAACAGCAAAGAAAACTGGCAGGGCAACAATTAAATACTGCCCTCAGAGAAGTTACCATGTCACAATATTATTCGTATTAACATGTTTTGCCAATTCTTGGGGGTAGAAATGAAATGAAATGAAAATCGCTTATTGTCACGAGTAGGCTTCAATGAAGTTAGTGTGAAAAGCCCCTAGTCGCCACATTCCAGCACCTGTTCGGGAGGCTGGTACGGAAATTGAACTGTGATGCTGGTCTGCCTTGGTCTGCTTTAAAAGCCAGCGATTTAGCCCAGTGTGCTAAACCAGCCCCTAAGAATTCATCCCATTAATAATTTAAGTGAAAAGGTTGCAATAACAAAACAAAATGGGAATCTTTTGGGTGCAAAATTGACAACACAAATTTAACACTTTTAGCATGGGAAGCACTCACCGCTCCTTCCAACAAAAACTTTGCAAAATATTTGTATCGATCCAGTCCTTCTGGGTAGTCCACTTCCACGGCAGGAAGTTGCCAACCAATTCTGACTATAATCAATCAAAGAGAAACAAACTGATTTGCTTACCAAATCTACACCAAAATAAAGTCTCAGAAAATTTTTGCTGCCCTCTCTAAATTGTGTAAATTTAAACTCCTTCTCCCCACATTTTGTGGTCCTTATCTTTTACTGCTTAGTAAGAAACCCTCCCTTGGAGTTAAATTAGTTAACTAGGTTAAAAAATAAATACATGTTTCATGCGTGGAATGTGTTATTCAATGATTAACACATTAACTTACAGAAGGTACTTGTTCTGTGACACTTAACCCGGCCAGTCTCTGGGCAGTAACGAGGAGGTGGTGTATCCAGAGGTTTTCCAAAGTGACTGTATTGGGGGAGGAGAAGAGGGATCCATTCGGATTCAATCGAAGTCAGTCCTGTTAATAGGATTTGATTTCACAATTTTTAAATTTGCATAAAATGAGTAGAAAAATCTAGTATGTAACGAATAAAATGTTTATAACAAGGATCAGAATCAAAATGCGACACATTTTGCAATTTCATTCAGCCTGCTAAGCAGCTCCTCATTCAAAAGAGTGCTCCAACCCAATTTGATCCTTTGTGATGAATATTCAATTTCATGTTTTATAATTTTTAGTTTGGTAATTATTTATTTCAATTGCAAGCTGAATAGAAGCACCTAGTTTGGGCAGCACGGTAGCACAGTGGTTGGCACTGTTGCTTCACAGCTCCAGGGTCCCAGGTTCGAATCCCGGCTTGGATCACTGTGCGGTGCTGCACGTTCTCCCCGTGTATGCGTGGGTTTCCTGCAGGTGCTCTGGTTTCCTCCCACAGTCCAAAGATGTGCAGGTTAGGTAGATTGACCATGATCAATTTCCCTTAGGTTAGCTGGGGTTACTGGTTTACGGGGATGGGGTGAAGGCGTGGGCTTAAGTGGGGTGCTCTTTACAAGGACTGGTGCAGACTTGATGGGCCGAATGGCCTCCTTCTGCACTGTAAATTCTATGAATCTAAAGCTGGTAAACACCCTTAAGATAATTACAATTCAAAGAATGGCCCATGTCTACTTACAAAGGTTACAGTTACAGATGTGAAAGTAATAAACAGCTGATCCTCTCTTTTAGAATTTTTTATAGAATTATAAAATCCATACAGGGCAGGAGGAGGCCATTCGGTCCATCGAGTCTGCACCAACCCTTCGAAAGACCACCATACCTATGCCCAATCCCCAGCCCTATTCCTGCAACTCCACCCTAAGGTTCAATTTAGTATGACCAATCTACCTAACCTGCACATCTTTGGACCGTGGGAGGAAACTGGAGCACCGGAGGAAACCCATGCAGACACAAAGAGAACGTGCAGACTCCACACAGACAGTCTAACCACTGTGCCACTTAACTTCATAATGGAGCCAGTGAGTCTGGTAAGACTGCAGTTGTTTCCATTAGAGATATAAAATTATTCCTGTTGATTGCAGAAGGAAAAATTGATTAATTAAAATCTTTATCTAGTAGGAGGCATTGTGTTTGGTTTAGTTTCCTCTGCGTTAGACAGCTGAAGTCAGCCTGGAAGCAGCTTTGAGACAAGCAGAGAGAGACTGCCAGAAGCTGCAGACCAGTAGCAGGGACAAAGGGTGTTTTTTGATTTGGAATCACTTAACAAGAATGCACTGAGGGCCCATATTTGAGTTGGGGTGTCCATTATCATGAGGTACATAAGGGGAGTTAGAGGGTTACCCAGTCAGATGCTAGTGGAAGGACCCAAAGAAATCTCACCTTGGAGAATAGCTGGAACAGAGAAGAATCAGGATGAATTCCTGAAAGAGGTAGCACACTTTGGTTTGGTCACAGGAGAAGTGAAGGAACTATAAAACACAGGAGCAGAATTAGGCCATTGGGCCCATTGAGTCTGCTCCACCATTCAATCATGGCTGATATGTTTCTCAAACCCATTCTCTTGCTTTTTCACCATAACCCCTGATTCCCCTCACTATTCTGTAAAGTATAGGGGAACTCTTGGGTGGAAATAAATATAGAAAGAGGAATTCTTTTATGATTTTTGAGTTTAAAGAATAAGGGCGCAATTCTCCGCACCCACGGAAAATCGCGAAGTTGGCCGTGAAAACGGCCGAGTTTTGCGACGGCCCGACACGACCCATTTCCCGAGGTATTCACGTCCGGGAAATGGGCTAGGAACGGGGCCGCGTCAATCACGTGCGCGATGACGGCGGAATGCGGCGACGCTACGAGCACGCCCACGTGACGCCGCCCGACGCCGTAAAAAGGCGCGGGCGAGCACAGAAACTGTAGGCCAGGATGTCGGAGCTGAGGAGAGCAGCCCCGCGATTTGTGGAGGCTGATGTGGAGATGCTGCTCGATTCCATCGAGCAGAGGAGGGGCATCATCTGCCCGCGTAGAGGGCATCGCCACCCTGCCAGCACGGTGCGCCAGGCCTGGCGTGAGGTTGCTGCTGCCGTCAGTGCTGTGGGGCAGACCCCTTGTTCAGCTGACCAGTGTCGGAAGACGATGCACGACCTCACCAGGGCTGCCAGGGTAAGTGCCAAGATGGTGCCCCCGGGTCACAACCATCCCTCCCCCCCTTTACTTAATCACCCACCTCCCCCCCCTGGCACGGGGGGTGGAGGGGGATTGTGGCAGTGAGTTGAGGGTGGTTCACAAAGCTGTCACAGACCCAGCGCTCTGGCCCCCGTGGAGAGATGCAATCGTCTTATTACAACTTGACCCCCAAACTGTACCAGTATCTGAACGGACTGCTGATACCTGCCGTATTGTAATAATCTACCTATGCCCCCTCCCCCAACAGGACAAGACCGCTCACAACACCCGTGAGCGGAACAAGACGGGAGGGGGCTCGTCCATCCTGCGGCCCCTCACCACTTTTGAGCAGAGGGCCCTGGACCTTGTTGGCGGATCTGCTACTCGGGAGATCGCGCAATGCGAGGTTGGCGGAGCTGCAACAAGTGAGACAACCCTGCATGGCAAACACCCCCCCTCCCCCATCCTCTGTCCCTTCACACACCCTGCCCACTGGGATACCTCCCCCATCCTCTGTCCCTTCACACACCCTGCCCACTTGGACACCTCCCCCATCCTCTGTCCCTTCACACACCCTGCCCACTTGGACACCTCCCCCATCCTCTGTCCCACCACTCACCCTGCCCACTGGGATACCTCCCCCTCCTCTGTCCCTTCACACACCCTGCCCACTGGAACACCTCCCCCATCCTCTGTCCCATCATACACCCTGCCCACTGGGATACCTCCCCCATCCTCTGCCCCTTCACACACCCTGCCCACTGGAACACCTCCCCCATCCTCTGTCCCTTCACACTCTTCCCACTGGGACCGTCCAGTGCCTGGCCGAGCGTCTCTAAATAACCCGTTTCATTCTCTTCCCTAGGACGTGATGCCGAACGACCAGGGCCGTCTGGCTCCAGACAGACACAGGCATCTGCCCCCACCTCACCCGGGGCCGCACAACAGAGGGTGCCTGATCAGCGGGGAGTCCCATCCTCCCCAACAGAATCTGTGAGCAGGACGCCCAGAGGGCGGCGACACCGCTAGATAAAGAAATGGCCAGCGAACGCCCTGCGGCCTCTCAGCGGGCCGATGACATCGAGGCGGCGTCCACCCAAGACGACCTCGAGATTGCGGCACAGCTTTCTCCCACACCATCCACCATCCCAGAGACACTCACCCCGGCTGGCCTATTTAGTCATGAGGCTCCTGGGTCACAGTCTGGTTCGCACATCACAGCTGAGCAGGTACAGCAGGTGGAGGTCGGAGCAGCCGAGGGCCCAGACTGGCGGAGGCCAGGCCAGGCCCAGCATGCAGCTGGCTCCCAAACGTTTTCAGAGTTCCTGGACTTTCTCAACCCACCCACACAGCCGATGCATCAAGAAACCCAGGGACACAATGACGGGATGAGGGCTGTCTTCCAGACTCTGCAGACGCTGTTAGAGGAGTCGAACCGCGTCCACGAGCAGGGAGTGGTGCCGCTCATGGCAGAAACCCAGGCCGACACCGCACGGGTGGCATCCGCGGTGGAGGCAATGGGTGAAACGGTTTCGGCCATGGGTCAGGTTATGCAAGACGTTGGGATTCACGTGCAGGCGTCATCCTCGGCCCTGGACAGGGTTGCCCTCTCACAGGCAGCAATGCGCCAGAGCCAAAACAACATTGTCGGCGCGCTGCAGGCCTTGGCCGAGTCTCAGCAGGTCATGGCCCAGTCACAGCAGTCAGTCGCGGAGAGCATCAACCGCCTGACACACGTGCTGGATGGCGTCGTGCACGCACAGGTTGAGGTCGCACAGTCCCTGGCGGGAATGTCTAACTCCCTGGACTCCGTCTCTGCAAACCTTCGGATCCTGGTGGATACCGTTGCAGGCCTCCAGGACTGGCAGCGCCAGGTGTCGGTGGCGCGACGGGGCACCTCCCCGCTCGCACCTCTGTCCCAAAGTGAGGCCCGGGGGCCACCGGGCTCCTCGAGGGAGGAGGTGGTTTCGGGGTCCGTCCCATTAACTCCATCACGGGACGTCCCGGAATTCTCGGCCTCCCCCCGTCCCATCCCTGGTGCATCGGGTGGGCAGCAGGCAGAGCAGGGTGGCACAACGTCACCCGAGACGCCCGCAGAGCAGCCTGGCCCATCAAGGCCGGGTCGCCTCAGGAAACGCTTGCCGAAGGAGAAACTAGTCGAAGGGGGCGATTCGCAGCAGTCCTCCTCCACTCCTGCTGTATCATCTGGAGAATCACTTAGACGTAGTGGTAGGGCCCGTAAGGCAACAAAGTGAGACACTGAGTAAGTTGGCACGGGTGAAGGGCACAGTTTAGTTGTAGGGGCTAGGGCACCTGTAAATGTTTGTTCACATTAAACGCACTGTTCCACCTTACTTGTAATACCGTGTGATTGTTCCACAGCCACAGGATTCGTGATGGTGACCGAGTGTCGCTGGGGTTGACGAGCGGTGAAACTTCGGTGCCGGGTGTGCAGTCCCTTCCCCCCCACCCCTTCCCACAACTAGCCCACGCGGGCACGTGACAGAGTGTCCGTGACGATCTCAGCAGCCACCAAGGTGAATGGTTCAGCTATTGCCATGGGTCAGACTCTCTCTAACGATTCTGAGCTCACAGCTCTTTGCAGAGCGGGCTGTCATCATTCCACATGGCACTGATTACACCCGCTGACACAGCCATCGATGTTGTACCATACCATCTGGACCCAGTGGTAAGGGTGATGTCTAAGTGGAGCAGTGTACACTGAGAGGGGGTGGGGGGGGCTGTGGTGGTGGCAGTTGTGTGTTGACCCTCTGCACGACTAGCGATGCAGGTAGTGGTTTGGTGTTCAGCGGGGACTTCACATGCGACGCGTGAACCGTGCTGCCACCAAGGCGTCGCGTGCCCGCCGTCCTCGCCAGGTCCGTTATGCCGCCTCCTGGACATCACCAGCACCTGGTTCGTGTCTGCGTGCTGCACCCGCCACTCCGCCAGCCTCCTCCTCCTCCCTCTCCCCCTCCTCCTCCTCCTCTGTGCTGGCACCACTGCCACTGGCTTCTCCCTCCGCCTCCTGCAGCAGGTCATCTCCCCTCTGCATCGCGATGTTGTGCAGCGCACAGCAGACCACAACAATGCGAGCGACCCTGTCGGGCTGGTACTGCAGAGCCCCTCCGGAGCGGTCCAGGCACCTGAATCTCATCTTCAGGAGGCCAAGGCAGCGCTCCACCACACCCCTGGTTGCTGCATGGGCCTCGTTGTATCGTGTTTCTGCATTGGCCTGAGGCCTCCGTATAGGCGTCATCAGCCAAGACCTCAGCGGATAACCCCTGTCGCCTAGCAACCAGCCCCTTAGCCGGGGGGGGACGCCCCTCAAACATCGCAGGGATGTACGACTGCGCCAGTATGTAGGAGTCATGCACACTCCCTGGGAACCTTGCACAGACGTTCATGATCCTCATGTGGGGGTCGCACGCCACCTGGATATTCATGGAGTATGTCCCCCATCTGTTTGTGAACACCTCCCTGTCCCCTGCAGGCGGGCGCATGGGGACGTGAACACAATCGATTGCCCCCTGCAGCATCGGTATCCCGGCCACGCTGGCAAATCCACGAGCTTGTGAGTCTTGACTTGCTCGGTCCTCGGGAAAGGTGATGTAGCGGTCCGCGATGGCATAGAGGGTGTCGGTCACATCCCGGATACACCTGTGGACCGATGACTGGGAGATCCCAGAGAGGTCCCCGCTCGGAGACTGGAAGGAGCCAGTCGCATAGAAGTTAAGAGCGACTGTCACCTTGATGGCAACCGGGATCGCGTGTCCTCCCCCGTTCCACGTGGGGCGAGGTGCGCCACGAGGTGACAGATATGTATCACCGTCCGCCTACGCAGCCGGAGTCTCCTCCTGCAGGTGATGTCCGTCATTGTTAGGAAAGAGATCCGGGCACGGTACACCCTCGGCCTTGGTCGTCGCCTCTGGTGCTGTGGCTGCACCCTCACTCTCTCCTCCTCCCCCTCCTCCTCCTCCCCCCCCATGCTGCTCGACGACTGGCAATTCCTCGGCCCTTCCCTCTGCTGCTGCAGCTGGCCCTGCATCCACTGCGGGTTGTGGCTGTGGATGCTGCTGCATCTCCAAATGTAGTGCAGCGGCCCCAACCACTGCGCAGAACATAGCCGTTCGGTTCGCAGACATTGTGCTAACCTACAGAAGGGTGGTGGGGGGGGGGCAGAGAAACGGGACATGTTAGACGGAGGTTAGTCGACACCTCGGCAGCCGCCTGCCACGGGATACCTGTGTGTCCCGGTGGCCTGGTCGCGCTGACACGCGGGCAGCCTAACCCCAGGTCACTTTCTGCATCCAACGGGCAGTTAACTACGTCCTCTTCACTGGTGCGTCAGTGGCCTGTGTCCGGAAGCCACAGGGCAACCAGCGGCCGTGTACTCGGGACCGGTACGCCATGGCATGGTGGCAAACATTTTGTAACCGGGGTTGGACGGGTTACTCCATCACTCTCTCCCTACCCCCCCCCCCCACTCCCACCCCTCCGTCTCTTCCCCCCCCCCCCATTCTCGGGGATGCCTTCCCCGTTGTGGCCAGACTCCAGCAGTGCGCTGAGCGGTGCGCTCACCTCCTTGAAGCTCTCGTCAGCCAGCACGACTGGTTGACGAACTTGAAAAGCAGGTGTGTTGGCCGGCGTGAAAACATTGCGTGATGACGTCGGGACTTCGGCCCATCCGGGCCGGAGAATAGCGGGGGGCCAATAAGTAGCGATTCTGGTCATGTCGGGGGCGCGTTCGAGGCCTTTGCCGGAAATGCCGACGTGTAGTTTGTGCGGGGTTCGGAGAATAGTGGGAGGGCGTCGGACCAGCGTCGCCGTGAAAATTTGCGCGGCCCGCTATTCTCCCAACCGGCGTGAGTGCGGAGAATCTCGCCCTAAGTGTTTACACAATAAAACGTTGAGTTGTTAGTTATTGATTTGTCAAACTATTGTACAGTGAAGGTTTTGGTTTAAAACACAAAATCTTGCAGTGTAATTCTTTCAGTTCAAATTTCTTTTTAAGTTACTGGTCTCTACTGAGATCATAACACGTTCCACATCTCGCTTAGGGCCACTGATAAGTAAGATGAATGCTTTTAATTGAAAACATTCACCTCCATATTGGTCTGCGGTTGCAGAATAAACAGACAATGTTACAGCTTTCTCAATAATTATTGTTCTGACTGCAAAGTGATTTCATGACATGCTGCCAACTCATTGTTGCGACACATGGATTCAGACACTGTTCCATCCTATTGTAAGACCAGCACCAATTGAAGAAAACCAGATAAAGTTACTTCTTCAAATAGTTTCACCATGACAGAGGAGAGAGAGAGAAGTGATAAAGAAATAAATTGTTTTTGCTTCATTGTAATCTCCCAGAAGCATGGCATTAATATCTGTATCAGCTGCTGTGTTTGAAAATCACTCTTTCATGTCACGTTCATGTTTAGAAACATGATAAATATAGCCATACCAGAATTTTCTCAAATGTTACATTTGATATTGTATTCCACCTGATAGAAATTTAAATGTTGCCATCTTCTGTTAAAGGAATTTGATAAGTGTGCAGCTGTAGCTAAAGCATTTTCAATATTAACATATTTCCAATATAGATACGCAGGATAAATGTCTGTTGAAGCCACTCACATATATGAAATTCAGTTGTACTCTTTATCACTAAAAAATCCCCCCCCCCCCCTAAATGTGCAGTTAGGAATATTTCACTTTTGAAATATGTCACGTTCCTGATTGCAGATGCAACGCAGAAATAAAACAGTGATTGGGAAAGGCATGATTTCTGGCATTAAATGAAATTAAAAACTAGCAAATTTGCAAAGCATTATATAACCTGGCAAGAGGAATCGGGATACTAGTTTTAATTTTTAAATTGGTGCTAGTTGATTAGGAGTCTTTACAATTACAGAGCTGAATCAGCTCATTTCACATGGCAACATTTTAGGTGCAGATAATAATGCTTTCTTCAGTCATGCAAAGTATTTTTAAGAAAGCTATTTAAAACCCTCACATAGGTGATAATTATTCATGTGAATGAGATCAAAATACAATCATACAAGTTATTTTGATTTAAATTTAGATTCAATTTTTGGAAACCAGGATTCCAGTTGGACGTTACTCTTTTAAAAAATATATTTAGAAGAACCAATTATTTTTTTTCCAATTAAGGGGCAATTTAGCGTGGCCAATCCACTTAACCTGCACATCTTTAGGTTGTGGGGGTTAAACCCACGCAGACATGGGGAGAATGTGCAAAATCCACACGGACAGTGACCCAGGGCCGGGATTTGAACCTGGGTCCTCAGCGCCGCACTCCCAGTGCTAACCACTGCGCCACATGCCACCGTACTTTACTCTCAACAATAACAAAGCCATAGTGTACTTGGCATAGAATGCAGCTCCTTTATCGCTCAAATTTCCTATTTGCAAATTGAGAAATTTTGCAAACTAAGAGGAAAAGTGATAAGATATAAAACATGATTCAACATCTCAATGTTGCAGTGCCTTCCATTTATAAATCAGAAAAATATTTGTGATGTTAATTGTTTAAACATCTGAAAAAAATTGTAATTTGGAGAGAGTTAGTTCCTTCCTACCTTTCATGTACATCTTGGAAGACTCCACTATTTCTTGATAAACCACAAACTCAGGAAGATGTTTGAACAGCACTGAATTTGGATGGATAAACACTGGCTCATCAATGAGTGGGGTCTGTGGAACACATACAATGTTTAATATTAAAAAGAATTACACAGTAAATCAGGTTTTAACGTTATGTTACATTGATACCTGTGTATAGGGTCTCATTTACAGCTAGCCCAAACTGGTGGCACCAATTGCAGAGAACATTTGCATGTCCCTGAATGCCTCTATTATAAATATGGCGAGATGTGGTTTCAAATGGACAGAGACCTCCAGATATGCCAAACCCTGCTATTGGCAGAATAATTTGTTTTTCGATCCTGCAGTGCTGTTTCCAGGGGCTGGGAGTTCCTCTGCTGCTTTGAAGTTACACCTCAAAATCTGTGATGCAACCAATATCACCAGAGAACATAAATGTACATAAAACTACATAAAGTTGTTTCCGTTACAGAGTTACATAACAAGGGAAAACCTACTTTGGAATTCACATTGCAACAAGAAAGCTGACCTTTTAAAACAAAGAGTTAAAGATATTTAAGGCATGTTTCGTTTTAATCTACAAAGAATGAGAGTTTAAGAAACATATTTTCCTTTAAGACAATTAAACAAAAACATGGAAGTGTTTGCTGAAGCAATTCTTTAATCTAATCTGAAGGTCACAGCACAGTAAAGCTTTTGCCCACATTTTTCAGTGTGAAGGGTTTTTCTTTTTCAACTTTTCATTCGATGATAATCCTGTAGCACTGAAATATGTGACACTCAAACGTCCCTGATTGTGACAACCCACTGCTAATCCTTCAGGCCCAATCATTAATTTAGATTCCAGAACATCGAGTGGAAAGCCTCACTACCCAAATATCAAATCTAAGTATTCAACTTCAATTCACTCACCTTATAGGCATTTCTCCATTTTTCATCCAGCAGCTCTTCTGACTGGATTTTTCTGGCAATGTGGTCCCCAAGGCCAGCCATTACAATCTGTCTTAAGTACATGACCTGTGTTTCTGTTGGCGGTTTCATCTTGGGATCAACAAACAAGCTTGCTTCTGGGAAGACAGCATTCACTGGAGAAGAGCAGAAAAGGCAATAACCACTCAGAAAATAACCATATTAAAATTAATCACAGGGGTATTATAATGAACAGCTGTACGATAACGAGACCATGCACTTCAGATAAGGTAAGCTTTTGTTTAAACGAAGGAATGGCTTGCTGTTTCCTCAGCAAAGAAATTTATAATGTATATATAGTGATACAAAAAAGGTCTATTGCATTTGTATAACTTAAGTGCAAGGTTTATTACTTTGATACTATTTTATCACTGCCAAACTAATTAACCAACCCATGTCACAAGGCCGACTTAAATTCTATTGTATATCATACTTTGGAACCTTTTTCATATTATAGGTTGTCCATCAATTCTTACCAACATTAGTAAGCTGCCCTCGTAAACGTCTGATTTCAATCATTGCCTTATGTCGAAGTCCATTTTCTGTACAGAAGCGAGTTGTACATCCTGCATACTCATTAGCACCAACAGCACCTGAAATATACAGCAATGTGCAGAAATAAAGATAATTACATGGTAATGAATGTGCAAGCTTTTGTCATTTTAAAGTCTGTGTTGTAATATTGTCACTATTTTTGCCAGTGAATAAACACTATTTATTCTGGAATTTTTAAAATCAATTCAATCACTAATGATTTCTTGATGTTTTGAAGTATTCTTAAAACATTGTGAAATTAAGCCATTTTACTCCTTCACCACCTTGAACATTAATTCAATACAATTTTCTTCCAACGTAATGAAACTAACATTTTCCCAATTTGTCCTTGTACCCACTTCTTTCCTGAAAATGTTGGGTTAGCTCTCCAGATCTTGGGTGTCGAGACTTTTTATCCAACAAACGATGGGCTCGTTTTCTGTTGCCTAAGCTCCAAGCTGTGAAATTCCCTCTCCCCCTTGCTTTCCTCCTTTTTTTTTTAATAATTTAGAGTACCCAATTCATTTTCTCCAATTAAGGGACAATTTAATGTGGCCAATTGACCTACCCTGCACATCTTTGGGTTGTGGGGGCGAAACCCACGCAGACACGGGGAGAATGTGCAAACTCCACACGGACAGTGAACCAGAGCCGGGATCGAACCTGGGACCTCGGTGCCGTGAGGCAGCAGGGCTAACCCACTGCGCCACCGTGCTGCCCTTGCTTTCCTCCTTTAAGATACTTCTTAAAATCAATCTCTGACCATCTCACCTAATATCTCCTTATGGGGCTCGGTATCATACTCTCTTTTATAATGCTCTTGTGAAGCGACATTTCATAAAGGCATTTTATATAAATATGTTGTTTGCATTGTTTTACATACATGAGCTTTCACAGAAAGTTTTAGCTGGCTTACTACTGATCGAGTGCCATTAAAGTACAAAAATATCTGGACACGCTTCACTGGAGCAAATTGAACAAAAGTCGCAGAACCAAAGCATCAGACAGCAGTCGATGATGAAAAAGCTCAGTCAAAGGAAGAGAGAAAAGTGAAAAACAAATAGGGGGGGGGTTTACGGACAGATTTCCAGAGCCACAGCTGCTACTGATGACAGGAAGGGATCCCAGGATGCAGAAGTCATCAGATTTGGAAAGTTAAAAAGGTATGGGTGGCTGAAAATTTGGGGAGTATATATGGAGGGTGAGATCAAGGGTGATCAGGAGGGAAGAATGAAAATATATGTTTTGGTCTGTGCAGCTCAATGCAATTTCACTTGCAATATATATCCCCGGAAATAGATGGGAGGGGAGAAAGAAAGGGGCTACTCCATTTAGCACTAAGCGCATAGTGGCATGTTCCTCAAAAAAGTTTCACAAAATTACTTCACACTGAGGCTCATTAGTGACCTGTGTTTGTGCGCTTCTCTGAAATAGAACAACCATTCCACTGTCTGCAGGTATCTCTTTAACCCCTTTGGTGGAACATTCTATTCTAGCGTTGTCTTCCTTCTATTGCCCTTTCACAAAATGGGAGCCAGCGCACAAAAATCACTTGGGACAGAGTTGAATTAAAGTCACACTGTTTGAGAATCTGACACACAATTGCAAGTCAGAGATTTTAGCTGCCTGCGATTTAAATAATGCTGATTTACCAAGCATGACCATGATGTCTCCAAGTTTAAGAGATGGACCCTGCCCAGCCCAGATCCACTTCTTTTGAGAGATTCTAGCCTTTTTCCGTTTCAGTTTTTCAGTCTCCTCATCACTTACTGCTGGTCTGAAATAAGCCAAAAATGTGAGACAAAATTATTTTTAAAAAGGCAACACAGAAAAGCAGTATTATATAGCATGATTTCCCCCACAACCCAAAAAGATGTGCAGGGTGGGTGAATTGGTCACGCTACAATTGCCCCTTAATGGGGAAAAAAGGAATTGGGTACTTTAAATTTTTAAATAATTATACACAATTTTTAAAAAATTTTTTTTAAAAAGGCCAGTGAAGAGAGGAAAACATATTTAAACCTTTCGGTGAAAATTACAGGCTTTGTTTTTAGAACCTAAAGGGCCCTTGTACGAGCAATCAATTCCAATACCTTGCCTCTGGAAGCTGACAGTTTGAAGGGAAGGGCATTGGAAGAGGCAAACAGGAACAAAAGTTCAGCTGTCTGAGAAGAGGGCCCAGAGGCCAGTGAAAACTGCATCTTCTCAGCTCCTGTTTCTGCTGCAGCAAATACAGCAGAGACTGCCATGGCAGAGCGAGGCCCATGAGCCACCTGAAGCAATGCTTAACACACAGCTGACCACCATGAAGCAAACCATTGCCTCACGAGATGGAAGACTGCCACCACCCCACCTAGTACCTTGAATTCTCTCAGGATCAACTGCATCAATTTCATAGAATTTATAGAATTCACAGTGCAGAAGGAGGCCTTTCGGCCCATCATGTCTGCACCGGCTCTTGGAAAGAGCACCCTACCCAAGCCCACACCTCCACCCTATCCCCATAACCCAGTAACCCCACCCAACACTAAGGGTAATTTTGGACACTAAGGGCAATTTAGCATGGTCAATCCACCTAACCTGTACACTGGACCTGGACTTTGGTGGAAACCGGAGCACCCGGAGGAAACCCACGCACACACGGGGAGAACGTGCAGGCTCCGCACAGACAGTGATCCAAGCCAGGAATCGAACCTGGGACCCTGGAGCTGTGAAGCAATTGTGCTAACCACTATGCTACCATGCTGCCCAAAACTGCAACAGCTCATAAATGGGTTTATAAATCCCTACAGCCAGCAATCCTCCAATTCTAAGGTGAATGCTAAAGGGTGTGCATGTTAGCATCAAATCAACTGATTGGTAGTTTCCATTGCAATTAACTCAGCAGAGTGACTAATTTTGATATCAATTCAGAGTTTAAACCTGTATTGCTGAGAAACAGGCATCGTTGTTTTGGTTTTTCGGTCTATAGCCTTACTAAGACCAGTGCTCCTGATACTGCTAATGGGATTGCTGGAGGCCATTGTACACACTATTTAGTGCTCACTCTATAGGTGGAGCTCATGTTCAGAGTTAGGGTGTGTTTGTCTGTCAATTGTTTTGAACCTCCCTCAGGGCCCAGTGGCTGAAACTATTCCAGAAATATGGGGATGGTGGGAGAAAATAGCATAGAGATAGATGATCAGCCCTGACCTGTTTGAATGGACGAGCAGGCTCAATGGGCTGAATGGCCCACTCCTGCTGCTATCTTCCTCTGGATCGACACAACTGTTGCAGTAGCAGCATTTTGCTGCTGAAATGAAAATGCTATAAAAAGACTCACTTGTCAACCATTCCCCATGAAAAATCTCACTGATAGCAAAGTAGGTGGATAATCACAGAGGATGTAAATACATATATACAAATGCAAATGTTACCTGTCAAGCTGCTCAAACAGTTCCCTTACAGTCATAGCAGAAACTATGATAATGGCATATGGCATACAGTCATGTTGTTTGCTTAAAGCAAGCATCTTCGCATATCGAGGTGCCACAGGAAAAGAAGCCATAGCTTTACCCAAAGGTGTGATAGGACATGTCAGCTTTGCCCGTTCTAGTTCCTTGAACCTGCAAGGACAAGAAATAAGTTCTTCAATAAATCCATAACTGATCTGCACTAGGCTAGAGGAAATCCAATGTGAGATCCTTTAAATCAGCAACATTATTTGAAAACGCAAATGAAAGAAATCTAGTCCTTCTCTTACCTTCCATGTTTTGGTGGTTCCTCCAAAGCGCCAAGAGAAATAAGAAGCTCCTCAGCCGCTATCAACGACTCAGGTGACGGAGACGTTGGAAACGGAAAATTGATCACCTGTCCAAAAAGAATCAAATTAATTGTGCATCTTTCACGTGCGCACAATATTGTTGGCCTTTTGCATCCGGAGTTATTTAACACTGGAGAGATCCTCAATCTGAACTAAAACCCAAATTACATGATCACAATGCAGTCAAGCAAAGAAAATCAGAAAATAAATCATCAACAAACATACTTTTTCAATGTTCAAGTCTTTCATCTGCAGAACGAGATCATCCACCGGCCTTCTTGTGATCTCAGCTGCAGAGAATTTCTCAAAGTCAGCAAAAACCGCCGAGGAATAGAGCCTGCACACAAACATTTATTGCATTTAATACCACACCACAAATTCTAATATTACAGATTTGACAGACAACAAAAGCACCTTTACCACTGAATCTGCACACAATATTGTATTCCGAGACACAAATTAATTTTTTTAGACAATTTGTTAAGATGTAAATACTTACCTCACTACAACTGTTAAAATAAATCTGGAGGTGATTCCATGTTCCTGACCTTCAAACAGGGACCAGAATTAGGGCAACAACTTTGCAGCATTATCTCAGGGTCGTACGCCCTAATATCTGACTCCATTCAGGGAGCTTGTGATGAACAGATTATTCCGTAGATTATTAATTATAAATAAAGCTCATTGCCTGGAAGGAATAACCTAGCTTCGCCATTTGGGATTTTAAAGGCTTTTACAAAGCTTCAGGGCTAATAGCATGCCTGATGCAATATTCAGGCTTTAAGATCTAAAAACGTATGCACCTTGTTAGGATTACACCATAGCATCAGTTTCTGCCACTGAACACTCTATGCAAAATGGGTAAATATGCAGCACCCTCCACTAACTAGAAATAGTCGATTGACCTGTTCAAAAACTTGTTTAGTAAGAAAAAGATAATTTAAGCAAAACCAAGTTAACATTCTTTTTACTTTTGAAATAAATGATGTTTTTCTCCCGTTTGTAGGTTCACCCAGTGATCCACACCATTCACTAACTGCCACCTCCCAAAATCTTGACCAATGTAGATCCATTCGGAACAATGTATGAGAGACCCACCCAACAATTTATCCCCCTGGCTGTGCTAGTGGGGAGGTGTTTGACCTCACTCACTTCCTGTCAGTCCAGAGAAATTAGGACTCACAGGGTGCAGAATTCCAGATCTGAGCTCAAAATCAATTGCTCCAGCCCAAGGGACAGAATGCTGGTCCACGATGTTGGTCTGGCTTTAAAAACTATTTACTGGTAAGTCTAGTTACTGACCTGTAACAGTGACCCGGTTCTGTGCGACCAGCCCGACCTGCTCTTTGATTGGCTGAAGCCTGAGATATCCAGGTGATTTTGAATGACGAGACTCCAGTAACTTTATCGTAAAAGCGTTTCTTCACCTTTCCACATTCCACCACATATTTAATGTTTGGGATAGTAAGGGAGGTTTCAGCTACGTTCGTTGCGACCACACACAACCGAGTACAATTTGGAGGAGGTCGAAATACCTAAATAATAGAGAATTTACATTTTCAGAATATGAATTTCTAACTCCCTTATTTCTGAATAAGCCAAAGTGACATTTTGTACACAAATATATTAATCCAGTTATGGTTAATGGATCCCAGAAAGTGCATAACCCCAGAAATGTACAATGATTATCCACATTTTCTCCGACTAGGTGCACATAGCTTGCTACAAGTACATTATTTTGCATATTGTGTTGGTTGAATTTGTAACACTTTATTGCTGCTGCCATATTAATTTCAAATGATTTGTGCAATAAAAACCCTACTTCCTTTGGCTAGTTAACATACATTTTCGAAAATAATGTAGGGGTTCCCCATGATGTGACACAACACGAGTAGAGTCCCATGTACAGGAAAAATTGAAAACCAGTGTTCTCAAATCTTCCAATTGCTTATTTAAAAAATTATTGGAATGGCCTGTTGAAATCTACAGCAAACTTCACAATACGCTATAGATAACAAGCCAAAATTATGGTTATGAAAACTACTGCCCTCATCATATTTGCTTCAGGCTTGCAGAAAGTGCAGCAAAACGACATACATTCAAATTTGCACATAAACCGAACACTCCCAGTCATAGTGAGTTCTGTACAGCTTTACATGTGAAGGAATGGAGCCGACATCCTATTGCTCCACCGACAGCAGTGGAGACTTGGTAATTGAATTTAGTTAAGGCTAAGTTAGACAGATTTTTGGTCCATCGGGAAGTCGAGGACAGTGAAGCAAATGCCAAAGTAATGTCAGTCAGATCCCGGTTGCACAGTGGTTAGCATTGTTGCTTCACAGCACCTGGGAAACGGGTTCAATTGCCGGCTTGGGTCACTGCCTGTGCGGATTGTGCACGTTTTCTCCGTGTCTGTGTGGGTTTCCTCCGGGTGTTCCGGTTTCCTCCCACAAGTCCAGAATGAAGTGCTTATTATGTGAATTAGACATTCAATTGGACATTCTGAATTCTCCCTCTGTGCACCTGAACAGGCGACAGAATGTGGCGACGAGGGGATTTTCACAGTAACTTAATTGCAGTGTTAATGTAAGCCTACTTGTGACAATAATAAAGATTATTATTATGAATGACAGAGCAGACTTGAGGGACCTACTCCTGCTCTTATTTCTTGCAATCTTACGCTCAGCTAAGAGAGGAAGTCTTGGGTTTAGAAGAGTAAGAGGCAACTGGATTGAAGCATTTTTATAAATTTAGAGTACCCAATTCACTTTAAGGAGCAATTTAGCGTGGCCAATCCACCGACTCTACACATCTATGGGTTGTGGGGGCGAAACCCACGCAAACACGGATGAATGTGCAAACTCCACACAGACAGTGACCCAGAGCTGGGATTGAACCTGGGATCTCGATGCAGTGAGGCAGCAATGCTAAACACTGCGCCACCGTGCTGCCCAATCTTGAGGTGTCTTGACAGGGTCGATGTAGCGAGGATATTTTCTCTTGTGTGAGAATATATAACTACAGGGTCACTGTTAAAAGTAAGGGGTGGCCCAGGGAGAGAACACCAGAGATGATCATCTCCCTGGCCGCAGAAAAGGCTTTGACAGAGTTGAATGGAGCTACCTCCTAGAGGTACTGGAACGGTTTGGGCTAGGAGCGGGATTCACCACCTGGATGAGGCTCCTGTACAATGCTCCGAAAGCGAGTGTCCGAACTAACACCACCGACTCTGAATACTTCCAGCTACAGAGGGGAACAAGACAGGGCTGCCCCCTGTCCGCACTCTTGTTCCCACTAGCGATCGAACCCCTGGCGATAGCCCTGCAGGACACAAAAAGCTGGAATGGAATCCGGAGAGGAGACAGAGAGCACAGAGCCTCACTCTATGCAGATGACCTGCTCCTCTATGTCTTGAAGCCACAGGAGGGACTGAAGGCAATACTGCAAATACTGAAAGAGTTTGGAACCTTCTCTGGCTACAAACGTAACCTGGGCAAAAGCGAGGCATTCCCAGTGAACCCAAAAGGGGGAGGGACAGAGCTGAAGGGGCTCCCGTTCAAAACAACCCAGAACAGATTCCGTTACCTGGGGATCCAAATAGCCAGAGACTGGACACAGATCCACAAGTGGAACCTGACCAGCCCGGTGGAGGAAGTAAGAAAAACCTTCAACGGTGGGGCTCACTCCCACTCTCCCTGGCGGGGAGAGTGCAGACGATCAAGATGAACATAATGCCAAGGTTCCTCTTCCTGTTTAAATCCATCCTGATCTTCATCCCAAAGGCCTTTTTCCAAAACATAAAACAGGCTAATCATGGCGTTTGTGTGAGTGTGTGGGGTGGGGTAAGAACCCAAGAATTCCGAAACCGACACTGCTAAGAGGGAAAGTCAGAGGGGGCCTGGCTTTACCGAACCTACAATACCACCACTGGGCAGCAACGGCAGAAAAAAATGAGGGGATGGGTACAATAACCCGACACAGATTGGGTACAAATGGAGGAGGCAACCTGTAAAGGAATGACCCTCCGGGCCCTGGCCACAGCTGCACTCCCATTCTCCTCAACAAGGTACACAACGAGCCGAGTGATAGCGGCCACGCTGAGAACGTGGACCCAGTTGAGACAGCATTTTGGGATAACCAAAATGTCCCCCATGGCCCGCATCTGTGGCAATTACAAATTCCCCCCAGCCATGTTGGTACCACCTTCAAAAGATGGAGGCGTGACAGGGGCACACTGACGGTCGGCAACTTCTACGTAGGGCGCAGACTGGCGACACTGGACGAACTGACGAGGAAGTGGAAACTAGCAAGAGGACAGGAATTGAGACATCTCCAAATAAAGCACTTCCTCCGCAAAGAGACAATAGGGTATCCCGGGGCCCCAGAAATTGCACCACTAGAGGACCTGATAGGCACAAGCAGCGAGAAGGAGGGGGCTATGTGGGAAAATACAAGGACAGCTACTGGACAGAGCCCAAACACCACTGGACGGGACCAGACAAAAATGGGAGGATGAACTGGGGACAGAGGTGGGATAGGGACTCTGGAGCGAAGCGCTGAGCAGGGTGAACTCCACCTCCTCCTGCGCAAGGAGCTGCCTAATGAAGGGGCTGCCTAATGCAGCTCAAAGTGGTGCACAGAGCGCACGTGACCAGAACCCGAATGAGCAGGTTCTTCCCGAGGTGGAGGACAAATATGAGAGGTGCCAGAGTGGCCCAGCCAACCACACACACATGTTCTGGGCTTGCCCCAAGCTTGCTGGGTTCTGAGCAGCCTTCTCTGAGGCAATGTCCAAAGTTGTGGGGGTGAGGGTGAAGCCATGCCCAATAGTGGCAACCTTCAGGGTATCGGAGCAGCCAGAGTTACACATGGGGAAGGGGGCCAACGCCCTTGCTTTCGCTTCCCTAATCGCATGCTGGAGAATCCTGCTCGGCTGGCGATCGGCAGCACCACCCAAAGCTGCAGACTGGCTCGCTGACCTCTCAGAATTTCTCCACCTGGAGAAGATTATGATGTGGAGATGGCGGCGTTGGACTAGGGTGAGCACAGTAAGAAGTCTTACAACACTGGGTTAAAGTCCAACGTGTTTGTTTCAAACACTAGCTTGTTGGACTTTAACCTGGTGTTGTAAGACTTCTTACTGGAGAAGATTAAGTATGCCATCCGAGGGTCAGAGGAAGGCTTCCTGGATACTTGGGGGCAGTTCGTCGGATAAGGGGTTACCCATTTAAAATCGAGATAAGTTGACATTTGTTCTCTCAGAGGGTCATAAGTCCTTGGAACTCTCTGGAACCAGAGTCTTTGAATATTTTTAAAGGCAGAGATGGATAGTTCTTGGTAAAGAAGGGGGTAGTTTGGGATAGGCGGGATGCAGGTTGGAGGTCGCTATCAGGTCAGCCATGATCTTATTAAATGGAGGAGAAGGGCTAAGGGGCCAAATGGCCTACTCCTGCTCTTTATTCAAGTATTGTCAAGATTGGGACAACATTGGAAATAACTGCATAGACTTGTCTGAACGAAGCACCATGGAGTACATCCAGACATTAACTTTGTGCAATTTAAATATGTATTTCCTTTACTTAACATTTTGAGACAGTGAAGCTTAAACAAGAATATTGTTCCACCTGGTTATTCAATTTGCTCTCATCAATGTGCATTTACAAACATATGTATGCTTACTTCTTCCTCAAAAATATTAAACTTAAAAGTCAAGTCAAAATACATAATTCTGCAGTTCAGCATGAAGTCAGTGAAATAAAAACATTCCACATTTTAATTGCAGTTCCTGTCCTATAGTTAAAAAAAATTCATGATTAATATTCATAGAGTCATAGAATTTACAATGCAGAAGGAGTCCATTCGGCCCATCGAGTCTGCACTGGTCTTTGGAAAGAGCACCCTAACTAAGGCCATACCTCCACACCTCCACCCTATCCCCCTAACCCCACCTAACCTTTTTTGGACACTGAGGGCAATTTAGCATAGCCAATCCACTTAACCTGCACATCTTTGGACTGTGGGAGGAAACCAGAGCACCTGGAGGCAACCCACGGAAACACGGGGAGAACGTGCATACTCCGCACAGACAATAAACATAATTGGTCCCGTACAAATGTGCTGCAATAAGGGCAGCACGGTGGCACAGTGGTTAGCATTGCTGCCCACGGCGCTGAGGACCCAGGCTCGAATCCCGGCCCTGGGTCACTGTCCGTGTGGAGTTTGCACATTCCCCCCCCCGTGTCTGCGTGGGTTTCACCCCCACAACCCAAAGATGTGAAGGGTAGGTAGATTGGCCACTCTAAATTGCCCCTTAATTGGAAAACATAATTGGGTACTCTAAAAAAAATTTTTTATTTAAAGTGCTGCAATAAGTCAACATAGCTGCAAATGGAGAGCATATATGCGCTTCTCTAGCACTACATGTCTCAGTATTTAAACCAGAGATCAGGAAGGAATAAGCTCACCTTTGCCTGTTTATCCGCTGCCAGCAATGAATAAAGTGGAAGAACATATAGTGGAATAGAAGGATCAAACTTCGTAACTGTGTACACAAAAAAGTAGATACAAGGTTGATTTTATAATAACCGCATACTTCTACTAAAGGAAAACAGTACAAGATCTTCTGTAAATCCCATTTTATGCCCTTTTGACAATTCAAAAATGATGCCCGTACAATATTCAAGTGCATTCAATGAAATAGTATTATAATCCAAATATAAACACAGTGACGTTATTCAAATTTGCTGTGAAATTCTCCAGTACATGACAGTTGCGTGTGTGTGTGTTTGTGGGGGCATAAAACCATATACCTTCTTCAGAATCATCATCCCCCAAATCCAGATCTAGATCAGAACCAACTCCATCCTCATCATCAATCCCTGCCTCGCGATCTTCGTCTCCCTCATCCACTGGCATGGCAGAGTAATTATCGAGGTTAATCCTTGGCAAATTCTGCAAAAAGAAATAAAACCAAAAGTTGGCATATGTTATTATAGTCAGACAAGATTATCAATCACCTCATATCACTGTCAGGTGCCATGACGATATAGCTTTCAGAGACCCAACCAGCCATGGGGGTGGAAACGATTTTAGAATTTGAAAGAAATTACACTATTTTATGCAGTAACCAGACGGGTGCACGGCGACAGCAAAAGGCAGTTGCTGGAGTTATCTTTTAGGTGAAAAGTGAACATTACTACCTAGAAGAAAAAGCACAGCAGGTATATGGGAACACTAACAGCTGCAATTTCCCTTCCACACCACAGAATTGGAAATATAGAGCTGTTCATCACCACTGGGCTCAAATCCTGGAACTGTCTATGTGCAGTTTGCACACTTTCCCAATGTCTGTGCAGGTTTCCTCTTGGTGCTCCGATTTCCTCCCACAGTCCAAAAGATGTGCAGGTTACGTGGACTGGCCATGCTAATTTGCCCCCAAGTGTCCAGAGATGTGCAAGTCAGGTGGATTGGTCATGATTAATGTGCATTCTTCCTGTGACTGCGTGGGTCTCACCCCCACAACCTAAAAAGATGTGCAGGGTAGGTGGATTGGACATGCTAAATTGCTCCTCAATTGGAAAAAAAGAATTGGGTACTCTAAAATTGTGATTTTTTAAAAAAATGATTAATGTGTGGGGTTACTGGGATAGCCAGGGGAGTGGTCCTAGGCAGAGTGCTCAGGTTGGTGCAGTCTTGATGGCCGAATGGCCTGCTTCTGCACTGTAGGGATTCTCTGGAACTCCCCACCCAAAAGTACTGCGGGAATACCTCATCACAGACTGCAGTGGTACATGAAGGCAGCTCACCTCAGCCTTCTCAAAAGATTTAGGGACAGGTGGTAAATGCTGGCTTTGCCAATGGTACCAAATTTGAAAAATGCTTGTGCTTGGTGTCAATCCATGGAAGTGCAGATACACGTCAATTTTTACTTATACTTCTTGCTCGGTGTCATGTTCTTTTGGAATTCTATAGGTGTGGCTTGTCTGGTCAGAGCAGTTACCTGCTCGAAGTGAGACTGCGATAGGTTCTGCAATTCAAAACAGAACCCGAGAAAATAAGTCGGCAACCAATAATTGGGCTAGCTTCTAGCTGTTGAGTCACAAAACAATCAATTGAATACTGTGGGCAGAATAAAAGATCCTTCTTTTTGTCTCCCAGCAAGAGACAAGAACCAATTAGGACACCGAAAATATAAAACAGCTCTAACCAACAGTATCAAATTTGCCATAAAGAAAAAGTTAAATGAAAGAAGAAAACGGAAACCTAAAGTGCAGCAACATGAATGAGGTATCTGCGGTAAAAAGAGACGTGCTCTGTACTACCAAAAGACTTGAAATTAGGTATTTGTGCTGTTTCTCGAGAGTCATTCATCCTGCAGGTGTTTCCAGAGGCAGACTCTACCTGAGGCAATGAAAACAGTGAAGATGGAATGCATTTTTGAGCTACTACCAACCCAAGTGGCTCAACGTCTACCTTATTGAGCAGTTAGAACAGTGGTAAATTACTGTCTGAAACCAAATAGTTGTTTTTTCTGTTTCAGGTACCATTGAATCCCACCACACAAACTAAATGAACAGAGGGAAATTTTACAGCATCAAGATCCTCAGACGTTTGCTTCTCAAGTGAATTCAGCAATATAGACGGAGCTTCAACAATGCATTTTCTTCTTCTAAACACTATATTGAGCAAAATGATGCAGATTCTGCAAGTCTGAATATCATGCTACTGTATTTAATGAGCGAAATAAAACACCAGGGCACCTACAGATTTAGGTTTGGCCTTTTTAAACTTCTTAATCGCTTCAACTGAATCATCTGCAGCAGCAACAGCTTCTATAATTTGAAGGAAAACAAACATTAGTACGGAAGAAACACTGGGACTCTTGGTTGAACTGCAGGAATTCGCACACCCGATTTCTAACATAATTTTACACCGGAGACCACGTTCTAAAGAAAATATTTATTAGAGTTTTTTCATGATAACCAACACAAACCAGAGCAAAAGATTACAAAAAATCGTAAGCAAATATGAAGTAAAAAACCCCCACATAATTAACTTAATAAAACTAGCCAAAACCTTGTAACAACTGACAATGACTAATTCATTAAAAAAGGAAATAAATAGTTGCCAGCTTAGGTAAAATCTCTTCACTGACTCCCTGATGGTGAATTTAACTTTCCCCTAGTGCAGCAATAACATTAAGTCATCCAACCAAACAGAAGCATTGGGTAGAGTGGGAGACCCCCAAACAAGCAATATTCACCCACGGGCAAATACAAACAACATCCGCATGAGGCAACGACAACAACATCCGCCTCTACCCCAGTCACCAGCGAATTCGAAACCCCAAATATGGCCACCAGCAGATATGGGTCTAAACCCACATGGAGCATCTCTTTTGGAACCCCAAAAGCTTACAAGTGGAGGGCACGACCAGAACATATGCGTGTGGCTAGCCAGGCCAAGAGAACAGCGATCACATCTATCCTCAATATTTGGGCAGAGCGGCACCGCGGCGCAGTGGTTAACACTTACGGCGTCGCGGACCCAAGTTCAATCCCAGCCCCGGGTCATTGCGTGGAGTTTGCATATTCTCCCTGTGACTGCATGGCCCTCACCCCACAACACAAAGATTTAAAAAATATATAAATTTAGAGTACCCAATTAATTTTTTCCAACTCAGGGGCAGTTTAGCGTGGCAAATCCACATATCCTGTACATCTTTGGGTTGTGGGGGTGAAACCCACGCAAACACGGGGAAAATGTGCAAACTCCACATGGACAGTGACCCAGGACAGGGATCAAATCTGGGGCCTCGGCACCGCGAGGCAGCAGTGCTAACCACTGCACCATTATGCTGCTCAACAACCCAAAGATATGCAGGATAGGTGGATTGGCCATGCTAAATTGTCCCTTAATTGGAAAAAATAATTGGGTATAAAAATCATTTAGGGAAAACCCAGTCATCCTTGCCCGAGGCAAATGTGTCCTGTGTAACACCCGAATTAGGCTTAATCGAGCACACGGGGATTAGAGATGACTTTGTGAAGGGCCTCACTCCAAACCTCAGAAGTATAGGTCCCAATTCAATTCCCGTTTCACCCTCACACTGCGTAGCAAAGCAGAATCTGATGAGAGAACATGGCCATATACAAGTCCGAAATAGACCCTCACCTGGCCGAACCAATGACAGAATCCTCTTCATCGAGGAAGAGGTTGGCGCCAAAGAAAAGGAAGGACAAGTCTTACCCGAGAAGTCGCAAACTTGAAAGTATCTAAAAGGGCTGGATAGCTGAAATTTATCAGCTAACTCCCTAAAGCTTGCAAACCTCCCCTCCATGAACAGGACCCCAAAGCACTCCAGATTCTTCACTTTCCAAGATTTAACTGTTGGGTCTATACCGGAAGGTGGGAAAAGGTGATTGTTACAAATAGGAGCTAGTGAAGACAGGGAAAGAAACTTAAAATGCAGTATAAAGTGTTTCCAAATTTTGAGAGAGGAGACCATCACTGGGTTAGAGGAGAATCTAGTGGGGGAATAAAGGGAAATGGTGCAGTGACTAAGGCAAGAAGAATAGAAGTAGTATAGGAGCAAGTCTCCATTTGTACCCAAATAGAATTGGGGCCACTGATCCACAACAAATGTTTTTTGAATGTTAGCGGCCCAGTAATAAAACAGCAAATTAGAGAGGGCCAAGCCCCTTGACTGCCTATCCCTTTGGAGCAGAACGCTGGGATTCTTACCCATCCAAACAAAAGGTATCAATTTGTTAACCTTGATAAAAAAGGATTTGAGCAGAAAAATGGGAAGACATTGAAAGAACAACTAAATCCTTGGGAGTACATTCATTTTAATAGTTTGAATCCTACCCACCAAAGATAGATGAAGGTTGTTCCACCTTCCACCAGGGACTGCAGCGGTTCAAGAAGGCAGCTCACCGCCACCTTCTTTGTGCAACTAGGGATGGGCAATAAATGCTGGCCTAGGCAGCAATGCCCACATTCCGTAAATGAATTAAACAAACTTAACATCTCAAATTGCTTATGAAAAGTCAAATACTTACAGCTGCTCACACCAAGAAGGTCTGACAAAGAGGCTACTTTTTTGGGAAACATTTTAGGAATGGAGGTTGGAATCTTTGCATGAAATCTGAAATATTTTGTTGCAGACGTGGGGTTCCAAAACTGTGGGTCACACCCCCAGTCAGGCTCATGCAACAATCATTTGGGGTTGTGTGCTCAAATAATTCAATGGGGACGAGCGAGCGTAGACACTGATGGGACAGTCCTGGGATTGGCGCTAAGGCTCCAATACATACGGGTGCATGATTCTTCTCCCCGAGGCCCCAGAGTCTTCAGAATGTTTGTGGGCAAGACTATTGGCTGCGACCCTTACCGCCCACACCCTTACTCTGGGGATGCAACAACTTGCAATCATTAAAATGGGGTCACAGAGGGGAAAGTTTCGGATACACTGCTATAGATAGTCAAATATACTGGTTAGAATTTGGCAAAGCCTACTGAAACAATCAACAGATGAGTCCCCTAAACTGGACAGCACCAAAATTTGATAGGAGGTCCAAATATTTCCTTAATTTATTTGTAGCAAAATTGCGAACACAGCCTTTACAAGCACATTTAGTATTTTGTTGCAAATTCCAGAGCATGGGACCTAGGCAGCTGAAGACACAGTGGAGCAATTAAAATTGGAGGGGCCCCCAGGCCAGAATTAGGTGAGATATCTCAGAGAGTTGTGAGATTTACAGATATCGGAAGGGGTAAGGCCATGGAGGGATTTGGGAAAAAAAGGATGAGTTGTTAAATTATGTTACCATATCATATTATTAGGCTGGTGATACTTTACATGTTAACGGATGCCATCCATTTACAGTAATGTCAGATTTAGCTCCTGTGCTATCCAGAGCATATTGCCCAACAGCTAACAGAGATGCTCACATTGACGCATCTCAATTCAATAGTTATAGGGTCCTTCAAAAATGTTCTTCACCACACCATCAGCCAACCTCAAAGTTGCACATATTTGACAAAAATCATGCAATGGCATTTAAAGTAGATGTTTCAGTATGGTAGTGTAAAACGTTTACCTTTTACACTGCTGTTAGGTCTGTAAGGAAAGGCTCTTCTCAACCTTCGACACATAGAATGTACCTCAGCCTGTCCTGTCAGAAACACCAAGATACCTCCTAATGGGAAATAAATAATCACAAATCAAAATTAAACTCCAGAAGAATGCATCTAAATGTTTATGTAGCAACATATGATTTTTAGGGAGGGAAAAAAGTCAACAGAAATTTAGTCCTAATTGCAAAAGTCCAAACCACATCAGATTAATCTAATGCTTGGGCTCAAATCCTGTGCAAATAAATGTTTCAAGTGTTGCAAAAATTTGGATAGGTTTACAACTAAGACAATGTGTAAACGGTCTGAGTGGCCAAATTAACATTTGCTTCGAAGTGCGGTATGGTGGCACAGAGGTTAGCACTGCTACCTCAGGGACAGAGTTAAATTTCAGCCTCAGATGACTGTGTGGCATTTGTACATTCTCCCAGCATCTGCGTGGGTTTCCTCCGGGTGCTCCGGTTTCCTCCCACAGTCCAAAGATGTGCAGGTTAGGTGGATTGATCATGTTGAATTGCCCTTAGTGTCCAAAGGATAGGTGGGTTACAGGGATAGGGTGGGGGAGTGGACGTCATTGGGGTGCTCTTTCAGAGGGTCGGTGTAGATCCGATGGGCGAAATGGCCTCCTTCTACACTGTGGGGATTCTATGATGTTTTAAATGGTAAATGTATGCATTCATGTGGGTGCCAACAAGCTGAGCACAATTTGCATACAAACAGCCCAAGATTTAGAGAATTCTAGCTATCCTCTGCAAAAATAAAAATCAAGAACCAAGATGGAACTAATTTACAATGAAAAGCAGTTACATGTGAAAGGAAAGAACAGTAATTATGGTAATTTTGTTACCTGGAGGTAACATCCGATGGATTTTGCTCACTTTCCTAAAAGTCTCTCCAGCGTAGTCATCAAGTGGAGTGCGCTTGTTAAAGTGAACAATGACAGGAAACTGCCTGGCATCCACCTTAAAGAATAATCAGTTTTAATAGATGGAAGTAAGGCTCTCAAGTGTGCATGAGCATCTCAGCCACAATGTTTCTTACAAGATATTTCATAAAATGGCATTCCAATGTGAACTTTTCTGCTGTACAGTAACATGGTGAGGTTACCTGGACAACAGGGGGAGGAGTTGGAAAGAGCCTCTTGTTCGCTGTGAAATCCTCCACACGTAGGGTGGCAGACATTATAATCAGTTTCATTGGCTGCCCTTTCTGTTGGAACAAGCTAAGAATTACTGGGTACATTCCGTAAGAACAGTCAAATGATTACAAGTGCAAAGTATCCACTTGGGGAATTTAACACCACTCTAATATTATGCTGATAAAACCAGATCAAAAACAGAGTTATGTGGAATGTACATGTTTTCTTCAGTAACATTTTTCCAATGCCACGATCTTTGAATATTTTAACCTACTATAAAGCACACAAGATCCTTCAACACTGTTCTCGGTGATAAATGTTGAATATAAGCCATACATTCAGGCAGAATATCTTCCTTGAATTTTGCATGCAAAATATTATGTCCAGTATCTATTATTTTTCATCATCAACAGAATCCCCACTTTCCTACCTTATGAATGCATATATCACAAATGTGGCGGGGTGTGGGCTGTGTGTATTTTACATCAAAAAGGTATTTGTATTTCTCCACTTTTGTAGCTTTGCAATGTCAGAAATCATTCGGACATCCCTCACAGGAATAGAGATTTATTCCCAGATCTTTTGTTTTTGGTTCGGGAAGGTAAAATTAATAATAATCTTTATTAGTGTCACAAGTAGGCTTACATTAACACTGCAATGAAGTTACTCTGAAAAGCCCCTAGTTGCCACACTCTGGCGCCTGTTCGGGTACACAGAGGGAGAATTCAGAATGTCCAATTCACCTAACAAGCACGTATTTTGGGACTTGTGGGAGGAAATCGGACCACCGGGAGGAAACGCACGCAGACACGGGGAGAACGTGCAGACTCCGCACAGACAATGACCCAAGTCAGGAATCAAACCCGAATCCTTGGTGCTGTGAAGCAACAGTGCTAACTACTGTTTTTAAAAATTCATTTACACGATGTGGGCATCGCTAGTTAGGTCAGCATTTATTGCCCATCCCTAGTTGCCCTTCACAAGGTGGTGGTGAGTTGCCTTCTTGAACCTCTGTGGTCCTCAAGGTGCAGATACACCCACCATGCTGATAGGGAGGGAGTTCCAGGATTTTGCCCCCGTGACAGTGAAGAAGCAGCAATATATTTCCAAGTCAGGATGGTGAGTGACTTGGAGGGGAACCTCCAGGTGATGGGGTTCGCAGGTATTGCTCTTGTACTTCTGGAAGGTGTTGTCGAAGGAACCTTGGTGAGTTACAGCAGTGCATCTTGGAGATGGTACACACGGCTGCCACTGTTTGTCAGTGGTGGAGGGTTTGAATGTTTGAGGCGGGGCAGCAATCAAGCGGGCTGCTTTGTCCTGGATGGTGCCGAGATTCTTGAGTCTTGTGGGAGTTGCACTCATCCAGGCAAGTGGAAAGTATTCCGTTACACTCCTAACTTGACATAAGGTATTTTGCTTCATGTAGGGAGGTGCCTGGTATTTGCTTCCTACCACATGTTATTACAGCTAAGATGAGTAACATAAGAAATAAGAACTAGGAGCAGGAGTAGGCCATCTGGCCCCTTGAGCCTGCTCCGCCATTCAATGAGATCATGGCTGATCTTTTGTGGAGCATGGTGAACTTCTCTCTTGTTCTTTGACTTAAACATTTAAGTTGTAACTAAGTCAGTGAATCCTCATTATTCCTCCTAGAAATATGCCAACTGGAGTGTGATTTTATTTTGGAAGTCCAGTGAATCGAAAATGTTAGTATTGGTATATTACATTTAATCATATCTAAACAAAATGCCAGTAACAGGCAGAAATACTATTTACCTTCTCTCGCAGAGGAACAATACGAGATAGCAGGCCAATCAGGATGTCTGTATATACACTCCGTTCATGAGCTTCATCTATAATAACCACTTTGTATTTTGTGAGTAGAAAGTCCTGGGAGATTAAAAAACACTTTTCACCAAATAATTTCCAGTTAACTGCAGCCAACATGGCCCAGGAAGATTAACAAAACTGATGAATAACCAAAGCTCAACTTTGGCTTTTCACAATAACTTCATTGAAGCCTACTTGTGACAATAAGCAATTATTATTATATTATATTACTGGCTGTGTACAACATTTTCCAGTTGTACATGGCAGATGGGAGTTTAATTTGGATAAATGTGAGGTGATGCATTTTGGTAGATCAAATCAGGGCAGGACCCTGTTAGGGAGATGGGGAGAGTTACAGAACAAAGAGATCAAGAGGTACAGATTCATAGCTCCATGAAGGTGGAGTTGCAGGTGGACAGGGTGGTGAAGAAGGCATTCAGCGTGCTAGGTTTTATTGGTCAGAATATTGAATACAGGAGTTGGGACGTCTTGTTCAAGTTGTACAAGACATTGGCAAGACCACACATGGAATAGTGTTCAGTTCTGGTCACCCTATTATAGGAAGGATATTGTTAAACTAGAAAGAGTGCAGAAGAGATTTACAAGGATGTTACCAGGACTTGATAGTTTGAGTTATAAGGAGAGGCTGGGACCTTTTTACCTGGAGCGTTGGAGGCATAGTGGTGATCTTATAGAGGTCTATAAAATAACGAGGAGCATCGATAAGGTAGATAGTCGACATATTTTCCCAAAGGTAGATGAGTCTAGAACTAGAGGGCCTAAGTTTAAGGTGAGAGAGGAGAGATACAAAAGAGACCAGAGGGGAAATTCTTTCACACAGAGGGTGGTGAGCATCTGAAACAGGTTGCCAGAGGCAGTGGTAGAAGCGGGTACAATTCTTTCCTTTAAAAAGCAGTTAGGCAGTTACATGGGCAGGGTGGGTATAGAGGGATATGGGTCAACTGCGGGCAAGTGGAACTAGCTTAGTGATAGAAACTGGGCGGCGTGGACAAGCTGGACCGAAGGGCCTGTTTCCATGCTGTAAACATCTATGACAGTTAGTTAACTATAATCACAGTTAGTTATATACAGTACACAGTTACCATTTAATTGCCAAACAACAGAATATAGTGTAATTGAAAACCAGCCAACTATTAACAAATTATCAAAATTTAGGCATTTTGATGTATTGCTTACTCCTTCCAGGACTTCACCTAGCTGTTTACTTGTTTGTATTGTCAAAGCTTGCAGTACAGCATTAAAGTGTAGCACATTACTAGAGTATCACATCAATGGATTCCAACTCTGTAACTCTGGCTGCATTTCTTATGAAATTAAAAACATTTCTTGGAGCAATGGGGAGGGGGTGCTCTTTATTGGGCGTTACAAAGTACATTATACTTTTGCAAACATTACCAATATATTAAGAACCTGCAGAGAGTGTATTATATAAAAGCAAATAACTGCGGATGCTAGAATCTGAAAAAAAAACAGAAATTACTGTGCAAACAGTGCCGAAGGAGGCCATTCGGCCCATCGAGTCTGCACCGACCCACCATAAGCCCTCAATTCCACCCTACCCCCGTAACCCAATAACCCCATCTAACCTTTTTGGACACTAAGGGCAATTTAGCATGTCCAATCCACCTAATCTCCACTGGGTTGTGGGAGGAAACTGGAGCACCCGAGTGAAACCCATCTGTTGGTCCTCAGCTATTTCATTGTGGGAAAAGAAATCCAACTTGGTCAACCGCGAATCGTGAACCGATCATCTGTAGCCCGTACCCACAATATTTTTATACTAGATTCTGGATATTCTGCTAAATTAATATGTTTATAGCCGATGGACACAAAAATAAGTATAAAAGTCTCTGCCCTGACTTTGATGATTTTGTCGTTCTTGGGGGTAACCTGTTACTGCACGTTCGTTGTTATAATAATAATCTTTATTAGTGTCACAAGTAGGCTTACATTAACACTGCAATTAAGTTACGGTGAAAATCCCTGAGTCGCCACTCTCCGGCGCCTGTTTGGGTACACAGAGGGAGAATTCAGAATGTCCAATTCACCTAATATGCACGTCCTTTGGGACTTGTGGGAGGAAACCGGAGCATCCGGAGGAAACCCACACAGACACGGGGAGAACGTGCAAACTCCGCACAGACAGTGACCCAGAGGGGAATCGAATCTGGGACCCCAGGTGCTGTGAAGCCACAGTGCTAACCACTGAACTACCATGCTGCCCTTTCTGCTGCGTTGACAAAGTGTCATCCAGACTCAAAACTCGAGCTCCCTTCCCTCTCCACAGATGCTGTTAGACCTGCTGAGATTGCCCAGTATTTTCTGTTCTTGTTGAGTGTAACTTAATTATATTACGCGTGGCTGTGCATGATCCACAATTTTCTATGTATTACAACAATGTGTAGGCAAACAACGTCACACCATCCTACCAATACAACAACAGCTCTTGTCTGCATTATCCTGAACTCATTCTATTATATTAAAGCCAGCAATGCTTTTGGAGTAGTTACAGAAAAATCATGGAAAATAGTTTTTTGAAACATAAATCGATCCACTACAATCAATTACGTTTTGAACTCAACATACATTCAATAAAGGAGTCCAACTCACCCTCTGTACTTCCTTTAGAAGCACACCATCAGTCATAAATTTTATTTTTGTGTCTTCTGTTGTATTTCCTTCATATCGTATTTGATATGAAACTATCCTACAGATACAAGTTAAATATTCAGTATTGCTGCAGTACCAGGCAAAATCAGCTACTTGTCAACAGATGGCCCGCACTGAAAAATTGTGTGTGTATCAGATAAAAACATAAACGATGGGGAGAGAACTAAAACAAAAATTAGGTTAGTTATACCTTCACCACTCTTACCTATAGCTTACCAACTTGCGTGACACTGAGCCTAGCAAATGCCCGGAGTAATGGTCTCTGCCCAGACAGAAGACCACTACAGAGAGCACCACCGCATTTCCAGTTTTAAAAATGACTAAAATTTACCCTTTGATAAGCAATTCTACCAGATGGAAAGCATTAACGCAACAAGATTACAATAAACAAACGATCAGTATGTCGATATTTTATTGTCCTGGCTACAAATGGATAAGGGCTTTGAGGCCATATATGTTGCCTTGTTTAATTGAACGCTGGGGACCTGAAGTTTCGCAGAGTGACATTTCTTTTTGAACAGTTACTTGAATGATGGATAAACCCCAATCAGCATAGGAAAATCAGTTTGGATCATCAACATGAGGTATACCCAGATTAATGCAAGGATGAATTTAAACTTTATATATGTCTCAAAAGCTCCTTCATCTGCATATATGTCGGTTGCTTAGGCAAAATCCTGAACACTGCCTGACTAGTTGACACCACCCCCTATTCACCTGCCCGCACCACCCACCCACCCACCCAATCCCTATGATGTTAAGTACGAGCATACTTCAGTTTCCATTCCGAAATATTCTTACCTGTGTGAAAGATTCATTTCTGTTGCAACTCGCTGGGACATGCTTATAGCTGCTACCCGCCTGGGCTCTGTTATGCCAATGATTCCATTAACACTGTGGACAATGACCAGAGAGTTGGTTATTGTTTGATGCTTAAAGCAAAGTACTTTCACACTTTAGATAATGTTTTTCCGAACAATAATTAGAAATAACCATGGACTGAATTCAGTGACTAAACATTTGGACTGCTCAAAATAAAATGTGATTTCAGCTGCAAAAAGGGAGGTCGCTGGGCTGTTTTGAACTCATGGCTAAACTTCATTACCCTTGATAAATATTAATATGAATCATGAAACCAGAGGGTTTTTTTGAATAAAGGCAATAGTCTAGACCATATTAAAAACAAGCAAGTGAGCTATCTATTGATGCTCAGCCATAAGCATCAAAATATAACAAGTCTATTCAGTTAGGGCGGCACGGCGGAACAGTGGTCAGCACTGCAGCCTTCACGGCGCCGAGGACCCAGGTCCGATCCTGGCCCCGGGTCATTGTGCTGTCAAGTTTTCACATTCTCCCAGTGGCTGCGTGGGTCTCACCCCCACAGCCCGAAGATGTGCAGGGTGGGTGGATTGGCCACGCTAAATTGCAAAAAAAAGTTGTCAGTTTGTGTGATGACACGTTATACTAGGAATAATGCAAAAATATAACTAATCATGTGCCTGAAGATTTCCTTTACATAAACAAACCTTGCAATGCCTTTTATTTTAAACAATACTCATACAATTGGTACAAAAAGATAATAGAATCTCATCCACTCCAGCACAGGGCTAAATCGCTGGCTTTGAAAGCAGACCAAGCAGGCCAGCAGCACGGTTCGATTCCCGAACTGGGAATCATATATGATTCCCAATCCTCAGTAATGACTTAATAGCAAACCAATTCAATGGCATTTAAAAAGGTAATTCCTTAACACCTTTTCACGGGCAGTTCAGGATGGGCTATAAATGTGCCAGTGACACGTCCCATTAATAATTTTAAGAACTGTACTGGAGACTGACAATCATCGAAAAGAGTTTCTTACAAATCGCTAATACGCAGATTGCAGTGTAAAATTTGATGTTTGTACTGAAACAAAACATTTTGATCAGTATGCAAAATGGGAAAAACAGAATTTGCAAATATCTTATGCTAAATATGTTTTCTTAAAAACCACTGAATATATTTTAGACATCTTAGCAACTAGATGCTCCATTTTAAGCCCACGTTTATTTTACCTGGCATATCCAGCTTCGTAGAGAAACTGGGGCACCTGTGTAGTTTTACCACTGCCCGTCTCACCACAAACAACTACCACAGGGTTATGTTTAATGGCCTCCATGATAATTTGCTCTTCAGCTAGAATTGGTAACTTCAGACGAGCTTCCTGAAAGAACAGAGAACATCTCCTATCAAGACGGTTAACTGACATAGTTATAAAGACACGAGTAAATCAACATAAACAGGGATAGAAATGAGTCTCCTGAAATATTTTAAATAAATTGACGTTTTTCATTGCACCCCTCTCCATTGATGACCCAACTCAGATGGCTTGTATCAAGAGTCGCTGAAATTCACTACTAGACAGAAACTCCACGGGCAAATTTGTAGCTTTCTAATTCAGAGCTAAATTCTTCAGGTCACACTGCCTGGGTTCATTCAAATCTAGGTAAGTGCGCGGCATAGGCAACATTAAAATGTTAACAAGATTGAAAGGTATCATTGAGGTTGGTACCACCGGCAGACAGTATCCTACCATAAATCCCTCTTTTTCAAACAAATTAACTTCATACAGTTCCATTTGATACTTGCAGCAATATCAAGGCTAGAAATTATTGTGGAAATACTTAACACTTGAAAAAAGGCAGATAACATTAAAAAAAATAAACATTCTGACCAATGTGTTACATTTCCACTGTCGTAATTATTGGGGAACCCAAGTCATACCATCACCTCAGTACATAGAGTTTGTGCTGCTCCCATATTAATATAGTCATTAACAACCAATCTCCATTTTCTGTACACAAGATGGCAGCATGGCATGATTTCTGCCATCCACAGTATGATATTGGTCATTGGAAAATTATAATAACATGACAAGTGCATTTTAAAAACACCAAAACCAGTCAATATGAATTGACACGGCACGGTGGCAAAATGGATAACATTACTGCCTCATAGAGCCAGGGACCCGGGTTGTTCCAGCTTTGGGTGACTGTGTGTGGAGTTTGCACTGTCTCCCCTTGTCTGCGTGGGTTTCCTCCAGATACTCCGGTTTCCTTCCACAGGTCAAAGATGTGCAGGTTAGGTGGATTAGCCATGACCAATTGCCCCTTAGTGTCTAAAAGGTTAGATACCCCATCTACTGGGTGATGGAGTTAGGGTAGGGGCCTGACCCTTTCAGAGGGTCGGTGCAGACTCGAAGGGCCGAATGACCTCCTTCTGCACTGTAGGGATTGAATGATGACCCTAAAAAGAGACCAAATTAAAATTTTAAATGAAAACAAATTTTACAGTTGACCACAATTGAGCACCTGAATTTTTGGGCTTCTGTCCACTGGAATGAAAATAGCAGGTTCTGCAGAAGGTTGCGGCATCAGGTTTTGATTGGTTTTCTTATTAATGGACACCAATGCTGTTGCTTTCTCAGTCGTTGTCTCTGCATTACTTGAGTTCTGAATTTGTTCACTGTTGTTGACATTTTTCTCTTCTTCACTTGACCGTATGCTGTCACTTTTTGTATTCTCTGCATCGTCCACTTGTTCTTCCTCATCCGAACTGTCTGAAGATGTACTAGTCTCAGACTCTGGTGCTTCCTCCACAACCTCAGAGTTTCTTCTGCGTCTTTTCCTATTGACCCCGCTAACACTACTGATTCGGCACTCACTGTTAACCTCCTGTCCAGACCTAAAATACAAAAATGATGGCAAACCTTTCTATCAATTTAACAAAAATGATACTGAATACGAATTAATGCAGTATTTTCAAAGAGTAAAGGAAAATGTAAAACTGATAAAACGTCACCAAGTTATCAGCCATCCTGCATGGAAGGAATAGTTTTCAGCAACTGAATATATGATATCTATTACATGCTCCTCTGAGATATCTTGGCCAAAAATGGTTCAAGGGAAAATACAGAAATATTTTTCCTGATGTAAAATAGCCACCTCCCAAGTAGTATGAATATCCTTGGGTCTCCATTCTTTCTACTTTCATCCTCAAAATAAAAATGTTTCAATCACAACAGACACTCAAGTTGATCTTTGCTCACACCAAAGTACAAACTGTGTGGCATAAGTAAATGACATTGCATTGTGATGGCTCTTGTCATCGCAGAACACGGAGCATATGACAAATGCTGCGTCTAAATGCCAGTTTCTTTACACCTAACATTCCCCAAATTGGAAGGTTCCTTCAAACATTTCACGAAGATATGCTCGCACAAGTTTGACAACAGATTGCAACTTAAGTTATAGAGTCAGAGTTTGTAAATTTTAAAAAAGGACAAAATTGCTATTTTGAAATTTTTATATATTCTAATCTAGATAAAGCATGATGAGTGGTACAGTGGTTAGCACTGCTGCCTCACGGCCCAGAGGACCTGGGTTTGATCCCGGCCCCAGGTCACTGTCTGTGTGGAGTGGAGTTTGCACATTGTCCCCGCGTCTGCGTGGATCTCATCCCCACAAACCCAAAGATGTGCAAGGTAGTTGGACTGGCCATGCTAAACTGTGCTTTAATTGGAGAAAAATAGAATTGGGTACTTTTAATTTTTTTTAAAAGCATGGTGCACATGAACAACAACCTCCAGTTTTACAACCATCAGAATCTTTCTATAGTGCACTTGAGGGGAATGTAAAGCATTCAGTGCACATTCTAACCATGGAGCCGTAATTCATTAAACAATTCTCTGATGAAAGATAAGAAAATGACATACAGTTTCGGCTGGTACAAACGTTTTCCAGTGCCAATTTTTGAGGTGGTGTAGAAAAGCTTCATTTCGGACTCGGAAACCTGGCATTCTGCCAATTTATTTAGAATATCTTTTCTCTACGATGGAAAATTGAAAAACATTTAATTATAACACAAAATATGTAAATTGTGTTAAAGACAGGTAAAACCTTATTGCCCTTCGTACTCTTATCAATGCCTTGACCATCTCATTACTATCAGCAAGCGATCTCTGTAATGCTGTTTTTGAATTGTATGCTTTATTAAGATAAATATTCAACCATTTAGAAAACAGGATATTTTTGGACAGTTCATTCAAGAACATTTAAAAAATAAACTTTGGGGCTAAACTTCTTTAAATTTCCAGTCTGTACCAAGGCAAAGCTAGGGTGCACTTCCAATCATTTTCCAAACAGTCGCTTGGTAGCACTTATCTTGAGCATTGCTAAATACAAAAGACATGCCAGCAAGGTTTTCACTTTGCATTCATCAGGTCAGATGCAAGAACGCCAAATTTCAAATGGAACAAGAATTTATACTGCATGAGAAAAGAGGTGCTGATTGGGTTGCTAAGTCAGCTCTGATTGGTTGAGACATTGCCATGGTGAATGCAACAGGCAGCTATTGTACCCATGCTTATTATTCAAAACACGTGCATTATCTGGCCACTTTCCTTTTTCCTACAGAGGGCAAGTTCCTACATATGAATATATGTAACTTTAACAACGGAATAGCCAGCCTGATTGTTAATGGTGAATTGATTGTTAGAGTAATGCTTAACACACTCAGGATGTTCAGCAAATGTTGTCCAATCGTGGATCCACATCTAACGTTAGACATTATGTTCAGAGATTTGCACTCATGGCTTGGTTGAGCACGGTCAATACTCTGCCAATTGTGAACAGCCGAAAGGATGCGCTGCTTGATACGACCCGCCAGTCATTGGGATGTACGACTCATGTACATTATATCATACCAATATTGAAATTCATAAACTATGTTACTCATTTTTGTGATAGGCAGTGTATCTACTTGGCAGTGTCCGATTAGTGGAAAACACCATTTGTGCTGCTACTGCATATCGAGGGGGGCTGGTTTAGCTCAGTTGGCAGAACAGTTGACTTGTGATGCAAAGCAAGGCCAACAATGTGGGTTCAATTCCTGTACCGGCTGAGGTTATTCATGAAATCCCGCCTTCTCAACCTTGCCCCTCGTCTGATGTGGTGATCCTCAGGTTAAATCACCACCAGTCAGCTCTCCTCAAAGCTCATGGTCAACTGGGACTATGGTGACTTTACTTTTATTTTAATACCAGCGTGGAACAAGTAGCTTCACCTATTGCTCAGATGCTTGAGATACTTCAATCTTCCAGGTTAATTTGAGGTAGACGGACATTTTTCTGAAAGTTGTGACCTTAGGTCCATTCATGAATATGTGCGATATACCACAAGCAATTATCTGATCGGAGTTGCCAGAATCCCGCAGGATATCTGTGATGCACCCTATTTCGGTGTCAAGCTTGCACGATGAGCAACGGGCATGGGCCCTATTTACAAAATTTCCAGTGTTGTAATTCTTGGGGGTTGTAGGAATCGCAACGTGTAAAGTGACCAGCGAAGGCATGTTTGGGGTAGACTGCAGCCAAGATCCCATTCACAGGTTTCTCAAACAGCACATTAAGGAAAGTGTGCTTGCTCCATTTCAACAGCGAATTTGAGCACGGGATGGAACACATGCAAATTCAAATATAGCAAACATATCATCTACATATTGGAAATATGAAAGGGATAAGAGATTAGGGGGGCATTCCATCAAAAATGTCTTTCTCAGGATGGCACAGTGGTTAGCACTGCTGCCACACGGTGCTGAGGTTCCATGTTTAATTCCCGGCCCTGGGTCACTGTCTGTGTGGAGTTTGCACATTCTCCCTGTGAATGCGTGGGTTTCACTCCCACAACCCTAAAGATATGCAGGGTAGGTGGATTAGCCATGCTAAATTGGCCCTGAATTGGAACAAATAAAGAATTGGGCGTTTTAAATTTGTAAAAAAAAAACTTTCTTTGTTATGGAAACTAATGAAAACAGTTGCGATGACTGGCCCCAGAGGTAAATCCATGGGCATATGATGGCATTAAAACAGAATTCATGTTGCTCTGTTCATTAGTTCAATAGATTCAGAACATAGTGGTGCAGATGGCTGCCATATTAGAGTGACACTGCACAAATGTCTGTGGCTTCCTTGAACCGTACATTATTGAATAGGCTAGCGATGTTGAACAAGCACATAGGCATAACATTGTTGTCGCTATAAAGGCTGCGTATAGTCTTTGAGAGTGATGGATATGGGTGGCACGGCAGCACAGTAGTTAGCACTGTTGTTTCACTGCACCAGGATCCCAGGTTCGATTCCCAGCTTGGGTCACTGTCTGTGCAGAGTCTGCACGTTCGCCCAGTGTCTGCGTGGGTTTCCTCCCAGACGTCCCAAAAGACATGCTGTTAGGTAATTTGGACATTCTGAATTCTCCCTCAGTGTACCCAAACAGGCGCTGGAGAGTGGCGACTCGGAGATTTTCACCGTAACTTCATTGCAGTGTTAATGTAAGACTACTTGTGACAATAATAAAGATTATTATTATTGAATCCTACACTGATCGGTTGTAGCAACTCATTCAACCATTTGGTCAATTCCAGAATGAGTCGCAGATAGGGCGTAATGGGACGTCACTTTTGAGAGTCTTGGGAAACCCATAGATATGTGGGTATAGTGAAACATGAGGACAAATCCAATCATATACACCACTATGCAGCTCTTTACTCGTATGCAAGTCTAACAAACGTATATGAAACTGGTTTTCAAGCAGGGGTGTACAGTCATGCTTGGCAGCGGTCCAATGGATACAAATTTATATCCATCATTAAGAACGGTGCGAGCTTTGTCAAAATAGTCATGCTGTTAAAGGTGACTATTCCTGCCCTTTGTTCAACTTGCAAATATGTATAATTTTAAAAAAATTAATTTCAAGTACCCAATTTGTTTTTTCCCAATTAAGGGGCAATTTAGCGTGGCCAATTCACCTACCCCAACATCTTTTTGGGTTGTGGGGGTGAGACCCATGCAGACACGGGCAGAATGTGCAAACTGCGCATGGACAGTGACCCGGGCCTGGGATCGAACCGGGGTCCTCAGCGCCGTGAGGCAGCAGTGCTAACCAGTACGCCACCGTTCCGCTCCAAATATGTATAATAAATGCAAAATACTGCGAATGCTGGGAGATGTGAAGTAAAAGCAGAAAGCTAGAAAAACTCAAAATATTCCAAAGTAGAGTCTCATTGGACTCAAACATTAACTGTTTCTTTCTCCACAAAGCTGCCAGATAGGCTAAGTTTCACTAGACTATTTTGTTTTTGTTGCAAATATGTATGTCTTTGTTGGCCTTGAGGCTTCACAATGCCACCAGACATTCGCGTTGCCTGTGAAAATCAGACAAGTCAATGGCTATCTGCATTAGGCAGGTGCTCGATCTGCAATGCAGTTTCAAAGGCTCAGTGTTTTCATTGAACACTGGTTTCACAAGGACACAAGAAATAGGCACAGGAATAGACCCCATGGCCCATCTGTCATGACTGATCTTGGGTACCCAATTCTTTTTTTTCCCCCCCAATTAAGGGGCAATTTAGCATAGCAGTCCACCTGCACTGCACATCTTTGGGTTGTGGGGGTTGAGACCCACGCAGACACGGAGAGAATGTTCAAGCTCCACATGGACAGTGGCCCGGGGCTGGGATCAAACCCGGGTCCTCAGCATCGTGCCCCAGGGTTTCAACTACACTTGCGTGCCTGTTCACTTTATCCCTAGATCAAAAATGTCTCCATCCCAGCCTTAAATGTATTCAACTATGGTACATTCACAACCCTCTGGGATAGAGAATATCAAAGGTTCAAAACCTTTTGAATTAAGTAATTTCTCTTCACCTCAATCCTAAAGGATCAGGCCCTTAGTCTGATGCTGTGTTTAAGATTCTTTTTTTTATTCATTCATGGGATGTGAGCGTTGCTGGTTGGTCCAGCATTTATGGCAGCACAGTGGTTGGCACTGTTGCTTTACAATGCCAGGGACCCGGGTTCGATTCCCAGCTTGGGTCACACCAAGTACAGAATCTGCACGTTCTCCCCCTGTCTGCGTGGGTTTCCTCGGGGTGCTCCGGTTTCCTCCCACAAGTCCCAAAAGACATGCTTGTTAGGTGAATTGGACAATCTGAATTCTCCCTCAGTGTACCCAAAGTGACACCAGAGAGTGGCGATTAGGGGATTTTCACAGTAAATTCATTGTAGTGTAAATGTAAGCCTACTTATGACACCAATAAAGATTATTATTCCCCATCCCTGAGGGCACTGAAGAGTCAACAAGAGTCACATGTAGACCAGACCAGGTGAGGACGACAGATTTCCTTCCTTAAAGGGCATTAGAGAACCAGGTGGGCTTTTACGACAATTGACAATGGTTTCATGGTCAACTTTAGAATTTTAATTTCAGATTTCTTTCTTGAATTCAGATTTCACCATCTGCCATGGCAGAATTCAAAACAGGGACTCCAGAGCATGACTCTGGGTCTCTGGATTACTAGTCCAGTGACAGTACCACTAAGCCACTGCCTCCCCCATTCCCCGATCAGCAGGAACAATCTCCCAGCATCTATTCTATCAAGCCCTTTAAGAATCCACCAACATTAATATAAACAATCTACCATCAAAACCAAGCACAATTAAAGTGATACCAGTGTTAAAATTCCTTATTTAAACTGGGCTTTGCCTATATATATCAGTAATAAGTGAGCCTCATAGTTCACCTGAATTTTCTTCTCTTTCTGTTCTAGTATTTTTTCCAGCTGTTTCCTCTGCTTCTTACTCAGAGGTTGCTTCGATTGTCTCGCAACTTCGTTCACTTTTTTTCTTTTTGCCCTTTTTGCTGGTAGAACCAATGCATTACTCTGATCAACACCTTTTAGTATAACTCCATCTGGAACAGAGCAAGTGATTTTAAAACTTCATTAAAATTTGTTCAACATCAAGAAATTTAGTTGAGAAACCAAGCAGTAATTTCCACACCCCACCACTCTCTGGAGCCCACTGGTTAGTAACCTCTTTGTTGAGAGAAATAAAGAGTTATTTCCCTCAACACAGCCTCCCCGGACAGGCGCCGGAATGTGGCGACTAGGGGCTTTTCACAGTACCTTCATTGAAGTCTACTCGTGACAATAAGCGATTTTCATTTTCATTTCATTAGGGGGCAGCATGGTGGTGCAGTGGGTTAGCCCTGATGCCTCATAGCACCGAGGTCCCAGGTTTGATCCCGGCTCTGGGACGCTGTCCGTGTGGAGTTTGCACATTCTCCTCATGTTTGTGTGGGTTTCGCCCTCACAACCCAAAGAGGCATACGGTAGGTGGATTGGCCACGCTAAATTGCCCCTTAATAATTGGAAAATGAATTGGGTGCACCAAATTTCTATTAAAAAAAACCCACAGTGGTTAGGACTGCTGTCTCAGTGCCAGGGACCCGGGCTCAATTCTGGCCTTGGTTGTCTGTGTGGAGTTTGCACTTTTCCCCAGTGTATGCGTGGGTTTCCTCCGGATGTTCCGGTTTCCTCCCACAGTCCAAAGACGTGCAGGTTAGGTAGATTAACCATGCTAAATTGCTTCCGAGAGACCAGGGATGTGCAGGTTAGGTTACAGGTTGGGTGGCGGTGGAGTGGACCTGGGTAGAGTGCTCTGTCAGAGGGCAGGTGCAGATGTGATGGGCCAAATGGCCTCCTGCACTGTAGGGATTCTATGAAGACTAATGGAGATACAGAGAACAGCCAGGGATTATCTGCAAAATAAAACAGATTTCAACATTTACCTTTTGTGATTCAATATGCATGGAAATTGTATTTTTTACCTGAATAAAGTTGTGCCATGCGATTTCCAAGCTATTTTTTCTAGCATATACAACATTACAATTCTTGGTTCGCTGAGTTCTTTTAAATTATTGCAGCCAAGAACGACAGAGTATTCGACCATCCAATTGTTTTTTCCCCCACATTTATGAAATTCACACATCCAATATGGTAACTACTCCCAATCACACCTTGATATTTAGAGAATGTCGAGTGGAAATTTAATTCAGATGCATAATATTATGGAGGGCCTAGATACAGTGCATAAGAAAACCTATTTCCCACAACAAAGCATTTACTAACCAGTGGGCTGCACGCACGCACGCGCACACACACACACAATCTGTCCAACATTTCTTCACAAGCTAAGCTTTCATCCCAGGAATGAGTCAAGTGAACCTTCTCTGAACTGCTTTGAATGCAATAATACATTTTTTTCAAAAAAGGAGACCAAAACTATACACAGTATTCCAGATGTGGTCTCACCAATGCCCTGGACAGCCGCAGTAAAACGTCCCTACTTTAATATTCCATTGCCCTTGCAATAAACGCCTACATTCCATTTGCCTTCCTAATCATTTGCATACTAACTTTATGCAATTCATGTACCAAAACACCCAGCTCTCTGTCCTACTGAATTCTGCAACCTCTCTCCATTTAAATAGTGTACTGCTTTTCCATGTTCCCATATTATACATGTTCCCATATTATACACCATCTGCCAAATCTTTGCCCACTCACTTAACCTGTCTTTGCAGACTTTCTGCCTTCTTCATTGACTTGGTCTACATCTCTAGCTGCCTTGGTAAAGTGGGCAGCATAACCAAGGACCCCTCCCACCCAGGTTATTCTCTCTTCCTACTTCTTTCATCAGGCAGAAGATACAGAAGTCTGAAAACACGTACCAACAGATTCAAAACGTTTCGTCCACACTGTTACCAGACTCCTGAATGGTCCTCTTACAGACAGAGTTGATCTCTCTGCACATTTTCTCTACAGTTGTAGCATCATATTCCATATGCTTCACCCGATGTCCATGTCTATGTAGTTACATTGTGTATTTATCGTATGTCCTATGTTTTTCATGTATGGAACGATCTGCCTGGACTGCATGCAGAACAATACTTTTCACTGTACCTCAGTACGCATGGCAACTTAATTTCCTACCTATATTGATGTAACTGGCAAATTTAGCTACCATTCATTTGGCCCCATCATCCAGATCATTTTTAAGGGCAATTTAGCATGACCAATTCGCCTACCCTGCACATCTTTGGGTTGTGGGGCGAGACTCACGCAGACACGGGGAGAATGTACAAACTCCACAGACAGGGTAGTCATCCAAATCACTGAAGTAGATTGCAAACAGTTGAGCGCCCAGCACTGATCCCCATGTACTTTTGCTCGCTCAAAACAGACCCATTTATCCCTACTGTTTCCTGTTAGTTAACCAGTCCTTCATCCATGCTAATATGTTACCCCATACACCATGTAATCTTATCAAGTGTAGTAACTTGATGTGACACCTTATCAAATGCCTTCTGGAAATCGACATGCACAACATCTACAGGTTCCCCCCTTTATCCACCTTGCATGTTACTTCTTCAAAAAACTCTAATAAACATACCCATGTTGATTCTGATTAAATTATGGTTTTGTAAGTATCCTACTAGGGCGGCACAGTGTCTCACAGCGGCAGAATCCCGGGTGAGATTCTGGCAGGTTAGGTGGAATGGCCATGATCAATGCATGGGGTTACGGGAATAGGGCAGGGGAGTGGGCCTAAGTAAAGTTGTCTTGCGGTGGGTCGGTGCAGACTCGATAGGCTGGATGGCCTCCTTCTGCACTGTAGGGGTTCTATGGATTCTAACTCCCTTAATAGTGGATTCTAGCAACTTTTCTATGTTAGGCTAACTGGTTTGTAATTTCCTGCTCTCTGTCTCCCTCCTTTCATGAATGAAGATGTCACATTAGCTATTTTCCAATCCACTGGGACCTTTCTAGAATCTAAGGAATTCTGGCAGATTAGAACCAATGTGTCTACTGTCACTACAGCCACTTCTTTTAAGACCCAAGGATGTAGGCCGTCTGGTCTTGGGGGACTTTACAGCACAGATAAGGCTCTTTGGCCCATCAAGTCTGCACCGACAATAACTACCCTTGAACTCACGCTAATCCCACTTACCACCACTTGTCTCATGGCCTTTAATGTGTTGGTGTTTCAAGTGCTTATCCAAGTGCTTTTGAAAGGTTGTGAGGTTTCCAGACTGCATTGCCTTCCCAGGCAGTGCATTCCAGATTTTCACCACCTCCGAGTGAAAATTATTTTTCTCAAATCCCCTGTCCCTCCCCCTAAAACTATGCCCCTTTGTGATTGACCCCTCAACCAAGGGGAACAGCTGCTTCCTTTTTACCCCGTCCAAACCCCTCATAATCTTATAAACCTCATTCATATCCCCCCTAAGCCTTCTCTGCTCTAAAGAAAACAATCCAGACCTGCCCAGTCTCTCCTTATAACTTAGATGCCCCACCCCAGGCAACATCCGGTGAATCCCCTCTTTGCTCCCTCTAGTGCAATCACCTCCTTCCTATAGTGAGGTGACCAGAACTACACACAGTACTCCAGCTGTGGTCTAACCAATGTTCTGTCCAACTCCAACATAACTTCCTTGCTCTTATATGCTATGCCATGACTGATGAAAGCATGTCCTATATACCTTATCGACACTATTCACTTGCTCTGCCACCTTCAGGGATCTGTGAACAAGTACCCCAAGATCCATCTGTTCCTCTGAGCTTCCGAGTGTCCAGCCATGCCGTACATACTCCCTTGTCCTCTTTCTTCTTCCGAAGTGCATCACCGTGCACTTATCAGGATTAAATACCACCTGCTACTGCTCTGCCCAGCTGACCAACCCATCTATATCTTCCTGTAACCTATCACCCTCTTGTTAGCATTTATGTCTAATAGTTTTACCAGTACATTTTCTCTAGTGATGGTGATTGTTTTATATTCCTTCCTCCTGTTCAGCTGTTGATTTTCCAAGTATTTTTGGGAAGTTTAACTATTCTACAATGAAGACAGACCTGTTCAATGCCTCTACTATTTCCTTGTTTTCCATTATCAATTCACTAAACTCACTCACGAGCAGACCAACAGTAACTTTAGTTGCTCTTTTCCCATTTAAATACTTGTAGAATCTCTTACTATCTGTTTTTATATTACCGGTTTATTCTCAACTTTTCCTTTTTTTTGTCATTCTTTGCTGGTTCTTAAAATCTGATCAATCTTCTGACCTTCCACTAACTGCTGCAGATTTGTGCAGCATTTCCCTCAATTTGATGCTATCCTTAACTTCATTCAGCCATGGATAATGAATCTCTCACACTTGGATAAACCTTTGCTAAGAATTATTAAATATCTCCAAAAGTCGACCAATTCACTTCAGTTAAATCTGCTTACGTACCCTTATAATTACCTTTATTCAGGTTTAAAACACTAATTTTCGATCACACTTCACACCTTCAAACTGAACATGAAACTCTTATCATGCTATGATCACTGTCCTTTACAGTCTCTTTTGCCATGAGGTTATTGATTACCCTGACTCATTGCTCATTACTAGGTCCAGAATAGTGATAATTTACCGAAATTCACTAGACTCTGGGGTGGTCCCGGTGGATTGGAAATTAGCAAACGTGACGCCACTGTTTAAAAAAGGAGGTAGGCAGAAAGCAGGAAATTATAGGCCAGTGAGCTTAACTTCGGTAGTAGGGAAGATGCTGGAATCTATCATCAAGGAAGAAATTGCGAGGCATCTGGATAGAAATTGTCCCATTGGGCAGACGCAGTATGGGTTCGTAAAGGGCAGGTCATGCCTAACTAATTTAGTGGAATTTTTTGAGGACATTACCAGTGCAGTAGATAACGGGGAGCCGATGGATGTGGTATATCTGGATTTCCAGAAAGCCTTTGACAAGGTGCCACACAAAAGGTTGCTGCATAAGATAAAGATGCATGGCATTAAGGGTAAAGTAGTAGCATGGATAGAGGATTGGTTAATTAATAGAAAGCAAAGAGTTGAGATAAATGGGTGTTTCTCTGGTTGGCAATCAGTAGCTAGTGGTGTCCCTCAGGGATCCGTGTTGGGCCCACAATTGTTCACAATTTACATAGAACATAGAACAGTACAGCACATAACAGGCCCTTCGGCCCTCGATGTTGTGCCGAGCAATGATCACCCTACTCAAACCCACGTATCCACCCTATACCCGTAACCCAACAACACCCCCCTTAACCTTACTTTTTAGGAGACTACGGATAATTTAGCATGGCCAATCCACCTAACCCGCACATCTTTGGACTGTGGGAGGAAACCGGAGCACCCGGAGGAAACCCACGCACACACGGGGAGGACGTGCAGACTCCACACAGACAGTGACCCAGCCGGGAATCGAACCTGGGACCCTGGAGCTGTGAAGCATTTATGCTAACCACTATGCTACCGTGCTGCCCACATAGATGATTTGGAGTTGGGGACCAAGGGCATATGTGTCCAAGTTTGCAGGTGACACTAAGATGAGTGGTAAAGCGAAAAGTGCAGAGGATACTGGAAGTCTGCAGAGGGATTTGGATAGGTTAAGTGAATGGGCTAGGGTCTGGCAGATGGAATACAATGTTGACAAATGTGAGGTTATCCATTTTGGTAGGAATAACAGCAAACGGGATTATTATTTAAACGATAAAATATTAAAGCATGCCGCTGTTCAGAGAGACTTGGGTGTGCTAGTTCATGAGTCACAGAAGGTTGGTTTACAAGTGCAACAGGTGATTAAGAAGGCAAATGGAATTTTGTCCTTCATTGCTAGAGGGATGGAGTTTAAGACTAGGGAGGTTATGTTGCAATTGTATAAGGTGTTAGTGCGGCCACACCTGGAGTATTGTGTTCAGTTTTGGTCTCCTTACTTGAGAAAGGACGTACTGGCGCTGGAGGGTGTGCAGAGGAGATTCACTAGGTTAATCCCAGAGCTGAAGGGGTTGGATTATGAGGAGAGGTTGAGTAGACTGGGATTGAACTCGTTGGAATTTAGAAGGATATGGGGGGATCTTATAGAAACATTTAAAATTATGAAGGGAATAGATAGAATAGATGCGGGCAGGTTGTTTCCACTGGCGGGTGACAGCAGAACTAGGGGACATAGCCTCAAAGTAAGGGGAAGTAGATTTAGGACTGAGTTTAGGAGGAACTTCTTCACCCAAAGGGTTGTGAATCTATGGAATTCCTTGCCCAGTGAAGCAGTTGAGGCTCCTTCATTACATGTTTTTAAGGTAAAGATAGATAGTTTTTTGAAGAATAAAGGGATTAAGGGTTATGGTGTTCGGGCCGGAAAGTGGAGCTGAGTCCACAAAAGATCAGCCATGATCTAATTGACTGGCGGAGCAGGCTCGAGGGGCCAGATGGCCTACTCCTGCTCCTAGTTCTTATAATAGTCGGTTTCCTGGTTGGCTGTAAATGCATGGCTCTAAGAAATCATCATACACTCTATGAACACATTTTCCAGGCTCCCTTTGCTGATCTGATTTACCCAATATACATGCAGATTAAAGTCACCCATGATTATTGCAGATTCGCCTCCTTCTGTGCCATCAATTTTATATCTTTCTATAATCAGATTACACCCATACATTTACTATGGTGAGATTGGATAAACTTGGTTCATCATAGAATAAGTGCTGGAAATAGTCTCTATTGATATGACTAGAAGCACGGTGATAGAAATATTGAAATGCACCAGTTTGCCTTATTCTCAGGATCCAGAACTTAATGTACCTACCGTATCTTACAAATTAAAGAGGGTCAAACCAACTAAAATGATTTTTCTGAGGCAGCAGACTGCAATGAGATTTAATTCTATTACTCCATTTGTTTTCACACAGTCTACAGATCATATTGAAAGCATTGAGACAAAGGATAGGGTTGAGTAAGTCCATTTTTATGCACACCTTCCAGTTCAATCTCAACTTTAACCTCATTGCTGGATTGTTCTGAAGACTTTTCCACACTCTTGACCTGAAGTCGTGCTTTCCAGTTGTGTCTTTTCCGCAATCTACCCATTCTCAAATCGCCAACCTGCAACAGAGTCGTAAACATGTGATAACTGGAGGAGGGGAAACAGGGCAATGGAGGATGAAATAGAGGGGAGGAGGGGGCATTTTCAGGAGGCAAAGGGGGTAACTACATTGGGGGAGTTAGTCGGTGCATTCACAGGGAGAAGCTGGGGAGAATTGCAGGGCAAAGTAGGCGCATTTACAAGAACAAATTGCAGGTGATGTAGGGGAACTCGCAACGGTGAACAAGTGGCATTCACCGAGGGGGGGAGTTCGCAGTCGGTCTGACCCCAGAAATCCTCCGTCCGGTCCAGTTGTGGAGCGAACTCACCGCCTTTTCCTCGAGCACCGGCTCACCTGCCAATCTCAGCGTTCGCTCATTTCACACGCATGTCTCCACCGGAAGTGTCCGCGGGCACCTTGCAAAATGATTCCGGCTGGAATCCGGCGCCGCGGGGAGAGTTCCGGCACAAGCAGGGCCAACAGGGACAACAAATCATTTGCAATCTGCTCCGATCGAAGACATTTGGTCAAAGGACGGCTTGAACGTTTTTGCACAACTGTAAAATTTGAAGAAAAATGACAGAATGAATGGGCCCCTTTCACCAGATAAAACCACGTTCAACTTTAGATACTTGGAAATTTTAATAACTTGGTGTCAACTACTCCAATTAGATTTGGATTTCCAATGAACAGGTGACCTCACTATTCTTCCCAATAAAATAAAAGATCTCAAATCTATTTGCATTGACCCTTATTTGCACATTCTGCAAGTTTATAAATATCCTCCTGCAATTTAATGAAGTCCCCCTCCGTATTGGCCCTGACCTGGTGTCATCTGCAAATTTAGAAATTGCAATTTTGATTCCAAAGTTGAAATGATTAATGTAAATTGTGAACAGCAATGGTTCATGCTCAGATCCTTGTGGAACATCACTTTCTACCACGTTGAGCGTGGTGTAATTGACCAGTAATCCAGAAACCCAAGCTAATGTTTTGGGGATATGGATTTACATCCCATCATGACAGCTGGTGGCATTTGAATTCAATTAATAAATCTGGAATATAAAGCTAGTCTCAGTAATGATGACCATAAAACCAACACAAATTGCAAAAGCCCATCTGGTTCACTTATGTCCTTCAGGAAAAGAAATGCGCCATCCTTACCTAGTCTGGACTGCATATGACCTACAAGACTAACAGCAATGTGGTTGATTATTGATTGTCCTCTGAAATAGCATAGCAAACCACTCAGTTCAAAATCAGTTAGGAGTGGGCAACAAATCTGTCCCTTCATAGAAATTACATATGCAATCCACCAGTCCTCTGGTACTACACATTGTGGGCTATTTACGCATTAGATTAGAAAGGAGACCTGTATACATCATAGGAACTCCATTGCTGTATCTCCAAACCTACCTCTTCTATTCAAATCCTCTATTATTATTGTTTTTAACTTGTTTCCCTAATTTATCTGCAGATTCCTTTCCCCCACCTCCCTTCCGCTACTGGGTAGCCTGTAGACCACATTAGTGTAATTGGTCCTTTATTATTTATTATATTTTCTCATATGGATTCTGTTTTGTCTTGCAAATAGCTCCATCCTTTTTTTCTACTATCATTATGTTAATCTGAATAAGGAAAGCTACTTGGGTAGCATGGTGGTTAGCATAAATGCTTCACAGCTCCAGGGTCCCAGGTTCGATTCCCGGCTGGGTCACTGTCTGTGCGGAGTCTGCACGTCCTCCCTGTGTGTGCGTGGGTTTCCTCCGGGTGCTCCGGTTTCCTCCCACAGTCCAAAGATGAGCGGGTTAGGTGGATTGGCTATGCTAAATTGCCCTTAGTGTCCTAAAAAATAAGGTTGGGGTTTTGGGGGGGGGGGGCGTTGTTGGGTTACTGGTATAGGGTGGATACGTTGACTTGAGTAGGGTGATCATTGCTCGGCACAACATCGAGGGCCTGTTCTGTGCTGTACTGTTCTATGTTCTAATATTCTCCACAAGCAACACCACCAAAAACAAATTAACTGGCTATTTATCTTATTTGCCATTGATGGCACCTAGCTAAGGTGAAGTTGCCTATACGAGACAATGTAGTAACTGGTTAAAAAAAATAATTAATTGGATGCAAGGTACTTAGAGGATATAATAATATGTGCCATATAAAGGCGAGTTCTTTTCTTTTCAGACCAAACCTATGTGATGGTATGTGAACTATCATCTATGTATATAACATGATTACCAAACCGTATGTAAACATTAGTGCCCGTATATAGAGATTAGTATTTTATCATCTGACCACAGGTGGTGTGGCAGGAGAGTGTTACTGGAAGACGCCACATGGTGAGACAGGATGTATTTTGGACAGCACAGAGACACAGATGGAGAATCTGGACAGCAAGCACAGAGTACAGTCACATATCGAGCAGCTCCTGAGTCAACGGTGATTAACAATAGTCAATCATAGTTGTTTGTATTTAGCCGTAATATCCAACTGTAATCTTAGAAACCATCATAGAAACCCTTTCGTGTTTTAGTTAATTAATAAACAGTTTTGTTTATATACAAAGTCGTATGTTTTCTGATCACTTCAACTACAAAGACCTCGCCTTCCATGCATACAGAGAACATTACATGGTACCACGGAGTGAATGTCCAATGAATGCAGTTAGGAAAAACTAGATAAGGCTAGAAAAATCGAGAAGGGCAATCGGATGCTCGAGAAGAAAGAGATCAGCTGCGGAACTCAAGACAGCCTGGTGAAGCGGGATAGAAGCACTCAGGACTCCCAACCCACTCCTCACGACTGGTAACATAGACGCCAACTGGCGTGCTTTTAAACAACAACTTACTTTTTACTTGGAGGTCCGGGGTCTCCAGGAGGCCTCAGATCAGAGGAAAATAGCCCTACTGCTGACTGTAGCAGGTCCCCAGGCAATTAACTTATATAATACGCTCCAGTTTGCATTGGAGGACGACAGGAAAAGCTACGATGAAATAATTGAATGCTTCGATGACTACTGCCATCTGCAGAAAAGTGAAATATTTGAGCGATATGTCTTTCATAGGCGCTTACAAAAATCGGGCGAAGCAGTCGACTCTTTTGTAGCAGACTTGCGTCTTATAGCGCAATCCTGCAATTTTGTAGACCTGCAAGACTCTCTAATCAGGGACCAAATTGTTTATGGAATTAAAAGCGACACGTTACGCAACTGATTGCTGCGTGAACGAGATTTGACTTTATCATAGAATTTACAGTGCAGAAGGAGGCCATTCAGCCCATCGAGTCTGCACCGGCTCATGGAAAGAGCACCCTACCCAAGGTCAACGCCTCCACCCTATCCCCATAACCCAGTAACCCCACCCAACACTAAGGGCAATTTATCATGGCCAATCCACCTAACCTGCACATCTTTGGACTGTGGGAGGAAACCGGAGCACCCGGAGGAAACCCACACACACACAGGGAGGATGTGCAGACTCCGCACAGACAGTGACCCAAGCCGGAATCGAACCTGGGACCCTGGAGCTATGAAGCAATTGTGCTATCCACAATGCTACCGTGCTGCCCTTTACTTGATGTAATACAGATATGCAAGATCAGTGAAGTTTTGCAACACACGTCGATTTGTGTCAGAGGTGCGGCAGAACGTACAGCCTGCATAAGTGCCCTGCATATGGCAAAACATGTGGGCTGGTTTAGCTCACCAGGCTAAATCGCTGGCTTTTAAAGCAGGCCAGCAGCACGGTTCGATTCCCGTACCAGCCTCCCCGGACAGGCGCCGGAATGTGGCGACTAGGGGCTTTTCACAGTAACTTAATTGAAGCCTACTCGTGACAATAAGCGATTTTCATTTTCAGATGCTCAAAGCACAACCATTTTGCCCAGCAATGCCAGTCCATGGAATGAACATAGGTGCCGAGGAGCATCCACCATGTAAATTAAACAAGAAACAATGCTTCTTCACAGCAAAATGCTGGCCGGAGTAGGCAAGATGAGGACACCAGTGCACCAGATCGTGACTAAGATTCATTGTTCATCGATACCATCGAGGAAGACATAAAACAATTCTATGAGATGGAGGAAACGGGAACCGTCCATGTAGAAAATTGGACAATTCAGCTAATGATAAATCAAACCAGCATATTCATCAAAATGGACACTGGTGCCAGAGTAAATTTAATAAATGAGGCAGACCTCAAGAAGATGTGCATTCAGCCAGCCAATGAGTGCAGTCTCACAGACTACCACAGCGCACAAATTTAGATGCTTGGAAAAAGCACTCTGCAAGTAGAGGTTAACAAAGTCATACTTGGTGAAATTTGTGGTTGTTGAGGTGGATAAGAGATCACTGCTAGGCACAATAGCATGTAAGGCCCTACAACTAATCCAGCGACTGTACGATCAAGACACCGATTTCTTTGAACTCGACAAATTGCTCAGCGACAATGCAATCGAAATTCACAGAAATTCAAGACACAGACACCAACTGCATACTGATGGCACCCATGGCAGACATAGACGACAAGACAACAGATGCCGCAAAACAAATTCAAAGCTCAGGCCGCAGCTCTGCTCAGAAAGAAGCACTGCCAAACTGCTACTGAACGCATGGTGGGCCTAGAAGTCAGGGTTGCCTCCGAGAGTGTGCACCAACACAGCGACGAAAACTGTGAATCAAATGAAATAAACACAATGCAACGTGTATCTCAGGAGCTGCATGAACAACTAAACCAAAATGAAAGAATCATAGAAAACAATCAGTTAATCACAAAGCAGCAAAACGTTGAGATGAGTGCCCTGCAGCACAGCATCAAGGACACACAGCCAAAGAGGAGCCATATACAGGCACAATGCCCTCCGAGATTGTGGTTGAGCCCTGTGGTTCGCATCTTTATGATGATACAAATTTTGCTCGGTTGCGGGATGCACAGCTCTTTTGTACCCTCTTCGAAATTCAACTGCCCTTGCAGCACATGGAAACCAGCCGATATTGAACAGCACGACGATGAGCCCAGTATAGCAAGGAAATCCCTGAAGCCAAATAAAACAGAGCCACTTCCTTCAAAACTTAATCAGGAAGTTGAGCTGGCAGCAAAAGACGGTAAGATATTTAAACACCACCGCTCAAGGCAAAGAACACCCTGCACATCGAAGGTGGTGAAACAGCAGAATCAGCTAAGAGATTGATACAAACTTCTTAAAATGATGGACATTTAAAATTTGTATACATTCAATTTGACCCATTTAAAATTCATGTATCTGTAACTAGCTTATATGTGATGTAAATGATTTAACAATAATTGTGAAAAAGAGGAGGATGTGATGATATGTGAACTATCATCTATGTAAGAAGTCTTACAACACCAAGTTAAAGTCCAACAGGCTTGTTTTAAATCACTAGCTTTTGGAGCACAGCGCCTTCATCAGGTGAAGCAGCTCCTTTCACCTGATGAAGGAGCTGCGCTCCGAAAGCTAGTGATTCGAAACAACCCTGTTGGACTTTAACCTGGTGTTGTAAGACTTCTTACTGTGCCCACCCCAGTCCAGCGCCAGCATCTCCACAACATGGCTATCATCTCTGTATACAACATAATTACCAAACTGCAGAGTGCATTTTCCAAGCGTCTTAATTCATGCGCCATGGTAGTCTGTGAGGCTGCACTCATTGTGCCTGTATATATAGATTAGTATTCTAGCATCTAACCACAGATGGCGTGGCAAAAGGAGAGTGTCACCTGAAGACACCACATGGTGAGACAGGAGGCATTGTAGCATCCGACCACAGGTGGCGTGGCGACTGGAGTAGGTCACTGGAAGACATCCACATGGGAGACAGGATGTATTCTGGATAGCACAGAGACATGGGGAGAACCTGGACAGCAGGCACAGAGTACAGTCGCATATCGAGCAGCTCCTGAGTCAACGGTGATTAACAATAGTCAAATATGGTTGTTTGTATTTAGCCGTAATATCCAAAAGTAATCTTAGTAGATGTCATAGAAACCCTTTGATGTTTTAGTTAATTAATAAACAGTTCTGCTCATATACAGAGCCCTATGTTCTCTGATCACTTCAACAACAAAGACCTCGCCATACGTGTACACAGAGAACAATACAGCATATTCAACTTGAATAGGGCAGACTGACAAAATGCTCTAAAATGATTGAGAAGAAGAAAATGTCCCAGAGAAAAGCAATCTAACCAGCCCCGGCTGAAACAGGTGGCAACCACGAATTGGGACCAATGGGAACCAGGCCTGGTTGCCGGGCAGTTGGCTTTCCCTGGTTGAAACCAGCTGGTGCTGCCGTTGGCTTGGGAACAGTCAACACTGGTCGGCTTTTTCGTTGACACCTGATGTTTTTTTCTTGATTATCCTTGCTCTGGGATATCTCACCCCTATAATTTGCCCATCTGCATAATGATGTGTGTAATTATGGAAAAGTAATGACGTTGAAAGACACTGAACGCAGCTATAAGTTTCAACCATTTATTGGTAAAACATCACAGAAAATGTTATTTACAATATCCACATGCACCTAATTGATCTCCAGGAAATGTTGCTTCTAGTTAAAACCTTGCACATTATTGTTCATATCAACCTCTTGTTACAGCGATGTAGAGGTGATGGGAAAGTATGTGGGTAGAGAGAAGTAAGCAAGGATTTCTTTATGCCTTTAGTCACAGCACAAAATGGACTGACAGGCAAGATCAGAGACACAACAAAGAAGGCGACAACAGACTGTCTCCCGCCTTCTCCCGGCTTACAAGCAGAAACTCAAGCGGGAGAATCCAGCTAAGAAGGTTGTGCAGTGCTGGTCCGAGGAGACAGAAGAGCTCTCACGTGACTGCTTAGAGACAGTGGATTGGTCCATATTTAAGAACTCAGCGATTAACTTAAATGAGTATGCCACCACCATCACAGACTTCATCAGCAAATGTGTGGACGACTGTGTGCCAAAGAAAGCAGTACGTACGTTCCCCAACCGGAAACCATGGCTCAAGCGCGAGATCGACTCCCTACTGAAGGACAGATCTGTGGCGTTCAAGGCAGATGACCCTGCCCTATACAAGAAATCCAGGTATGACCTCCGCAAAGCCATCCGAGATGCCAAGAGAGAATATCAAACTAAGCTAGAGTCACAGACAGACTCTCGGCGGTTGTGGCAAGGACTAAACAACATAACGGGCTACAAAGCGAAGCCGAGCAGTATCTCTGGCAGCAGCGCACCCCTCCCCAATGAACCTAATGCATTCTATGCTCGGTTTGAGCAGGTAACCAACAATCCACTGTCGAGTGCCCCAGCAGCCCATAATTCACCCATACCCACCATCACAGTTTCCGAAGTCAGATCGGCCTTCCTGAAAGTGAACCCACGGAAGGCGATGGGCCCGGACGGGATCACTGGTCGTGCACTCAGAGCCTGCGCATACCAGCTGGCAGAGGTATTCACAGACATCTTTAACCTATCCCTACTCCACTCCGAGGTCCCCACCTGCTTCAAGAAGACCACCATCATACCGGTACCAAAGAAGAACCAGGCAACATGCCTCAATGACTACCGCCCGGTGACCCTGACGTCAGTTGTAATGAAGTGCTTCGAGAGGCTGATCATGAAGCACATCACCTCCATACTCCCGGAACGCCTTGACCCACTTCAATTTGCATACCGTTGCAACCGGTCCACATCAGATGCCATTTCCCTGGCCCTACACTCATCCTTAGAGCATCTCGAAAACAAGGACTCCTACATCAGACTCCTATTTATTGACTACAGCTCTGCCTTCAACACCATAATCCCAGCCAAGCTCATATCAAAGCTCCAAAACCTAGGACTTGGCTCTCCACTATGCAACTGGATCCTTGACTTTCTGACCAACAGACCACAGTCAGTAAGAATGAACACCAACACCTCCTCCACAATACAGTAGTCCCCCTTTATAACGCGGGTGTTGGGGTCCAAGACAGCCACCCGCGTTGCAACCGAGCCGCGGATATCCACGATGGGGGTTTTAAATTTATTTTAAAATCTATGCATGCGCTTCCCATTGAGAGTCTACGGGGGGCGGGGGGAGAGGTCAGACCCCCGTAGACTCACAATGGGAAGCGCTAGCATAGATTTTTAAATAAATTTAAAACCCCCATCGTGGATCTAATTAAAACAGTGTCAATTTCAGCGGCCGGCTCACTTTGATCCGGAGAGGGAAGCTGCTCTCTCACTGAAACAATCAGCCGGCCGCTGAAATTGACACTGCCGGCTGCTCTCTCCCTCCAATCAGAAACATTAAAACTTAAAAGTTGGATTGGAGGGAGAGAGCAGCGGGCAGTGTCAATTTCAGCGGCCGGCTGATTGTTTCAGTGAGAGAGCAGCTTCCCTCTCCGGATCAAAGTGAGCCGGCCGCTGAAATTGACACTGCCCGCTGCTCTCTCCCTCCAATCCAACTTTTAAGTTTTAATGTTTCTGATTGGAGGGAGAGAGCAGCCGGCAGTGTCAATTTCAGCGGCCGGCTGATTGTTTCAGTGAGAGAGCAGCTTCCCTCTCCGGATCAAAGTGAGCCGGCCGCTGAAATTGACACTGCCGGCTGATTGGAGGGAGAGAGCAGAGAACACAGGAGGAGGTCATACGGGCCTCTGCAAGACCAGCATGGTCTCACATCGCCCCTCCCCTCTGTAGCTGGGGTTCAGGCTGTGGCTCCTGGGGTACAGGCCGTGGCTGCTGGGCTTCAGGCTGTGGCTGCTGGGGTACTGTGGCTGCTGGGGTGCAGGCCGTGGCTGCTGGGGTGCAGGCCGTGGCTGCTGGGGTACTGATTGGAGGGAGAGAGCAGCGGGCAGTGTCAATTTCAGCGGCCGGCTGATTGCTTCAGTGAGAGAGCAGCTTCCCTCTCCGGATCAAAGTGAGCTGGCCGCTGAAATTGACACTGCCGGCTGCTCTCTCCCTCCAATCAGAAACATTAAAACTTAAAAGTTGGATTGGAGGGAGAGAGCAGCGGGCAGTGTCAATTTCAGCGGCCGGCTCACTTTGATCCGGAGAGGGAAGCTGCTCTCTCACTGAAACAATCAGCCGGCCGCTGAAATTGACACTGCCCGCTGCTCTCTCCCTCCAATCCAACTTTTAAGTTTTAATGTTTCTGATTGGAGGAAGAGAGCAGCCGGCAGTGTCAATTTCAGCGGCCGGCTGATTGTTTCAGTGAGAGAGCAGCTTCTCTCTCCGGATCAAAGTTAGCCGGCCGCTGAAATTGACACAACTGACAGTTGGGGTCCATAAGCCCCCCCGCGGTATATCGCGAACCGCGGAGCGCGGTATAACGGGGGACTACTGTAGTCTTCAATACCGGTGCCCCGCAAGGCTGCGTACTTAGCCCCCTACTCTACTCCCTGTACACACATGACTACATGGCAAAACTGGGTTCCAACTCCATCTACAAGTTTGCTGACAATACGGCCATAGTGGGCCGGATCTCGAATAACGACGAGTCCGAATACAGGAGGGAGATAGAGAACCTAGTGGAGTGGTGTAATGACAACAATCTTTCCCTCAATGCCAGCAAAACTAAAGAGCTGGTCATCGACTTCAGGAAGCAAAGTACGGTACACACCCTTGTCAGCATCAACGGAGCCGAGGTGGAGATGGTTAGCAGTTTCAAATTCCTAGGGGTGCACATCACCAAAAATCTATCCTGGTCCACTCACGTCGACGCTATCACCAAGAAAGCACAACAGCACCTCAGGAAACTAAGGAAATTCGGCATGTCCACATTAACCCTTACCAACTTTTACAGATGCACTATAGAAAGCATCCTATCGGGCTGCATCACAGCCTGGTATGGCAACTACTCGGCCCAGGACCGCAAGGAACTTCAGAGTCGTGAATACCGCCCAGTCCATCACACGAACCTGCCTCCCATCCATTGATTCCATCTACACCTCCCGCTGCCGGGGGAAAGCAGGCAGCATAATCAAGGATCCCTCCCACCCGGCTTACTCACTTTTCCAACTTCTTCCATCGGGCAAGAGATTCAGAAGTCTGAGAACACGGACGAACAGACTCAAAAACAGCTTCTTCCCCACTGTCACCAGACTCCTAAATGACCCTCTTATTGACTGACCTCATTAACACTACACCCTGTATGCTTCAACCGATGCCAATGCCAATGTAGTTACATTGTATATCTTGTGTTGCCCTATTATGTATTCTCATGTATTTTCTTGAATTTTGTTTAATTCCCTTTTCTTCCATGTACTGAATGATCTGTTGAGCTGCTTGCAGAAAAATACTTTTCACTGTACCTCAGTACACGTGACAATAAACAAATCAAATCCAATCCAATTGGCGAAAGCTCTGGCTTTTCAGCACCTCATTATTCACAGACTGTTGGCATGCTCTTCTGCGGACCAACGTCTCCAAGAGCACCTTGGAGCCCCAGATTAACAGGCAGGCATTTGACAAATAAAAGTATTTATCCTTTGGCTGTGGGCAGAATTCCAGAATCGCTTTGAAACCTTGATCCCAACCACGGTGTAGGTAGAATCAGGGACAGATCGGTATCCCGTATCTGAAAAAAAGGAAAATATCACATTTAAATTGATTAAGTTATTGAGATTCAGTGGTAAATTGGCACAATGAAAGCCTGTCATATTGATCTACATGTACAAACAGTTGGAGCCACAATTCCAGTGATGCTCTGACAATCATTTAAGGTTAATTACCTTGCCATCAAGTGCAATGCGCAGGTTAGCGGCTGTGTCTCCATGGCTTGGGTGGATTGGTCACGCTAAATTGCCCCTAAATTGGAAAAAATTAATTGGGTATTCTAAATTTAAAAAAAATATAGATCAATAGAGAAACCATCCCAAACGTGGAACATTTCCACCTACCTGGGGAGCCACCTCTCCTCTAAGGCTGACATCGATGCAGATATGCAGCATCATATCCAATCCACAAACGCTGCCTTTGGACACCTGAGGACATGAATCTTCGATGATTGTGACATCTGTGCTGAAACCAAGATCTTCGTGTACAAGGCAGTCATTCTCCCAATCTTCTACATGGCTCAGAAACCTGGACGATGTACAGACGCCATGTCAAGCCCATGGAGAGGTGCCAGCAACGCTGTCTGAAACAGATTCTCCGCATCAGTTGGCAGGACAGGCATACTAACATCAGTGTCCTTGAAGGAGCCAAGAGCACCAGCATCGAGGCCATGATAATCTGAAACCAACTCCGCTGGGCCGGCCATGTGCTTAGGATACCAGCGTCTTGACTGCCAAAGCAAATCTTCTTCACCCAGCTCAAGGAAGGCTCTTGAAAAATAGGAGGTCAAAGGAAACACTTTAAAGACACCCTGAAGGCTTACCTCAAGAAATGCAACATAGACATCAATGCCTGGGAGACTCTTGCTCAGAAGAGCCCTATGTTGGAGGAACCTCCTGATTGAAGTGAGACAATTCTTCGAGAACTCACAATGGCAAGCAGAGATCTGGCAAAGGAGCCTGAGAAAGGAATACCAGTGGTCTCGAGAACAAGGACCAATCCCACCTTCCGAAGACACCTGTCAATTGTGTGGTTGGAGATGCAGGATCGGACTCATCAGCCACGCAAGGTACCACACAACCCATGACCAGTGACTGGAGTTTCTTAGGTGGAAAATCATACTCGTTAGCAAGTGATCACTGAAGAAGATTTCATTGTTCAATGCCCTCTTCACTCATCAGAATTGTCCCTGGAACATAATTATCACTGCTTCAGTCAGTCTCTCGACAGTGGTGATGGTAACCTTCAACACTCTTGATTCTCAATCTTGTTTTCTTGATGGTCTCTGGAGCCAGTTTAGTTCAGTTGGCTGGACAGCTGGCTCAGAGCGAGACCAACAGTATGGGTTCAATTCTGGTATTAGCTGAGGTTATTCAGAAGGCCCACCTTCTCAATATTGCCCCTTGAGGTGTGGTGATTCCCAGGTTAAATTACCACCAGTTAGTTCTCCCCTCAAAGGGGAAAGCAGTCAATGTCATGTGGGACTATGGCGACTTTACTATTGCTTGGTTCATCAACTGTGGGTGCAGGGGCTAGATATTTTCAACCAGAAGCTGGGCCTATTCAGTGGGAATATGGAAAGAAAACGTGGGTTCAATCGATTGCCCTGGACTTTAGAAAAGCCAGTAACCTTATAAAAGTGAATGGCGGCAGCACAGCGGCGCAGTGGTTAACTCTGCTGCCTCATGGCGCCGAGGTCCCAGGTTCGATTCCGGCTCTGGATCATTGTCCATGTGGAGTTTACACATTAGAACATAGAACATACAGTGCAGAAGGAGGCCATTTGGCCCATCGAGTCTGCACCAACTCACTTCCACCCTATCCCCGTTTGCGTGGGTTTAGCCCCCACAATCCAAAAGATGTGCAGGGTAGAAGGATTGGCCACACTAAATTGCCCCTTAAAAAAACATTTTAAAAAATAAAAATAAATAAAAGTGAATGGCTCTATCTTTCTGTTGCTTTGCTGTGACAACAAATAAAAGTAACCTGTCCGCTCTCCTGTAAAGCACATGGGTGACCGGGCAATAAATAAACCCCCTTGCTCCTGCCTGGCTAATATTACACAGATTGCCCCGGCCCTAACGAAACATGACCCTCTGGCAAAACATTTGATCACCAATGACGTGGAATAGTCAGTGTGAACAAATAAGAATGGCTACTATTCAGCTGGTCCTGCACTAAATGACAGAGCCCCAATTCCAAAGATCTACAGATATAAATTGGTTGATTCTTCACCGCTGCATGAGGTTGAGAGGAGTGGGGTTGTTGGTGGTGGGGGGGATAGTTACACTCTTTTTACGCAAATTGGACCTGCCTTCTTTAAGCAAAGAAGGAAAACCAGCAGCTTCACTTTGTGAGACTGGTATTAAATACAAGTGGAGTAGGGAGGGGCTATTATGCCAACATTAAATGTTAGTAATTGGTATAACCTTTTTTTAAACTTTAGAGTACCTGATTCCTTTTTTCCCAATTAAGCGGCAATTTTGCATGACGATTCACCTACCCTGCACATCTTTTTGTGTTGGGGGTGGGGGGGTGAAACCCAGTCAAACACGGGAAGAATGTGCAAACTCCACACGGACAATGACCCAGAGCCGGGATCGAACTTGGGAGCAGAGCTTTGCGCAAGTGAAGGAGACACATCCTGAGTGAGTGAGACACATCCAGAGTGGGAATTGGAACTTGGTAATTTGGTGCAGTGAAGTAACCAGGAAAGTTAAGTGGAAAGTCTAATTTTGCTGTTTTGCAGTTAAAAGTGCAGTGTGTAGCTTAGTGTCTGATAGGCTGAAGCTGCCCCCAGCCTAATTGCTGAGAGGCAGTTATCTGTCAGTCATCTGAGGCCTGTTTAGTGGCACTAGGGTGTACATTGTATTCTTTTGTTTGAAGCTTAAGTAGTGTAAGTCAGCCTGGTTAGCTGAGGTTTGTATAAAAGACAGACAGAAAGCGCACTCAATAAGCTTTGCGCAAGTGAAGGAGACACATCCTGAGTGAATGAGACACAGTGTAAGCTGTGAGTTGGGGGATGTGAGGCTAAGTGTATGAGAGCAAGTTAAAGCATTTTAATTGATGGATTGAATACTGTTTGACAGTGATTAGCAAGTTAATGTAGAGAAACGAGCATTGTATGAGGTTAATGGTCACTGCTTGCAGTACGTGATAAATCTGATGTCCCTTGTGGCAACTTCAATGAGTTAAAGTATAAATGTTAACAGCAGTGGTGACCACCACTGACAGTGCCGGTGTGTGTGCGATGATCATGGTCAAGTTTAGCTGGGGGAAGGATATTTAGAGGGTTTTGCTGTTGTGCGACTCAAAGCTACACTGTTGCTCCTCTGGGCCCTGCAAGCATAGATTTCACATTGAGAGAACATGCACTGGGTTTCTGCCTGATTTTACTGAATGGAGAGTCCACAGCAGACACTCTGCTCCGCAGTTAAAATTGCATTGGGATCCAGATGGGACCCCGAAATGCACATCTGTTGAGATGAAGTTACTATTAAGCTATTTTGCTGGTAGGGACAACGCCTTGCCTGCCCAAGCCAATTCAGCAGTGTTAAAACAGGCAAAAATAATCCCTTTGAGTAGTCTTTGGATTTTAATTTCCATTTAGACAGGTTTCTGCCACACGGATGTAGTTAAAATTCCTTCAAAACAGTCTGAAATGAAGTGAGGACAGAAAAGGTCAAACAAACAAAAAAAAATCGCAAACAATCTGTTTCTATAACCTTCAAAACTCAAATTCCATGAAATGGCAGCTGTCCCTTGAGTGCTGATTTACGGTCAAGAGACAACCTAGCAACCAGCAACCTGAAATATCTGATTTAGATGACAAGCAGTCAGATTCCTAGTGTGAAAAATAGAAGTCTGCACCTGCACTAACTTTCGTATTATTATAACATTTAGTGAAGCTGTCAGGGCACTCCCAGAAGTGATGAAAACGTCAGTCTCCTCCTTCATGATTTCCCAGTCTGTACTTCTCATTACTTCTTCCTCATTGGTTAGGTGCTTTTCTGGATTATTATTGGTTATACATGTTATTCCTTTCTCTGAAGGTTATTTTGGTTAGTTTCTACTTTAGTCATTCTCATGTTATTACCCAAAACATTTCCAGTTTCAGTTTTCTCTCAAATTACCACATTAGCAAAAGATATACCCACTTAACTAGCAGCAAAATAAAATGTTTCCGAACCAAAATGTCATTGCCCATCCAAGCCATGACTGAGTGAAATGGTTTTGCTAATAATGTTGCTTTAAATATTTTGAAATCTGAAGAGAGTGCATTATCATGTGTGCACATAGGAATAAAGTGGCTTCAAGACTAACTGCTCAAAATGGCAACACCATCCAGGGCACATTGTTGTTGAAATACTGGCAGCGGAATTCTCCACACCAGAAACTAAGTGCTGAATCTGGGAATGAATCTGTGGTGTTCCACGACAACAAAATTGGCGCCTTTCACAGATCAATCCACCGACCGTTCAGGGGCTAGCAACGGTGCCACGTGGAACACGACTGATTCCAATGAAAAACGGTGTCTGATTCGTCAGATGCGGGACTGGCACTCGAGAGGCTGACAAGCTGCAGCCGCATATTAGCACTCCACTCCTCAGCCAACAAGATGGCAGCAAGAACAGCGGCACTACGGTTCACCAACACTGAGCAGGAGACCCTACTAGATGCAGTGGAGGAGAGGCGGGCCACCCTGTACCCCGGGGTGGGGAGGTAGGGCAGAGGTGGGAGAGGTCATGCGCAACACCACCAGGACCGGCCAGTAGTGCAGCACGAAACTACATGACTTCCTCAGGGCAGCCAAGGTGAGTAGGCAGCACGGTGCCCCTGGCACCAATCCCATCCCACACACCCGTAACCCCCCTCCCTGGGAGGCGACCAGACCCCCTACTAGTATCCAGGGTGCCCTGGCCACAAAGGCCACCAGCTACCCACCCCCTGTGCTGCATGCATCTGACTGTCTAACACTGTGTGTTTTCTGTCTCCCACCCCCGTTCCCCAGGAGAAGATGGCACACAACTGCCGGGAGCAAGAGAAAACCGGAAGGCCCTCACCACTGGACTGCAAGCAAGTGGGACCCCGCTGAATTGCGGTTCCCCATGGCACCTGTGTCCCGCACACTGCCCCCTCCACCCCCACATCCCCTCCACACTGTCCTGTTCACCACCACCCATGGTCCAATCATGCGTCTTGTCTTGTGTCTTGCAAGATCACCTGGCAATGAGGCGGGCCCTTCTAGTGTCCCCCGACACTGACCCCAACCACAACCGCAGGAGAGCAGCGAGGAGCAGGAGGACACGAACAGGAGCCCTTGACCCGCAGCTGGAGACGCCCGGATCACCAGTCTGGAGATGACACAGACTTTCTGTCACAACTATCTCCAACACCCTGCAACATCCTGAGACACTCACCTTGGTTGGCATGTTAGTTGGAGGAGTTGAACTGCCTGCAGGAGCAGGAGGTGGTGCTGACCATGCGTGCTGACCAGGCCAACAGCGGCCGGTGCCCGCCACGATTTTGGGTTCACAACCGATACTCCACCCAATCGCTTTTTCCGATTTTGGAGTCGGCCCACGGAGAATCCCGCCCCTTGTCTTTTGCCTTTCTCAGATTCGATTTAAAGAGTTAAGTCCCTCCACTTGTACTGTCCAGACTTCGCTGTGCCCCTTTTCTGGACTCATCTGTTGCTCTATCCCAGATCTTAATTTTTTGTTTAATTTCATTTTCATTGTAAATGTACCCAGATCTCTAATCAACCAAATGTCAACCCACCTTCACCTGAAAGTTCAGCACAGTATCCACACTCGCCCTTGGCCTCAGCCCTGGTCTCCACTCTGCAATGTAACCTATGTCCTTCACATCTAGGCCGACAGGCTCAGCTCCTTCTCAGCCAATGAGCAATACCATGGAAGATCAGCTAGTACTTGAGAGGCTACATTTAGGATACAGTACTGGCTCAAACCATGCATGGCATTGTTTGAATCCTTATGCTAAATTGCTGCTTCTAATTATTTTTCAATATCCATTCATCTCTAGAACAGAATCAGTTGAAGCTTGGTACTCCGCAAAGGCTAACAAACGTGTTTATGAAATATATATTGTTGCAGATTGACAGATGTATCCTGGTGGAAAAGTACAAGAGAGATTTGCAGGATGAGTATCCAGGGACTGTGAAGTAACCAAAACCTGGTATTAAGTAAGTTTAGTTTATACTTAAAAGAAATTGTTCATTGCACATTTGTACTACTGCTGTTAACTCGTTCAGAGTAACAGATTATGTGACAGGACAGTTTTAGTGGCATGATGAAGTCTGCCGACAGGCAAAGGAATAAGAAAGGAATAAAATACTAAATTTGGCACTTCAATCTTCTCAGCCATTATAGTCAACGTGACTTTACAACTCCTTACATGGTCAGTACAGGAAACATGTCAAGTAATTGAGGTGTGGGGCTGTCAGAGAGAAACTAGCTGCTTTCCAGAGTAAAGGAAGGGAAAATTTCAAGCACAACATAGGTAGAGCACTCACGCTCATTGTGGGATGGACAAGGTCTGATAAATCTCCATATTTTGAAATGGAAAAGCTGTGCACCATGGAGTAATTCCTGTGAATACACATTTCAGTAGAAGTTTGAATTGTAAGGCAATGGGGACTTAAACATGAAGGCCGCAAAGTCTGCTAACCCCTGCTCATCAAAAGAACAGTAAGTCTTAAAGTCCAACATGTTTGTTTCAGACACTAGCTTTCGGAGCACTGCTCCTTCCTCAGTATAAACCTGTTGGACTTTAACCTGGTGTTGTAAGACTTCTTCTTGTGCTCACCCCAGTCCAACGCCGACATCTCCACATCATGGCTACCCTCAAAAGAACAGCCATGGGGATCGTGCTGTTCACAACACATTAATTTCCCCCAAAGCAGGCAGCCGTTGGGCTTGCTGTGAGGTTGCAGTTGTGACTGCACAAAGTCACAGATGCCAGCCAGGGCAGCCTTTCTGAGACTCAGGTAGCACACTCTTCCTCTGGAGGCTGCTGAGTGGGGGAGGGACGGGCTTTCCGGTTGCACAGGCAGGTTGGTTCCGGGCGCTGGGACCGGAGGCGTTTCTGAGCTGCACCAGCCGGGGGGGCGGGGCTGGGTATCAGTTGGGCTGCAGCTGTTTGGCGATGGCGGCGGTTAGGGTGATGGTGCTGGCGGCCGCGGGGCTGCTGCTGCTGGCTGGCTTCGTGTCTGTGGACTCGGTGAAATCTCGCCGGCAGACCGGATACGAAAAGCAACATAACTTTTTCAGGCAGACGGCGATCAACGTTTACTGGAGCCTCGCTGCCGTGTTCGGAGAGGAGAATGTGGAGGCGGTGCAAAAGGTGGCGTGCTGGGATGTGTGAGGGGGGATGGGATGTGTGAGGGGAATGGGCTGGGATGTGTAGGGGGAATGGGCTGGGATGTGTGAGGGGAATGGGCTGGGATGTGTGAGGGGGGATGGGATGTGTGAGGGGAATGGGCTGGGATGTGTAGGGGGAATGGGCTGGGATGTGTGAGGGGAATGGGCTGGGATGTGTGAGGGGAATAAGCTGGGATGTGTGAGGGGAATGGCGCTGGGATGTGTGAGGGGAATGGCGCTGGGATGTGTGAGGGGAATGGGGCTGGGATGTGTGAGGGGAATGGGGCTGGGATGTGTGAGGGGAATGGGGCTGGGATGTGTGAGGGGGAATGGGCTGGGATGTGTGAGGGGAATGGGGCTGGGATGTGTGAGGGGAATGGGGCTGGGATGTGTGAGGGGAATGGGGCTGGGATGTGTGAGGGGAATGGGGCTGGGATGTGTGAGGGGGAATGGGCTGGGATGTGTGAGGGGAATGGGGCTGGGATGTGTGACGGGAATGGGGCTGGGATGTGTGAGGGGAATGGGCTGGGATGTGTGAGGGGGAATGGGCTGGGATGTGTGAGGGGAATGGGGCTGGGATGTGTGAGGGGGAATGGGCTGGGATGTGTAGGGGGAATGGGCTGGGATGTGCGAGGGGAATGGGGCTGGGATGTGCGAGGGGAATGGGGCTGGGATGTGTGAGGGGAATGGGGCTGGGATGTGTGAGGGGGAATGGGCTGGGATGTGTGAGGGGAATGGGGCTGGGATGTGTGAGGGGAATGGGGCTGGGATGTGTGAGGGGAATGGGGCTGGGATGTGTGACGGGAATGGGGCTGGGATGTGTGAGGGGGAATGGGGCTGGGATGTGTGAGGGGGAATGGGGCTGGGATATGTGAGGGGGAATGGGCTGGGATGTGTGAGGGGAATGGGGCTGGGATGTGTGCGGGGAATGGGGCTGGGATGTGTGAGGGGGAATGGGCTGGGATGTGTGAGGGGAATGGGCTGGGATGTGCGAGGGGGGGTGGGTTGGGATGTGTGAGGGGAATGGGGCTGGGATGTGTGAGGGGAATGGGGCTGGGATGTGTGAGGGGAATGGGGCTGGGATGTGTGAGGGGAATGGGGCTGGGATGTGTGAGGGGAATGGGGCTGGGATGTGTGAGGGAAATGGGCTGGGATGTGTGAGGGGGGATGGGATGTGTGAGGGGAATGGGCTGGGATGTGTAGGGGGAATGGGCTGGGATGTGTGAGGGGAATGGGCTGGGATGTGTGAGGGGAATAAGCTGGGATGTGTGAGGGGAATGGGGCTGGGATGTGTGAGGGGAATGGGGCTGGGATGTGTGAGTGGAATGGGGCTGGGATGTGTGAGGGGAATGGGGCTGGGATGTGTGAGGGGAATGGGGCTGGGATGTGTGAGGGGAATGGGGCTGGGATGTGTGAGGGGAATGGGGCTGGGATGTGTGAGGGAAATGGGATGTGTGAGGGGGGATGGGATGTGTGAGGGGAATGGGCTGGGATGTGTAGGGGGAATGGGCTGGGATGTGTGAGGGGAATGGGGCTGGGATGTGTGAGGGGAATGGGGCTGGGATGTGTGAGGGGAATGGGGCTGGGATGTGTGAGGGGAATGGGGCTGGGATGTGTGAGGGGAATGGGGCTGGGATGTGTGACGGGAATGGGGCTGGGATGTGTGAGGGGAATGGGGCTGGGATGTGTGAGGGGAATGGGGCTGGGATGTGTGAGGGGAATGGGGCTGGGATGTGTGAGGGGAATGGGGCTGGGATGTGTGAGGGGAATGGGCTGGGATGTGCGAGGGGGATGGGTTGGGATGTGTGAGGGGAATGGGGCTGGGATGTGTGAGGGAAATGGGCTGGGATGTGTGAGGGGAATGGGGATGGGATGTGTGAGGGGAATGGGCTGGGATGTGTAGGGGGAATGGGCTGGGATGTGTGAGGGGAATGGGCTGGGATGTGTGAGGGAAATGGGCTGGGATGTGTGAGGGGAATGGGGATGGGATGTGTGAGGGGAATGGGCTGGGATGTGTAGGGGGAATGGGCTGGGATGTGTGAGGGGAATAAGCTGGGATGTGTGAGGGGAATGGGGCTGGGATGTGTGAGGGGAATGGGGCTGGGATGTGTGAGGGGAATGGGGCTGGGATGTGTGAGGGGAATGGGGCTGGGATGTGTGAGGGGAATGGGCTGGGATGTGTGAGGGGAATGGGGCTGGGATTTGCGAGGGGGAATGGGGCTGGGATGTGTGAGGGGAATGGGGCTGGGATGTGTGAGGGGAATGGGCTGGGATGTGCGAGGGGGATGGGTTGGGATGTGCGAGGGGAATGGGGCTGGGATGTGTGAGGGGAATGGGGCTGGGATGTGTGAGGGGAATGGGGCTGGGATGTGTGAGGGGAATGGGGCTGGGATGTGTGAGGGGAATGGGGCTGGGATGTGTGAGGGGAATGGGGCTGGGATGTGTGAGGGGAATGGGGCTGGGATGTGTGAGGGGAATGGGGCTGGGATGTGTGAGGGAAATGGGATGTGTGAGGGGGGATGGGATGTGTGAGGGGAATGGGCTGGGATGTGTAGGGGGAATGGGCTGGGATGTGTGAGGGGAATGGGGCTGGGATGTGTGAGGGGAATGGGGCTGGGATGTGTGAGGGGAATAAGCTGGGATGTGTGAGGGGGATGGGGCTGGGATGTGCGAGGGCGATGGGGCTGGGATGTGCGAGGGGGATGTCTGGGATGTGCGAGGGGGATGTCTGGGATGTGCGAGGGGGGTGTTCTGGGATGTGCGAGGGGATTGGGCTGGGATGTGTGAGGGGAATGGGCTGGGATGTGCGAGGGGGATGGGTTGGGATGTGTGAGGGGAATGGGGCTGGGATGTGTGAGGGAAATGGGCTGGGATGTGTGAGGGGGGATGGGATGTGTGAGGGGAATGGGCTGGGATGTGTAGGGGGAATGGGCTGGGATGTGTAGGGGGAATGGGCTGGGATGTGTGAGGGGAATGGGCTGGGATGTGTGAGGGGAATAAGCTGGGATGTGTGAGGGGGATGGGGCTGGGATGTGCGAGGGGGATGTCTGGGATGTGCGAGGGGGATGTCTGGGATGTGCGAGGGGGATGTTCTGGGATGTGCGAGGGGAATGGGCTGGGATGTGTGAGGGGAATGGGCTGGGATGTGCGAGGGGAATGGGCTGGGATGTGTGAGGGGGAATGGGGTGGAACGTGTGAGGGGAATGGGGCGGAACGTGTGAGGGGGAATGGGGCGGGACGTGTGAGGGAGAATGGGGAAATTGATGGGATGTGTGAGGAGGATGGGGCGGAACGTGTGAGGGGGAATGGGGCGGAACGTGTGAGGGGGAATGGGGCGGGACGTGTGAGGGAGAATGGGGAAATTGATGGGATGTGTGAGGGGGATGGAGCGGGACGTTTGAGGGGGATGGGGCGGAACGTGTGGGGAATGGGGCGGAACGTGTGGGGAATGGGGCGGAACGTGTGAGTGGCATGGGGCGGAACGTGTGAGTGGCATGGGGCGGAACGTGTGAGTGGCATGGGACGGAACGTGTGAGTGGCATGGGGCGGAACGTGTGAGGGGGAATGGGGAAATTGATGGGATGTGTGAGGAGGATGGGGCGGAACGTGTGAGGGGGAATGGGGCGGAACGTGTGAGGGGGAATGGGGCGGGACGTGTGAGGGAGAATGGGGAAATTGATGGGATGTGTGAGGGGGATGGAGCGGGACGTTTGAGGGGGATGGGGCGGAACGTGTGGGGAATGGGGCGGAACGTGTGGGGAATGGGGCGGAACGTGTGAGGGGAATGGGGCGGAACATGTGAGGGGAATGGGGCGGAACGTGTGAGGGGAATGGGGCGAAACGTGTGAGGGGAATGGGGCGGAACGTGTGAGGGGAATGGGGCGGGACGTGTGAGTGCGAATGGTGAAATTGATGGAATGTGTGAGGGGAATGGTGCGGGATGTGTGAGGGGAATGGAGCGGGGCGTTTGAGGGGGATGGGGCGGGACGTGTGAGGGGAATGGGGCGGAACCTGTGAGGGGAATGGGGCGGAACCTGTGAGGGGAATGGGGCGGAACGTGTGAGGGCGAATGGGGCGGAATGTGTGAGGGCGAATGGGGCGGAATGTGTGAGGGCGAATGGGGAAATTGATGGAATGTGTGAGGGGAATGGGGCGGGACGTGTGAGGGGGGGTGGAGGGGAACGTGTGAGGGGGATGGAGGGGAACGTGTGAGGGGAATGGGGCGGAACGTGTGAGGGGGATGGGGCGGGACTTGTGAGGAGGGATGGGGCGGGACGTTTGAGGGGTAATGGGGCGGACATTTGAGGCGTAATGGGGAGGGACGTTTGAGGGGTAATGGGGCGGGACGTTTGAGGGGTAATGGGGCGGGACTTTTGAGGGGTAATGGGGCGGGACGTTTGAGGGGTAATGGGGCGGGACGTTTGAGGGGAATGGGGCGGGACGTGTGAGGGGAATGGGGCTGGGATGTGTGAGGGGAATGGGGTGTGATGTGTGAGGGGGATGGGCTGGGATGTGTGAGGGGGATGGGCTGGGATGTGTGAGGGGGCATGGGGTGGGATGTGTGTGGGGGATGGGGCGGGATGTGTGAGGGGGGGATGGGGCGGAACGTGTGAGGGGGGGTGGGGCGGGACGTGTGAGGAGGGATGGGGCGGGACGCTTGAGGGGTAATGGAGCGGGACGTTTGAGGTGTAATGGGGCGGGACGTTTGAGGGGTGATGGGGCGGGACGTTTGAGGGGTGATGGAGCGGGACGTTTGAGGGGTGATGGGGCGGGACGTTTGAGGGGTGATGGGGCGGTGTGTTTTGCGGGGGGATGGAGGGGGACGTTTGAGGGGGATGGGGCGGAACGTGTGAGGGGAATGGGGCGGAACGTGTGGGGAATGGGGCGGAACGTGTGAGGGGAATGGTGCGGAACGTGTGAGGGGAATGGGGCGGAACGTGTGAGGGGCATGGGGTGGGATGTGTGAGGGGGATGGGGCGGGATGTGTGAGGGGGGATGGGGCGGAATGTGTGAGGGGGGGTGGGGCGGGACGTGTGAGGGGTAATGGAGCGGGACGTTTGAGGGGTGATGGGGCGGGACGTTTGAGGGGTGATGGGGCGGGACGTTTGAGGGGTGATGGGGCGGTGTGTTTTGCGGGGGAATGGGGTGGGACGTTTGAGGGGTGATGGGGCGAGATGTTTGATGGGTGATGGGGCGGGACGTGTGAGGGGGGATGGGGCGGGACCTGAGAGGGGGAATGGGGTGGGACGTGTGAGGGAGGATGGGGCGGGACGCGTGAGGGAGATGGGGCGGGACGCGTGAGGGAGATGGGGCGGGACGCGTGAGGGGGATGGGGCGGGACGCGTGAGGGGGATGGGGCGGGACGCGTGAGGGGGATGGGGCGGAACGCGTGAGGGGGATGGGGCGGGACGCGTGAGGGGGATGGGGCGGGACGCGTGAGGGGAGTTGGGGCGGGACGCGTGAGGGGGGATGGGGCGGGACGCGTGAGGAGGGATGGGGCGGAATGCGTGAGGGGGGATGGGGCGGGACGCGTGAGGGGGGATGGGGCGGGACGCGTGAGGGGGGATGGGGCGGAACGCGTGAGGGGGGATGGGGCGGGACGCGTGAGGGGATGGGGCGGGTCGCCTGAGGGGGGATGGGGCGGGTCGCGTGAGGGGGGATGGGGCGGGTCGCGTGAGGGGGGATGGGGCGGGTCGCGTGAGGGGGGATGGGGCGGGTCGCGTGAGGGGGGATGGGGCGGGACGCGTGAGGGGGATGGGGCGGGACGTGTGAGGGGGGATGGGGCGGGACGCGTGAGGGGGGATGGGGTGGGACGTGTGCGGGCGGATGGGGTGGGACGTGTGCGGGCGAATGAGGCGGGACATGTTAGGGCGAATGGGGTGGGGCGCCTGAGGGTGAATGGGGTGGGATGCCTGAGGGTGAATGGGGTGGGATATTTGAGGGCAATGGGGAAATTGATGGCATGTGTGAGGGGAATGGGGTGGGGAGAGAGGAGTAGGGGCTCTGAGGGGGCTGGGTACATTTGGGATTGCACACTGCATGAGTGTGTGTTGGGGGGGGGGTTGTGTTGGATGTGCTTTTATTAACGGATTAATGTCTCTATTAGTCATGGTTTTAGCTATGATTTGAATCGAGGGTTTTCAATACAGTGCAGTCATGTGAATTTATTTGACTGAGCTTTTTGGTCATCTGAGCTAATATCCCCGTATGTGGTTCGATGTCATATTTTGGTTCACAATGCACCCGTGAAATGTCTTCTGACATTATGTTAAAGGTGCAAGATAAATATGTTAATGGTGTCACTGATCACGTGTTGAAATAATTTAGGACTTAAATGAATAATTTTTGGAAGGGGGAGGGTTGGAAAACACAGCAAAGTGTAACACGAGAAAATTACATGATATCGACCAGTGTGATTTACCCTGATCTTAAAAAACATCTTGTAAATCAGTGACAGTTTTAATAATCCTTAACTGAGTCTGCCACTTATGTGCTGTACTGTAGACTGTGCCTCCGTTAAGAAATGGGTTGCACCATTTTGCATATTTGAGACATTGATCTGATTGGTGGGACTAAATTTATACAGCAAAGAATTGGTTGCTCTTGGTTCAGTCCCTGAATTTGCATGTATATAATTGTGCTTTGTTCATTCCAACGTTTGGTAATACTGTATGTATTTTAATTAAGTATGTTATTTGCTTTCCTGGGACTGTATCCACCATTATCTAGACTTGTTGTGTTTTAAACCAATCCTCGTAGTGTACTTGAAATCTTAGTGCCTGTCTGGGCAAACTTTGTCTGATAGTTCATAAGAGATCCTTCTAGGTAGAAGCTGTTCATCTTTTAAGTGGCTTTCCCTCATATCGTTTTTTACACTGAATATACAGCACAGAGAAAGGTCACTTGGCCCAACTGATCTGTGCTGTGTTTCCTCACCCCATCCTTCACCATCTAATGCTATCTATATAATCATCTATTCCCTTCTCTCATGTTTATCAAGCCTTCCCTAAAATGCATTTTACACTGCTCTCCACAGTTGTTTCACTTTCTCACCACTTCCCTCTTGGGTGAAAACGTTTCTCCTGCATTCCTGTTTTTTTTTTTGTAAAATGTTTTAAGATATTTATAATTTTATAATAATAACACTAAATAGTACAAATACAAATATAAACAGAGCATAAACCATCTCCAGCCCTAACAAATCCCACCTACCCTAAATAGAAAATAGCCCAATCCCCCCCCATTCCTGTTTTTTTTAATGATGCCTATCTTGGATTGCTGTCTCTGATTTGGCTCTTCCCCAGGTGAAAACACTCCCTGTGGTTTTGAATGAGTACATCTTTATAAAGATCTCTCGCCTCTCAATCTTCTCGCTTCAAATGAAGAGAGATCTAACTTGTTCATCCTTGCCTTTCCATCATAAATGTAACCTTGATTGGTATGATCCTTGTAGATGTCTTAATTGTACACAGAACTCTCAAGCATGATCTAACCAACGTTTGGTATATTTGCATCACTTCTCTACATTTTAATTTTGTCTTGTGGTAGGCTATATTAGGGGTATCGTGGTACCTAGGTGGGATGTACCTTATACTGTAGTTTGAGTGGTAGAACCTGCCTGCTGGTTCGGCCCAGCAGGCGGAGCATAAGAGTCTGTGTTTCACCCACAGCAGTCATTCTGTACCGCAGCTACTGGGGTAACTACTTGTTCATTAAAGCCTTCAATTGGACTACAATCTTGCTTCAGTAGTGATTGATCGTGCATCAATTTATTGAACATAATTGAAGAATGGCTGCTCTCCGCATCAAGCCAGAGTGTCTACAAATCAACCTCCATGCGGCAAATGCAGCAGCAACTTTTAAACATTGGCTGGCATGTTTCAACGGGTACATCAGGACGGCCCCGACTACCCCCACGGAGGAACAGTAAAATACAAGTCCTCCACTCAAGGGTGAGCCCAGAAATCTACACGCCTATTGAAGATGCGGAAGGTTTCGAGGACGCAATGACTTTGTTAAAATAACACTACGTCCGCACTGTGAATCAGGTATACGCTCGGCATCTTTTAGCTACCAGACGGCATATCCCAGGGGAATCATGAGACGATTTTTACCGCGCATTGTTAGTGTTAGGAACTGTAACTGTCCACAAGTCTCAGCCAATGACCACACCGAACTCCTAATACGGGATGCTTTTGTTGCAGGCATGCTATCCTCTAAAGTCCGCCAGCGACTGCTGGAAAACGACACGCTAGGGCTTAAAGAGGCACGGAAACTTGCGCAATCCTGCAACGCCCAGGCCTACGTTCCCGACGCGCAGTACCTGCATGGACAGGGTGGACCGTGGCCGATTCCAAAGCACCCCTAAATTCCCCACAAGCTTGTGCAGTGCGGCAGCCAGGAAACCCCGGGGGGGGGGGGGGGGGGGGCAAATGCTATTTTTGTGGGCAAAACAAACACCCCCGGCAATGCTGCCTGGCCCAATCTGCAAGGGCTGCGGGAAGATGGGGCACCTCGTGGCAATATGCTGGGCACGGTCGGCTGCCGTTGTCTCCACAGGCGAACCGGGTCCGCTGCCATTACTCTCCTCACAGGCCATGTGGGATTCATGGGGGCAGCCAACTTGCATGACGTCTCAGGACCCCGACTCGGCTAGCCATGTCTCGCCTGATGAGATCTCCCAGCCGGCCATGTGCATTTTATGGGGGCAGCCATCTTGGATGACGTCTCAGGACCCCGACTTGGGTGGCCATGTATCGCCCGACGAGATCTCTCAGCATCTGCCACGACTCACCTCAGTGACACCGCCCCGAACACTTTCAACCGCTACAACGTCGGTACTCATCAATGGGCACAAGATATCCTACTTGATCGACTCTGGGAGCATGGAGAACTTCATCCATCCAGTAAGACACTGCTCCCTCGCTGTACACCCGATTAAACAAAAGATCTCCCTGGCCTCTGGATCCCACTCTGTGGAGATCCGGGGGGTACTGCATAGCCAACCTCACGGTCCAGGGCGTGGAGTTTAATAACTTCCGACTCTACGTCCTTCCCCATCTCTGTGCTGCCACACTCCTGGGACTGGACTTCCAGTGTAACCTGCCAAGTGTAACCTGCAAAGTTTAATGTTCAAATTCGGCGGCCCCATACCCCCCTCTCACTGTCTGCAGCCTCGCGACCCTCGAGGTCGACCCGCCTTCCCTGTTTGCAAACCTTTCCCCCGCTTTGTAAACCCGTCGCCACCAGGAGTAGACGGTACAGTGCCCAGGACAGGACCTTCATTAGGTCGGAAGTCCAACGGTACTAAAGGAAGGCATTATCGAGGCCAGCAACAGCCCCTGGAGAGCTCAGGTGGTGGTTGTAAAGACCGGGGAGAAACATAGGATGGTCATAGACTACAGCCAGACCATCAACGGGTATATGCAGCTTGACGCGTACCCCCTCCCCGCATGTTTGAAATGGTCAACCAGATAGCGCAATACAAGGTTTTCTCCACAGTAGACCTTAAATCAGCCTACTACCAGCTCCCCATTCGCCCGGACGACCGCAAGTACACTGCATTTGAAGCAGAAGGGCAGCTCTACCACTTTATAAGGATTCCCTTTGGTGTCACAAATGGGGTCTCGGTCTTCCAACGGGAGATGAACCGGTACGGTCTGTGGCCCACGTTCCCATACCTCGACAATGTCACCACCTGCGGCCATGACCAGCAGGACCACGACACCAACCTCCGCAAATTCCTCCATGCCGCAAAAATCCTTAACTTAACCTATAACAAGGACAAATGCGTGTTTAGCACCGATCGCCTAGCCATCCTCGGCTACGTAGTGCATGATGGAGTCATGATAGGCCCAGATCCCGAACGCATGCACCCCCTCATGGAGTTCCCCTCCCCCACTGCCCCAAGGCCCTGAAACGTTGCCTGGGCTTCTTTTCTTTTGCACCCAGTGGGTCCCCAATTATGCGGACAAGGCCCATCCACTAATCCAGTCCACGGTTTTTCCCCTATCGGCAGAGACCCGCCAGGCTTTCAGTCGCGTCAAAGCAGACATCTCCAGGGCGGCGATGCGCACAATCGATGAGTCCCTCCCCTTCCAGGTCGAGAGCGACGCATTAGACGTAGCTCTGGCTGCCACCCTCAATCAGGCGGGCAGACCCGTGGCCTTCTTTTCACGCACCCTCCATGTATCAGAAATCCGCCATTCCTCCGTCGAGAAGGAGGCCTAAGCCATCGTCAAAGCTGTGCGGCATTGGAGGCATTACCAGGCCGGCAGGAGATTCACTCTCCTCACTGACCAACGGTCGGTAGCCTTCATGTTTGACAATGCACAGCGGGGCAAAATTAAGAATGATATGATATTGCGGTGGAGGATCGAGCTCTCCACCTATAATTACGAGATCTTGTATCGTCTCGGGAAGCTCAATGAGCCTCCTGATGCCCTGTCCCGCGGCATTTGTGCCAGTGTACAAGTAGACCAACTCTGGACCCTCCACGACAACCCTGCCACCCGGGGGTCACCCGGTTCTTCCACTTTGTTAAAACCCGCAATCTGCCCTACTCCATCGAGGTCAGGGCCGTAACCAGAAACTGCCAAATCTGCGCAGAGTGCAAGCCGCACTTCTACAGGCCAGAGAAAGCGCATCTGGTGAAGGCTTCCCGCCCCTTTGAACGCCTCAGTGTGGATTTCATAGGGCCCCTTCCCTCCGCTGACCGCAACACGTATTTCTTAAACGTGATTGATGAGTACTCCCGGTTCCCTTTTGTCATCCCCTATCCCGACATGACGGCTGCCACCGTAATTAAAGCCCTCCACAGCATCTTTATCTTGTTTGGTTTCCCCGCCTACATCCATAGCGATAGGGGGTCCTCCTTCATGAGCGACGAGCTGCGTCAATTCCTGCTCAGCAAGGGCATTGCCTCCAGCAGGATGACCAGTTACAACCCCCTGGGAAACAGGCAGGTAGAGAAGGAGAACGGAACGGTCTGGAAGGCCGTCCTACTGGCCCTACGGTCTAAGAATGTCCCAGTGTCCCGATGGCAGGAGGTCCCCCCCGATGCACTTCACTCCACCCGATCACTACTGCGCACTACGACCAACAAAACACCTCATGAACGTCTCCTTGCCATTCTTAGGAAGTCCTCCTCGGGGACCTCGCTCCCAACATGGCTGACAGCCCCCGGACCTGTCCTACTCCGCAAACACGTACGGGCCCACAACGATCGCAGAGGATGACCAGGGCCCCCGATCGGCTGATAGTCTCATTGTAAAATGAACTTGTAAATAATTGTCTGTAAATATGTGTATTGCATGTAAAGGCACCGAAGGGTACCGCTATAACCTCTACCATTGTAAAAGCAAGGCCACCACCCCTGCCAGACCCCTGCGGTAGGCTATATTAGGGGTATCGCGGCACCTAGGTGGGATGTACCTTATACTGTAGTATAAGTGGTAGAACCTGCCTGCTGGTTCGGCCCAGCAGGCGGAGCATAAGAGTCTGTGTTTCACCCACAGCAGTAATTCTCTACCGGAGGTGCTGGGGTAACTACTTGTTCATTAAAGCCTTCAATTGGACTACAATCTCGCTTCAGTAGTGATTGATCGTGCATCATGTCTCTTGTGAAATATACCCAGTGTTTATTTATCAACTGTGTTGCTATATTTTACTCTCCAATCTCTTTGCTCCTGCACCCATTTAGATTGTTTTCCAAGTAATGTTCTTGCTAAAATGCAATGTCTCTCTCTTGCACATTGACACTAATGTGTCAATCATCTGCAAGTTTATCCATGCTGGTCTTGTATTTCATTAGTGCTCCTCCGTGTTGACTATGCCTCCCAACTTGGTGTTGTTTGCAAATTTAGAAATTGTTTTTTTGATTCTGAAATCTAGTGAATATAAATTGTTAACAACAATAGTCCCAGCACTCATCTTTGACGGGCCCTAATTTTCCACCTTCTGCGACTCTGAACAAATACACTTCACCTCTGCTTTCTGCTTCCTGTCTTGTTGCCAATTTATGCCACTCATCCCCTGACTGCATGCTCTGGCATTGTTTATTAGTCCAGTTGTGATACCTCACCAGAGGTACTTTTTAGAAATATAGATGCATCTTATTTTACTTGGTTAATTACAGCTAAATGTTTGATGGTTTCCAAATAAATGTGATCAAGTAAAGGTGGCTGTCATTTGGCTCATTTAAAAATAAATTGTTGACAGAATGTAGGTGATGTTGGAGGCCAGCATTTATTTCCCTTCCCTAATTTCCCTTGAAAGGGTGGTGGTAAGCTACCCTCTTGAATTTCTGCACTCCATGTGATGTAGGTACAGCCATTGTGCTGTTTGGAAGTGAGTTCCAGGATTTTGACCCAGTGACTGAAGAAATGGTGATTATAATTCCAAGTCCAGACGTTGGGTGGCTTGGAGGTGAACTTCCAGTTGAAGGTATTTCCATGCATCTGCTGCCCTTTTCCTTCTGGATGGTGCAGATGCAGATTTGGAAGGAGCTATCTACTGAAGGGGCCTTGGTGAGTTACTGCAGTGTATCTTGTAGATCGTATACACTGCTGTCACTCTGCGTCGGTGGTGGATTGGGAGCCATTCAAGCGTGCTGCCTTGTCGTGGATGGTGTTGAGCATCTTAATGTTGTTGGAGCTTCACTCATCTGGGCAAGTGGAGTGTATTCCATCACACTATTTACTGACCTGTGCCTTGTAGTAGATGGTTGTCAAGCTTTTGGGAGTCTGGAGATGAGTTACTACACAGAATCCCCAGCTTCCGACCTGTTCTTGTAGCCACAGGATTTATATGGCTACTCCGGTTCAAATTCTGGCCAATGGTAACCCACTGGATGTTGATGGGGGGATTTAGCTATAGTAATGCCAGTGGATTAGCCAGTGGGCAGCAGGGTAGCATGGTGGTTAGCATAAATGCTTCACAGCTCCAGGGTCCCAGGTTCGATTCCCGGCTGGGTCACTGTCTGTGTGGAGTCTGCACGTCCTCCCCCTGTGTGCGTGGGTTTCCTCCGGGTGCTCCGGTTTCCTCCCACAGTCCAAAGATGTGTGGGTTAGGTGGATTGGCCATGCTAAATTGCCCGTAGTGTCCTAATAAAAGTAAGGTTAAGTGGGGGGGGTTGTTGGGTTACGGGTATAGGGTGGATACGTGGTTTTGAGTAGGGTGATCATGGCTCGGCACAACATTGAGGGCCGAAGGGCCTGTTCTGTGCTGTACTGTTCTATGTTCTATGGATGGTAAGGGGTAATGGTTAGCTTCTCACTTGTTGAACATTGTCATTCCGTTGCACTTTTGTGGCATAGATGTTATCTTGATACCGACATCCCATGCAGATTTGATTTTTGTGGGGCTGTCGGATAGGTTGGATGCAGAGTAGGAGAGGTGGTGCAACTATACTGTACACAGCATACCAGAGATACACGGAGCTATAAGGAGAGAGGTAGCCATGATCTTCTGGAAGAAACTTTCCTGCACCTGAGGCTTGATGATTTTCTGTTGGGAGAAATCAAAATATGCACAGCTCTTTTTTGCTGGATTATTTTCAAAATCCCTGCAGTGTGATCTTTGGGGGGGGGGGGGGGGGGTCTTCACAAAATCCCAGCACCTAGTTACCACCCGTTCATGTTTTGTAACATTGAAACCAGACCTGCACCAGCTATAGTCAGAATGTTATTATTCCAATGCAGGGCAACGCCCACAGATCCCATAATTATTTTTGGGAGGAGGGGACCCTGTATAATCGATTTGTGCCCTCATTTGTTTTGTCTTACAGCTGAGGGTGCTCCTCCCTGTGGATTTTTTATGATTTGAAATGAGCAGGTTTGTCCAAAGCCTGCCTGCATGTCAGCAATATTCTTTCAAACCAGTGATTAATGGGGCCATTTGTTCGTCCATAGATTCACTTAATCTGTAGAATACTGGTTAGAAGAATTGTTTTACTCGGGATTGTGAATCTTTGGAATTCTTTACACCAGGGTCTGTGGAAGCTGTCATGGAGTATGTTTAAAGCAGAGATTGGTATTTGGAAATCTGTCAACAGCAGAAGGGATATAGGGATAGTGTGGGGGAAAAAACATGGCTGTGATGATTAGCTGCGAGCCTATTGAATGGTGGAGCAGGCTGAATGTTCGTGCTGTGAAACAAGTGGTACAAGTTACATTTCAAGGCATCTCTGGACTGAGGTGTGCTACCATATCCCTTTTGGTTTACAGGGATGGAAAATTTCTACCTTTTTTAATGGAATTCTGCCTTCATGTTTTTTCAACCTCCGCCTTCCCTTCTCTTGTAACCATTTGCTTTGCTTCACATGTACATAATCCAGCAAGGTCACATTCTGGTTTTAGTATTTCCTTTGTCTTGTTTCACTTGTACTGACTTCATTAAACACTGAATATTGAAATGCTAAGAGCACTTTGGCAATTACATACAAATGCATTGGCCCACAGTCTTTATGGTAATTAAAGGCAAAGGTGATAATGGGAAAAGTAATGTTTCTACACAGTTGAAGTCTAATAACTCCATCCTTTGAAGTCATGATGTGGAGATGCCGGCGTTGGACTGGGGTGAGCACAGTAAGAAGTCTTACAACCAGGTTAAAGTCCAACAGGTTTGTTTCAAACACGAGCTTTCGGAGCGCAGCTCCTTTCACCTGAGGAAGGAGCTGCGCTCCGAAAGCTCGTGTTTGAAACAAACCTCTTGGACTTTAACCTGGTGTTGTAAGACTTCTTACTATCCTTTGAAGTGGTCTGGAAGCATTTGCATCTCACTGCGGAACATAAGTGCTATAATTTTATGGCCCTTTATGCTGCAGTGACTGCTGCTTTGTATTTATAACGTGTGTGTGATTAAAGTATTACAAAAAAAGAATGTAGACCTTTTTGTCTTCACCCACTGTCATCCCTGTTTTTAGGGCAAATCATTGGCTACAGGATGTAACATAAGGGGATTATGTTGGAGAGAGTTGACTTGTCTGCATGGTCTCTTTTCCATTCATGTTCGACTTCCCATATCAGCAATCTATTCCACGTATGACCATCCTTTAGTTTAAAAAAGTCTTCTTGAATGGCCTGTTCACAATTTGCCAATATGACAATTGTATTTTAACTTCTCTGCTGTGCGCAAAATTTATTTGCAATTTATCCAAACCATATAATTATGAATACTTTTATCATCCCCTCAGGTTAATCTATTTAAGGAGTGAGACCCAGTGTAGTCAATCTTTCTTCATTGTTTTATTGTAGTTGTGGGGCTTGCATAGTTTGTAGAGTGGCGGAGTGAAACCTTGAAGAACTTAAATGTTGAGTTTTTAAATTAGGTGTTGTAGGGACCAAGATCTTCCATGTAGGTGAGAACAGGGTTGATGAGCAAGTGGGGCTTAGGATAGGATTCATTCAGCAGTGTGTAAACTGAAAGTTATGGAGGATGCAAGACTGGCTAATAGAGGGGAGTATTGGAATAGTCTGGTCTGGTGGTGATGAAAGTATAGATAATTGTTTTATGATGGAGATATTATGGAGTTGAGAACTGTGTTTGACTTGCTGAGTTGTGAATGACTTAGTTCTGCCTGAGACAGTGATGACGATCAAGAATTAAGTTGCTAACCATAGCTCTGTGGGTGGTGATGGCTTTGGGTTTTCCAGTGTCTAACTTAAGGAAAAAACTTGTCCAAGAGTGGGTGTCAGATAAGCAGTACAACAACATAGCGGCAACGAAGGGGCGGAAATTAGGGCAGTAGTACAGCTGAATGTGGTCCATGTGTAGAAGCTGATTGTGTGCCCTCAGGTGATGGTTTGGTAAGGAAACGGCAGTGGTCACAGATGGCCTGGAGAGCGTTCAGGTGTAGCTGCAGAAATGAGGAGATCGTCATTATTGGAGATGCAATGGTTATGTACCCAAGAGAGGATTCAAATGGTAGTCTCCCTGAACTCAATTGTATTAAGCCACAGATCCATGGTGTCACTGAGTGGTGGAACAAGCTTGAGGGGCTAATGCTCTATTCCTATTCCTTCAGTTTCTTTGAACTGGACAGCACTTTAGTTCTGGGAAAGATGGTGTGTTGATCCAGCTGAAAACTGCAAGGAAGATCAGGAGGGATAATGCATTAGGGCTCACAGTCACAGAGAATATTTGTTTGTAGCTTTTGATTGGGCTGTTTTAGTGCAGTAGGAGTGGGTGTCAATATTTCAACTTAGGCTGATCATTGATGCAACCGGGAATGTTAATTTGTCTTTAAGCTGCTGACAATCTTGCTCTGTACTTCCTTTTATATAAGTTTGTGCATATCATTTTATTTGATTTATAGCTCCTTTATCTTTTTCATTTCATTTCTGTTGAGCCTTGTTATGAACATTACTTATAAACTTTAGATGCGTTTTTGCCATCCCATGTTTGAACACACTGAGCATGCTTGAGAAGGGTTATGTATGCCCTTGCGCATGGAGCTGGGTGTGTGGTGGTGATGGCAAATGTATGCCACCAACATTTCTGTGCCTGAGTCTTGTCTGCTATTTTCTTAAAATGTTTGAATTGCTTCTTTAACTTCCCTTTTTATTTTGAAAAAGGCCCAAATGCATTTTTATGTAACTTCCTGCTGTACTAACATCCAGCGTGTGGGCCTTGTATAATTAGTGCACTTCCACTTTTTTGTATTGCTGAAGGATCTTCAGTGAATATGACTGTGACATAAAATGGTGCAATTGACTTCAAACCAGATCCCAGCATATAACATGATTATTGCTGGCTGATGTTCGTGTGTAAATTCTGTGTTCCTGTGTAAAACGTTCCTGGGTGGCACGGTAGCACAGTGGTTAGCACTGTTGCTTCACAGTGCCAGGGTCCCAGGTTCAATGTCCGCTTGGGTCACTGTGCGGCGTCTGCACGTTCTCCCTGTGCCTGTGTGGGTTTCCGCCGGGTGCTCCGGTCTCCTTCCACAAGTCCCGAAAGACGTGCTTGTTAGGTGAATTGGACGTTCGGAATTCTCCCTCCGTGTACCCGAACAGGCGCAGGAATGTGATGACTAGGCTTTCCACAGTAACTTCATTCCAATGTTAATATAAGCCTACTTGTGACACTAATAAATATTATTATAAATAATATGCAGGCAATCTTGATTGCCTGATTAAGCTCCATAACTATTGAGTAGGGTTCCAGATCCTGATAACTTGGGTTGGTTCGGGGGGGGGGGGGGGGGGGGGGGGGGGGTGGACTCTTCAATTCCCTTTAGACCTCTTGCCAATAATACTTTTAACTGCAACTTGATATTTGATCCACTTGTATGAGAGAGAAGTTTATTTCTATCATAATGTCTCATCATGAAAGCCTGCATTATGTCACCTTTTAATCTTCCAAACCTTTTCAACCTCTCCCTCCCACCCGGTAAAACACCTCTGTGCTGTTTTGTCCTTAAACTGAGGTTAAATACCGGTAGGTGATTTATAAGTTTTAAAATGATCTAATTGATTTTATATTTTCTCAAGTAACCCATATATTTTTATTAACCATCGTCATCAACTTGTCCTGCCACATTTAAAGTTTGTGTGCATGGGCACCAAGGTGTCTCTGCTCACCTACACCTTTCGAAAAGATGCCATTTAAAGTGTACTGCCTTTCATAGAACATAGAACACTACAGCGCAGTACGGGCCCTTCGGCCCTCGATGTTGTGCCGACCTGTGAAACCATCTGAAGCTTATCTGACCTACACTATTCCATTTTCATCCATATGTCTATCCAGTGACCACTTAAATGCCCTTAAAGTTGGCGAGTCTACTACTGTTGCAGGCAGGGCGTTCCACACCCCTACTACTCTCTGAGTAAAGAAACTGCCTCTGACATCTGTCCTATATCTATCACCCCTCAATTTAAAGCTATGTCCCCTCGTGTTGGTCATCACCATCCGAGGAAAAAGACTCTCACTGTCCACCCTATCTAACCCTCTGGCTATCTTATATGTCTCTATTAAGTCACCTCTCCGCCTTCTCCTCTCTAATGAAAACAACCTTAAGTCCCTGAGCCTTTCCTCATAAGACCTTCCCTCCATACCAGGCAACATCCTAGTAAATCTCCTCTGAACCCTTTCCAAAGCTTCCACATCCTTCCTATAATGTGGTGACCAGAACTGCACGCAGTACTCCAGGTGCGGCCGCACCAGAGTTATGTACAGCTGCAGCATGACCTTGTGGCTCCGAAACTCGATCCCCCTGCTGATAAAGGCTAGCACACCATATGCCTTCTTAACAGCCCTATTAACCTGGGTGGCAACTTTCAGGGATTTATGTACCTGGATGCCGAGATCTCTCTGTTCATCTACACTACCAAGAATCTTGCCATTAGCCCAGTACTCTGCACTCCTGTTACTCCTTCCAAAATGAACCACCTCACACTTTTCCGCATTAAACTCCATCTGCCACCTCTCAGCCCAGCTCTGCAGCTTATCTATGTCCCTCTGTATCCTATAACATCCTTCAGCACTATCCACAACTCCACCGACCTTCGTGTCATCTGCAAATTTACTAACCCATCCTTCTACACCCTCTTCCAGGTCATTTATAAAAATGACAAACCGCAGTGGCCCCAAAACAGATCCTTGCGGTACACCACTAATAACTGAACTCCAGGATGAACATTTGCCATCAACCACCACCCTCTCTTCTTTCAGCTAGCCAATTACTGATCCAAACCGCTAAATCACCTTCAATCCCATACTTCCTTATTTTCTGCAATAGCCTACCGTGGGGAACCTTATCAAACGCCTTACTGAAATCCATATACACCACATCAACCGCTTTACCCTGATCCATCTGTTTGGTCACCTTCTCAAAAAACTCAATAAGGTTTGTGAGGCATGACCTACCCTTCACAAAACCGTGTTGACTATCGCTAATCAATTTGTTCTTTTCAAGATGATTATAAACCCTATCTCTTATAACCTTTTCCAACATTTTACCCACAACCGATAACTTTCAATATTAGTTCTCCCAAAATACATCACTTCTGCACTTTGAATTCCTTCTGTGATGCTCCTGCCCACTTTACTATCCTATCTGAGATGCTGTAACTATTCTCATTACTGTATCGTATCAAAAAAATATATTGCTGCTCCCTATGCCTGTTATTATACAAACTAATAAGAATATGGACCCAATATTGGCCCTTGAAGTAACATCACTGGGACAACTTGCCAGTGTGGAAAACATGATACCACACTTAGCGGTTTACCTTTTGTTTTGATAATTTAGAGTACCTAATTATTTTTTCCAATTAAGGGGCAATTTAGCATGGTCAATCCACCTAACATGCACATCTTTTGGGTTGTGGGGGTGAAACCTCCACAGACACGGGGAGAATGTTCAAACTCCACATGGACAGTGTCCCAAGGTCAGGATTTGAACCCGGGTCCTGAGCGCCGGAGGCAGCAATGCTAACCATTGTGCCACATGCTGCCCCGGTTTACCTTTTTTGGATCAATCTTCTCTCTTGCCTCAAAATAATTGAATCAAGTTGGTCCAAATCAATTTTTGCTGAAAGAAATCCATGTTGTCTCTTGATTAATGCACAGCCATTGAGATGAAGGTTTTTGTCCATGATAATGGTTCATTGTGTTCCCATTACTGATTTACTGAATGACCTGCAGTTTCCTGGTTTATTGTCGGAATATAAGATGAAGGAGCATGACTCTTTGAGCCCATTCCTTCATTCAACCAGATCATGGCTGGTCTGATTGTGGTCTCTCTCCACTTTACTGTCTGTCCACTCGTAACCCTTGATTCCCATGTCTATCAAAAATCTAATTCTGAATTTACCCAGCCTTCATTGCTTCCTGGGGAAGCTAATTCCACAGACTCATGGCCCTTTTTGGGGAAGGGGGGGGGGGGGGGGGGGAAGGGGGAAGGAAGAGGGGGTGTAGTGTGATCCAGTAGCTCCTGTCATGCTAGTCCATCCTTACAAGCAGCAAAACATCTAGACGTGGGCTGATAAATGGCAAGATTCATTTCATGAGTGGCAGGTAGTAACCTCCGATAAGAGTCTAATCGCCTTCCTTTGTTCAATGGCATTACCATTGCTGAATCCAACGTCATTCACATCCTGAGAATGGCTCACCATTTGACCAGAAAGTGAACTGAGCCAATCACATAAATCCTGTGGCTACTAGAGCTGGTAGAGGCTGGGTATTCGGCAGAAAGAGGTTTATCTCCTGATTTCCAAAGCTTCTGTACTGTCTAACAGCCAACAGATGTTGAATATTCCCTACTTGCTCAGGTGGATGCAACAATAGTCATGAGTTTCAACAAGATTCAGGGGAAAGCAGTGTGTTTGATTCACTCTCCATCAACTCATTGCCATCAGTGTATTATGGCTGCAGTATGTCCTATAATGGGCTGGTTTAGCACAGTGGGCTAAACAGCTGGCTTGTAATGCAGAACAATGCCAGCAGCGCAGGTTCGATTCCCGTACCGACCTCCCCGAACAGGCGCCGGAATGTGGTGACTCGGGGCTTTTCACTGTAACTTCATTGAAGCCTACTTGTGACAATAAGCAATTATTATTATTTTGTAGAAACACTGCAGCGGGTCACAAAGGTCACGGCGTCGAGGATCCGGGATCTTTTCACTGGGCTGTTAAGTCTTCTGACATTCCAGGTGACTATCCTGATGGGGGGTTTTGGTGCCCATTAACCATAGTTACCTGAGGGCGCACGTGGTGCAGTGGTTAGCATGGCGACTATGGCGCTGAAGACCCAGGTTCGAATCCTGGCCCAGGATCACTGTCCGTGTGGAGTTTGTACATTCTCCCTGTGCCTACATGTGTTTCACCTCCACAACCCAAAGATGTGCCGGTTAGGTGGATTGACCACGATAAATTGCCCCATAATTGGAAAGAAAATTGGGCACTCTAAAATGTATTTATAAAAAAAACATACTTCTCTGTGAATACGCCCCTGCATTCCATGGTTTCCCTTTGTTAGGGGGCTGTCCAAACTGGCCGCAGTCACTGTTCTCCCCATGCGGCCGGGCCCCTGCGCTACGGGGTTTCCCTTTGTCCAGGGGCACCCAACATGGCCAACAACTGTGCATCCATCATGTGGACATGCCCCTGCACTCTGATGTCTCCCTTTGTTCAGTGACCATTCTAGGTGGTTCCTTACCGTGCTTCTTTGTTCCAGGCCCCCAGCTGTGGCCCATTGTACCCATGATGCAGTTCTCTTTCAGCCCTTATCTGTTTCTCTTTCCCCGTGTTCCCTTCCCATCCCCTTTCCAGCTGCTTTTCTCATTTGCCCCTCCCATCCCTGTTGCTTGTCACTCCTGTTGGGGGAGCGCCAGGCCACTGTCTGTTACATGCTCCCGGCGCAAGCTATCCGGCAAGTATGGTGACCTCCCTCCTGGGAATTACTGTCCTTTTTTTTCCTCGCCTGTTCCCTGGAGTTCCTGCCCACTCTTTTCCCCGTCTTACCCTGCACTTCTCATGATTGCCACTCCGCCTTCCCCTGTCACTAACTTTGTTGTATCGACCAAGGTCATGTTCCTCCACGTAAAGCGGTCTCTCAGGTGGGGCTTTCTGTTTCACTGCTCCAGCCCACACTCTGCGCCGAACCTGTCTGCCCGGGCCAGGACTGTGAAGGATTGTTCCTTGCCCTGGTACGTGACCCAGAGCTTGACTGGGTACCCAATACCCTGGTATATTCTTATTTTGTGTCCTTCCCAACTGCAGTTCTTGGACTGGCGGACCCAGCACGAGATTCTCTCCCGGTCCTGGTACAGGTACAATTTTGCTATTACTGTCCTTGTTTGGTCCCTGGCCTTGGGCTTCTGTCACAGTGACCGGTGTGCCCTGTCTATTTGTGGTGTGTTGGGGAAAGTCTCCCTTCCCACTAGGTTCCCCAGCATCTGGGCCTTATAGTTTGTGGGGTCCCTACCCTCACTTCCCTCCGGTAGGCCCACAATCAGCAGGTTTTGCCTTCTCGAACGGTTCTCCTGGTCCTCAACTTTTCCCCTCGGACTACCCTGTGTCACAACCAACCATGCCACTCTCTTCAGTGCCATGATCCAGTTGCTCTGGTCAGTTGTGCTCCTCTCCAGGTCTTTGATCGTTGCTTCTTGGGCCTCTAGACTCTTTTCCACTTTGTCCAGGGTGAGCTTTATCTGTGCCAGGGCTTCGGCCACTGCGTCCTTCACCGCATCCTGGATATCCATTTTCGTCTCTTGGCTGTGTTCCCTTAGCGAAGCTTGCGTTGCTCCACCTCGTGCGCTGATCAGCTCGTCCGATTGTCTCTGTTCCAGGCTCCTTCCACTCCTGGTCTCTGCTCGGTCCCTGGACACTTTTTTCAGGCATTTTTCTCCTTTCTTTCTCCCCCTCTTTTACTAAGGTTGGGGGAACGAGTTGCTGAGTTTTCTTTTTTTTTCTTTTTTAAATTTAGAATATCCAATTCATTTTTTCCAATTAAGGGGCAATTTAACGTGGCCAATCCACCTAACCTGCACATCTTTGGGTTGTGGGGGTGAAACCCACGCAGACACGGGGAGAATGTGCAAACTCCTCACAGACAGTGACCCAGGGCCGGGATTCGAACCCGGGTCCTCAGCGCCGTAGGCAGCAATGCTAACCACTGTGCCACCGTGCCGCCCGTTGCTGAGTTTTCTGATGATTTTTTGATAAAAAGTAGTTATTTTACAGGTCCGCGGAAGGAGAGCCACCTGACATACAACTGCTCAGCACATCGTCGTCACCACGAAAGTGTCTCCCACAAATAAATATATAGAATCATAGAATTTACAGTGCAGAAGGAGGCCATTCGGCCTATCGAGTCTGCACCAGCTCTTGGAAAGAGCACCCACTTAAGCCCAGACCTCCACGCTATCCCCATAAACCAGTAACCCCACCTCGATCCTGGATGTGATTTACTTGTTGCGCCCAACTCTGTGATGCGACGAGGCCGTCTGCGCTGTCTTCTGCTGGGACTTGGAAACAGCGAGTCCTCGACTGGGCACAATTTAGTACTGGTTCACAAAAACTTGAACCAGTTGTAACTGCACCTAGGGGTGGGGGTCCCCCAGGCCGTTTGAGACCCAGGTGGTCAGGGACAGGGCAGCATGGCACCCTGGGACTCCCGCTGGCACCTGGAAACCATGGCACTGCCACCTAGGTACCCTGGCAGTGCCAAGGTTGCCCATGGCAGGTGTCAGGCCCGGGGTGCTTTTCCCTTACGAGGCAGTGGGGGGGAGGGGGGCGGGGAGAGTGCTTGAGAACCCCGGAAGAGGTAATTTGGGTGTGGTGGGGTTCCGAGGCCACATTGGGGTCGCTGAGGGGACTTGAAAGATTAGGGCTGTTTTTGGAAATGGCGCCGCTGATCCGCGGGTACTCTTCTTACACTGGGAAGCTGAGCTTGTCAGTGCAGGAAATTATATAAGTGTGGCCTCAACAGGGTGTTCCTCGCCGAGACCAAAAAAAGGCAAATTCCCGTTGAATAACAGGGTGTTTCTCAGCACCACAACCACCGAGAAACGCCCCCAAAAGTGGACTTTCAAGATGTGCTGTGTAATGTTAGATATACAACACCAAAATGGAGCATTTGTTCCAATTTGTTTATGCCAGTGTGATTCCTCAACTAGTTCTTTTAGCATTACCCTTCATTTGCTTCTCCGTCCTGCTTGTCTAACCAACTGTTGCCGTCATAAATCCCCTGTCGTAACGAGTTCCACAATCTCAGCAGCTAAAGTTGATCTGGTGATATTGAAAGTCAAATTTCAAAATGAAAGCGTTCTGGTAGTTTGGGAAATCTGCTTTTGTGTGGCATTATTTACACAATGTCAGGAAACTGAGGTAGTTTTAAGTAATCGATGTTTGTATTTGTGGGTCTTGAAAGACGGCACAATCTAATTTTGTGGTTCTGTATTTGAAAAGATTGATGCCTTCCATTTGTTTAGATACATGCATACCAATGAGTTTGCAGCGTGAGGCGTAAAAACAAACCAGTTTTAAAGAAAGACTTAGCTGTCGCTTAGCAACCAGGGGTCACCCTAGGTTTAAAAAATAATTAGTTTAGTTTTAAGCTGGACCCTGTAGAGGCTGAACAGGGCAACGGACCAGATTACCCAAAAGAATAAAATCCAGAAACTGTCTTAGGAAGACAGTTAAGTTTTTAAAAAAAATTTAGAGTACCCAATTATTTTTTTCCAATTAAGGGGCAATTTAGCATAGCCAATCCACCTACCCTGCACATTTTTGGGTTGTGGGGTGAAACCCACGCAGACACGGGGGAGAATGTGCAAACTCCACACGGACAGTGACCCAGACCCGGGATTGAACCTGGGACTTTGGCGCCGAGAGGCAGCAGGGCTAACCCACTGCGCCACCGTGCTACCCTGGAAGACAGTTCAGTTGAAGGAACAAAGAACAAGAAGTTCCTATTGGGTAAAGTAAAAAGCAAAGAAAGTGCTCGGAGTTAAAGAGCCAGCTGGACAAAGATTTAAAAGTGAGAAGCCAGATATCCAAAGTAAATCAAAGGTTTGTTGGTGATAATGAAAATGAAATGAAAATCGCTTATTGTCACGAGTAGGTTTCAATGAAGTTACTGTGAAAAGTCCCTAGTCGCCACATTCCGGCGCCGTCCGGGGAGGCTGGTATGGGAATCGAACCGTGCTGCTGGCCTGCTTGGTCTGCTTTAAAAGCCAGCGATTTAGCCCAGTGAGCTAAACCAGCCCCTGCAGGCTGAGGAGCAGTAGTGTTCGGTTGGCATGGCTGCATACTTAAGAAATTGTGTGGAAGCTTCAATACACATGGCAATCCAAAGTGGAGGAACATTGACAGGGGAGATGGAATTCCTGGAAATGGATCCTTGGGGAAGGGACACAAGTGAAAACGTTTGTGAGAAGATTCTAAGTTGTGTTTTTCCCAAGATGAGTTTGGAAACATTGTGGAAGTCAGATTCCAGTGGCTGTTAATTTACGTGGACTGTGTACTTATCGAGAACATTTTAGTGTAAGATATATTTATGGCTTGTTATCCTAAAAATCTGTGTACATCTGTGAAGATATAGGTGGGGTGAAGGAGTATTGTATTATAGTCCATCTTTTCATGTTTGAATGTTTTTTTAAAAATTCCTTTTTAGAAGTTAGTTGGCAGTCCTGTGACTGTTCATCCACTTCTCTAAACAAAAAAAAAATTATGGTCTGTTGAGCCAGGGGTCTATTCTGCGACCTGACTGTCAGCAGTAACTTAAGCTGGGATTGTAACAAGAACTGTCTTTTAGTGTTTGCAGAGTATGCTTGCCTTATTTTCATGAGATGGCACTCCTTTTCCTCTTGTGAAAAGCATCACCTAGTGGTTATGGTTTGCATGGCTGCAGGAAAAGCTACAATGTGGTGTTCTGTATAGGAAGTGTACCCTTTTAATTTAAAGGTTAATGGCTTAGTTTTAGTAAACTTTGAAGCTCTATTGAATGAAATATAAAAAATGAGCAATTGTCTTGATATTTGATTTTGGTCTGTTTTATTTATATATATATATATATATATATATAAAGTAGCATGTCTGTCTTTTCTTTGGAGAGGGAAAATAATGGGAGGGAGGGGAAAGAAGCCCATTTTGATTTTTTAATACAGATTTTCCAGAGACACTTGTCAGGATTTCTTGCCTTGGAGCTAAATTTGACAGCTGTGCTCCAACCATCAGGTCTATATTAAATTAAAGTTTAGAACTGACATGAGAAATTTCTATGCTCATAGGTTTGTCAATCTTTGGAATTCTCCTCCCCAGAGGGTAGCACTGTTGCTTAACAGCTTCAGGGACCGGTGTTCGATTCCCGGCTTGGGCACTGTCTGTGCGGAGTCTGCACGTTCTCCCCGTGTCTGCTTGATTTTCCTCCGGGTTCCTCACACAAGTCCTGATGTGCTGTTAGGTAATTTGGACATTGTGAATTCTCCCTCCGTGTACCTGAACAGGCACCGGAATGTGGCAACTAGGGGTTTTTCACAGTAACTTCATTGCAGTGTTCATGTAAGCCTACTTGTGACAATAAAGATTACTATTATTATTATGTTCAGTTGCTGCATATGTTGAAGACTGAGGTATAGATTTTGCACTCGGGGGAAATCGAGGGATATTGAGCAGGAAAGTGGTGTCGAGGTCATTCATAATCATATTGATCTGGGAAGCAGGCTTGAGAGGCCTTTTTCTAATTTTCAGTTAAAATTCATTGTCTAATGGGAAAAATTCTTTCAGTTCTTCTCCAGGATTACGGAGCAGTTTGTGTTTGGCATGGATGTGTTGGTGCACACAGTATGGAAAATATGGACAGACCTCCTGGATGTTCTTGGGATTGATGGTAAATGTATTTTTATATATGCTGATTTTAAGGAGAATGTTGTGTAAAGGAGCTTTCTAATGTAAAGTGCTTGGGTCTTTATGCTTTTCACAGCCTGCTTCACTGTTGTCAAATATCTACATTTTAGGATAATTCACCATGAGAAGCTGTTCTTTAGGCACCACATGGGTGTTAGAAAAGAACTGCACTTCCTTGAGTTTGTGATTTTATTTGTAGCGAACCATAGTGCTCTACATAGTGTTCTACATTTTATCAATGGACTATGCCATCTCTCGGAGGCATTTTCATTATCCTATTTGTATGGTCAAGAATAGCTTTGGTAGTGGCACCTAATAGCTTTCAGCCACAGGACTTGCATTGTTTTTTTTTGTAGGGGATCTAGAACGGTCAATTTCACTCCAGATTGTACTTTGTTAGAAAATACAAGGCTGTCATTTATGACTTGAAAGTGTGGTTTTAACAGCTCAGCAGTTTTAAGTTACTCAGATTACTTGGGTTTACCAACTTAGAGCAGTAGCCGTAAAAACTATGCCAGTTTGGCAGCTGTATATTACAACTGTGTTCCAGACCAAAGAACATCGTGGTGCATCTTGAAAAGAAGACAAACCCCATTGTTCTGTGTGATGCTCTCTAACAGGAGTCAATGGTGGATATTTGCTTTTCAGGCTGAAGCACACTTTATTCTGCATCTAGGCACTAATGTTTGGCTTGAAAAGCTGAACAATTTCCACTGTTCATTTCTGCAACTCAAAAAAAATCTCCATAGTGACCAGCTAATTAAAGTTGTGTTGATTTTGTTATGACAAGCAAAATTTAATTCTCCATTTTTTCTTGCAGGATCAAACCTGAATCAGTACCTGAACCCGTCGACAGCTATAAACCACCCAACTCAAGTTCTCCTGTTAGTCGTTGCTGTGCTTATAGCCTATTGTTCTTTGTCAATGTTTATAGGGTTTATATTTTATACTTTACGCACGTTATTTGGTTGCTTTTTCTGGATCGCTAGGATTGTTTTTTATGCCCTTGCTTGCATATACATTTTGCAGAAATCTGAAGGTGACCCTGAAGGTGCTGTGCTCCCACTTTGCATTGTAGTTTTAACATACATTACTACTGGTCCAGTTGGCTTTTATTGGAGGAGGAGTGTTAGTCATGTAGAGGAAAAGCTCGATCATCTTGATGGCCAAATCAGGCTCATGAACATTCGTCTCAGTAGGGTATTGGAAAAACTAGACCAAAGCACTGTTTAGTGTTGGAAGGAATGCTATTTATTGTTCATCACCAGCACTGTTAATGGATAGTGAAGCACTTGTTTAACAAGTGTGAGTAACCCCTTTTCAAGGATTTAATTTCCTAAGTTTCTCTCAATCATCTTAACCACTTTTTATTTTTATACTTGCCTACTTTGTATTCATCAGTCAATACTATAAATGGGAATAATTTTTATCTTATTAATTCCCTTTCTTTTGTCCTAAATGTGTTTGGTCAAATGTTCATTAGCGCAAACGGAATCTGTTACACTCCATAAAAACACCAAACAAAGGAACATTTTTGTTCTCAAATTTTACCTTATTGGAGGAAAAGAATATATTTGTGTTCGGTAATTTTGCACTATTGTGATGGTGTTAGTACTCTGAATGAGAAGAATAGTTTTATTTTTAGCTTTAGTATAGTTTGTGAAACAATCATGAGGTAAGTTCTAAATTAAACTTCTTTATAACCTTTGCACCAGTTTCCCCTTTGTCCCTTTCAGTGCAGCAACTTTATTGGACTCCAAATTATGTATGTAGAGATCAATTTGTGTTGGTATTCTATTTGCAATGTGCTGTAGTGAAATAAAAATACATATCTATTGTGCACCCCCACTTGGTGTTTCCCCCCTTAGTTTTGTGGGCAAATTTCATGTGACAAAAAAATATAGAAATGTGTATGTGTAAATCTTTTGCAAACTGCAGATTTGCCAATGGTTTGTAGACCATGGACCATTAATATGGCATGTTTGTAAATGTAATGAAATAATTAATTATTAGGTTATTTCTATAGTTTAATTATGGCATGTGATGGTGAGCCAAATTCATAAGAAACATCCTGAAAAATAAATGTGAAAATATGTTCCAATCTACAAAAGATTAATGACTGAAAGATTTTCTGTCCCACCTTTAGTTTCTAATAGAGCTCAATGAAATTAGTAGATAACATCATCTGTAATGTTGCTCCCACAAATTTGTGTTTCTATGATTCTGCTTTCCGAGAGGTAATCTACAAACAAGGTAGATTTTAGTATGAAAGTATTAGACCTGAGTGGGTTATAGCGCTTACAAGAATGGTATTGTGAATGAATGGGGGTAGTTAAGTGAGTCTTCGAGCTGATGGATCCAACTCAATCAATTTTGTGATGAAGTTTCTTGGCTCTCTCTTTACCCTGATCATGTAAGAAAACAATGAGATGGGGATTTTTAAATGTTGGAATTGTTGCAGCTCTACAATCAATGACACGTGGAACTAACTCCATTACTATAAAGTAACAACAGATTGTGTTCATTAGCTTTGGTTCCAGATGATGTGCCTTTTGGGAGTATATGATGCTATATGTGATGGAACTTGTTTGGAAATGAATGCCTGAAGGCAAAATAAAAGCTGAAAATGTTTGTTCTCTCAGACCATGTTTTTGATTTCTCTACCCTAAGAAGAGTGTAAATAATGGGAATTCTTCTTATGACAGGTACAGAATAAACAGCCTATTGGATTATATTTTACCTTTGATATGATTTAAATTGTGCTGATAACTGCATTTGAGCTCATTTGAACCTAATTAACAATGAAATTTATGGATTGCAATGATAAAACTTTTAATGATTTAAAAGTATAATTTCTGCTGACTTTAAGTATTTCTGCAAGGACATTGTGATCACACTACTTTTGACAGTTCGGCATTAAGAAGAAATTATTTTTGTTGTACCTTTTTGTTAATGTTACAAAATGCACTTATTTGAACTGCCTTTTTGATTGCAATTTAAAAAAAAAAAAATTTAAAGTACCCAATTCATTTTTTCCAATTAAGAGGCAATTTAGCATGGCCAATCCACCTACCCTACACATCTTTGGGTTGTGGGGGTGAGACCCACGCAAACACGGGGAGAATGTGCAAACTCCACATGGACAGTGACCCAAAGCCGGGATCGAACCTGGGACCTTGGTGTCATGAGGCAGCAGTGCTAACCACTGTGCCACCGTGCTGCCCCTTTTGACTGCAATTTTTGATATTTCCAAATTTGCATTAAGTAATTTTATGCATTGGTAATTTTTCTGTTTGTATATTTACATATTGCTGCTGCTAAGTATTATTTGGATTCTATGTTCAAACTCAAGATGTAAGTTTTAACTAAGAAATGGATAGTAGAATATGTTAAGCACAATGTTACTGTATATGTTAATAAAGATAAAACCATGCAATACTAATTAGCATTTTGGTTTTAAAATTTCATACAACACAAACTTGACGAACATCATTTTGAGCATGAATTCACCCCCCCCCCCCCAACCACAAACACATTGTAGCATTGGCAAGATCCACTTGCAACAATTTGCCAAGGCTTCTTCAGGACCTTTTTCAAAAACCTGTTACTGTGACCACCTAGAATGACATGAACAGGCGCATGGAAACACCACTACCTTAAGTTTCTCTTCAAGTCACACAACATCTCTGCTTCTTCCACTGAATCAAATTCTACCTGTTGTAGAAGGAACTACACTATACAGACAATCGCAATTCAAAAGGCTGTTCACTCCCACCTTCTTGAGAGTAATTGGGGATGGGGAAATAAATACCAGCCTTGACAACAATGTCCGCATGACATGAACTTTTTTGAATGCTCTCACGTTTATAATTGTGTAGTGACATGTTTTAGGTGGGAGTGTTTGCAAAGAGTCTGAGGGTGAACCTCAGGTGAGGAAAAGCTAAAGTGCTCGGAGGAGAGTTGAGGATTTTGATTTCACCCAGCTTAACATAAGTCTGGAATTCACCAAAAGGCAGAAACCCTCATTACAGTTTAAAATAGAAATGCTTGTTCGTGGCATTGAAGCGCATAACCAAGGCTACAGTCGAAGAGCTGGAAAATGGGATGCGCCTGGATAACTTTTTCAGCTGGCAGACATTATGGGGCCAAATAGTCACCACATGCTCTGTTTCACATCCCTGTCAGGCAACGTTTCAGATGCCCTGCCATCCAATGAATTAAAATAAATTCTCTTCTTTTAATCCTTCAAATTACCTTTTAAAAAATATTTCTGTTCCTGATAAATCATCATAGATCTCTCTCTCCCCTCTCTAGTGATCTTCTCTTGATTTGATTTAGATTTATTGTCACATGTACCAAGGTAAAGTGAAAAGTATTCTGGGTACAGTCCAGGCAGATCGTTCCATACGTAAAAAACAGGACACATGATAAATAAACAAAGTAAATACATAGGCATAGGGTGAAGCATGCAGAGTGTAGTACTACTCCGTAGAGAGGATGCGTGGAGAGATCAGTTCAGTCCAGAAGAAGATCATTTAGGAGTCTGGTAATAGCGGGGAAGAAGCTGTTTTTGAATCTGTTAGTGCAGGGGTGGGCAAACTTTTCCGTGCAAGGGCCACATTCAGAAATTCACAATTTTAAAGGGCCGCATAGTATGTTAAGTAAAATAATTACTTCACCCGGTTATGATTCTGGGCGCCTCATATAGAACATAGAACAGTACAGCACAGAACAGGCCCTTCGACCCTCGATGTTGTGCCGAGCAATGATCACCCTACTCAAGTCAACGTATCCACCCTATATCAGTAAGTAACCCAACAGCCCCCCCCTATTAACCTTAAAAAAAATTTATTAAAAAAAAAATTAAAAAATTTTTTTTAAAAATTTTTTATTTTTAATGACTTGGTGGGCCGCATAAAGACCTTTGGCGGGCCGCATGCGGCCCGCGTGCCGTAGTTTGCCCACCCCTGTGTTAGTGCATATTTTCGGACTTTTTATCTCCTGCCCGTAGGAAGAGAATAACCTGGGTGGGAGGAGTCTATACTGCCCGTTTTCTCAAGGCAGCGGGAGGTGTAGACAGAGTCAATAGATGGGAGGTGGGTTCCCAGGATGGACTGGGCTGCATTCGGTCTGTAGTTTCTTACGGTCTTCGGCTGAGCAGTTGCCATACCAAGCTGTGATGCAGCCAGATAGGCTTTCTATGGTGCATCTGTAAAAACTGGTAAGAATCAACGTGGACATGCCAAATTTTCTGGGGAAGTATAAGGTGCTGTTGTACTTTCTTGGCTATAGTGTTGATGTACGTGGACCAGGACAGATTATTGGTGATGTACACACCTAGGAATTTGAAGCTGTCGACCATCTCCACCTTTGAACCATTGATACTGGCAGGGATGTGTACGACCCTTCGCATCCTGAAGTCAATGACCAGCTCTTCCGTTTTGCTAACATTGAGGGAGAGATTGTTTTTGTTACACCACACCACGAGGGTCTCTATCACCTTTCTCTCATCATTGTTTGAGATCTGACCCAGTATGGTTGTGTCATCAGCAAACTTGTTGATGGTATTTGCGCCAAATCTTTCCCCACAGTCGTGTGTGTATCTAGGGAGTATAGTAGGGGGCTAAATACGCAGCCTTGTGGGGTCCCGGTATTGAGGACTATTGTGGAGGAGTTGTTTATCCTTACTCCTTGTGGTCTGTGGGTTAGGATGTCGAGGATCCAGTGTCAGCAGGAGAAGCCAAGTCCTAGGTTTTGGAGTTTTGATATGATCTTGGCTGGGATTATTATGTTGAAGGCTGAGCTGTAGTTAATGAATAGGAGTCTGTCGGAGGAGTCCTTGTTATCGAGATGCTCCAGGGATGAGTGTAGGGCCAGAGAGATTATGTCTGCTGTGGTCCGATTGTGGCAGTATGGGAATTGCAGTGGATCAAGGCGCTCTGGGAGTACGGATTTTTTTTTTTTCTTTTTTATAAATTTAGAGTACCTAATTAATTTTTTTCCAATTGAGGGGCAATTTAGCTTGGCCAATCCACCTACCCTGCACATCTTTTGGTTGTGGGGTGAAACCCACGCAAACACGGGGAGAATGTGCAAACTTTGGGAGTACAGAGTTGATCACACTCAGAGTACTGTATTGATGAGTCTCATGACCAAACTGTAGAAGCACTTCATAATGATCGATGTCAAGGCCACTGGATGGTTGTCGTTGAGGCACGTTTCCCGGTTCTTTGGCATCGGTTTGATGGTGGTCTTCTTGAACAGGTTGGAACCTCGGGCCGAGTAGGTTGAAGATGTCTGTGAGCACACCCGCAGGATTTGAGACCAGGAATTCCATCAGGAGTTGCTTTCCGAGGGTTCACTTTCAAGAAGGCCGATTTGGCTTCGGAAGCTGTGATGGTAGGTATCGGTGTGTCTGAAATTTCTACGGCAGTTGACCCTGGTTTGTTGGTTTTCTGCTCGAAATGAACATAGATGATCATCGGGGAGAAGTGCACTTGTTGGAGATTCTACTCGGCTTTGCTTTGTAGCCCGTTAGGTTATTTAAGTTTTGCCACAACTGACAAGTGTTTGTGTCATTGATCTGTGACTCTAGCTTAATCTGGTATTCTCTCTTGGCATCATTGATGGCTTTGTGTAGGTCGTACCTTGATTTTTTGTATAGGTCAGGGTCGCCTGCCTTGCACACCTCAGACCTGACCTTTGGGACGGAGTGAATCTCGGTTAAACCATGCTTTCCGGTTGGGGAATGCATGTACTAAGGTTGGCACGCAATCTTCTACACAGTTACTGATTAAGTCTGTAACTGATGGTGGTGGCATACGCGTTCTGGTTGGCTGCCGAGTTCTTGAATTTGGACCAGTCCACTGACTCCAAGCATTCACAGAGGAGCTCTTCCGTTGCCTCGGACCAGCATTGCAAGACCGTAACCAGATTCTCCCGCTTAAGTTTCTGCCTGTACGCTAGGAGAAGGAGCACAGTCTTGTGGTCCGATTTTCCGAAGTGCAGTCGGAGGATTGATCAGTAGGTGCCCTTGATGTTTGTGTAGCAGTGGTCAAGGCAGTTGGTACCCCTGGTGGGATAGGGGATGAGTTGGTGGAATTTTGGCAGTACACTCGAGGTTGGCCTGATTGAAATCCCTGGCCATGATTAACAAGGCTTCAGGGTATTCTGTTTCATTGTTATTCATAGCAGTGTACAATTCATCAAGCACCTTCTTCATTTTCGCTGGGGTGGGATGTAGTCTGCTGTGATGATGACAGAATGAACGCCTGTGGAAGATAGTATGGGTGACACTTCACAGTCAGGTATTCCAGGCCTGGGGAGCAGTAGTACGACATGGCTGCCACATCTGAGCACCTGACGGGTATTTCAGGTCTGGGGAGCAGTAGGTTGCCACATCGAGCAACAGGAGGAGTTGATGAGGAGGTAAAGTCATCCACCCTTTGCTTTGCCCGATGACTCGTGGGGTCCATCCAGTGAACAACTGGCTCTGAGCATTGGTATTCATACAGCAGTCCAGGGGGAGGAGTCATGGGCGGAGCCAAGGGTGGAGCCCTGTACAAACTCCTAAGCATTCCCAGCGCTACTCCCCCTAGTGGTCGGGCAATGCAACTGCGCTTATCAATGCATGGTCTCATGTATATACAATACAGTGTGAATTACAGAGTTACATTCACCCCCTACAAAAAAATCAAGTCTGGCGGGGGTGGTGGTTCATAAATTGAGTGTCTGGTGGTCGAACTGTCCACTGCGATCTGCGGAGCATCCCTGCGGATCTGCGTTGCAGCCTCTTGCGGTGGCTGGACGGATGTTGTGGGTTGGGGTACGATGGCGGACTCCAGGGAAGATCTCGTCCGAGCTCCATACCCGTCTGGTTCGACTGGGGGCGGGTTAGCCGGTGCGGGCGCGCGGAACAGGCGGAGTGGGCTCGGGAGCGCGAGGGGTTGGCTGGGTTGCGCGGAACCAATGCAGCGAGCTAGTGGGCTCGGGAGCCCGAGGGGGCGGCTGGGTGGGGTGTAGAGTGAGGGGTGCATCTGTAGTGATAGAGGGGATGCTGGATCCGGCGGGTGCAAGGTCCCAGAGGGATACGGTGTCCTGACGGCCGTCAGGGAACTCGACGAAGGCGTATTGGGAGTTGGAGTGAAGCAGGTGCACCTTCTCTACAAGGGGGTCGGTTTTGTGCGCCCTGATGTGCTTCCTGAGGAGTACAGGGCCTGGTGTCTTCATCCATGCCAGAAGTGAGACCCCTGTGGTAGTGCCCCTGGAAAAACAAAAGAGCCGCTCGTGAGGGGTCTGATTGGTCACTGTGCATAAGAGGGACCTGATAGCGTGGTGCGTGTCTGGGAGGACTTCCTGCCAATGGGAGACTTGGAGATTCCTGGACCGGAGGGTCAGTAGGACGGTCTTCCAGACCGTCGCAGTCTCCCTCTCCACCTGCCCGTTCCCCCTGGGGTTGTAGCTGGTAGTCCTGCTCGAGGCGATGCCCTTGTCGAGCAGGTACTGACGCAGCTCGTCGCTCATGAAGGACGGACCCCGGTCGCTGTGCACGTAGCTGGGGAAACCGAACAAGGTGAAGATACTATGCAGGGCCCTAATGACTGTGTGGGAGGTCATATCGGGGCACGGGATAGCAAATGGGAAGTGGGACAACTCATCTATGATGTTTAAGAAGTAAACGTTCCTGTTAGTTGAGGAGAATGGCCCTTTGAAATCGATCGCGAGGTGTTCAAAGGGCCCAGAAGCCTTGACCAGGTGGGCCCTGTCTGGTCTATAGAAGTTCGGTTTGCACTCAGCACAGATCGGGCAGCCTCTGGTGACGGCTTTTACCTCCTCAGTGGAGAAAGGCAGATTTCAGGCTTTGATGTAGTTGGCGAGCCGGGTGACCCCCCGGGTGGCAGAGGTCGTTGTGGATGACTTTCAGGCGGTTGATCTGTGCGCTGGCGCATGTCCCGCGGGATAGGGCATCTGGGGGCTCGTTGAGCTTCCCCGGTCGATACTTAATATCGTAGCTATAGGTGGAGAGTTCGATCCTCCATCGCAGGATTTTATCGTTTTTAATTTTGCCCCTTTGCGAGTTGTCAAACATAAAGGCAACCGATCGTTGGTCGGTGATGAGGGTGAACCTCCTACCTGCAAGGTAGTGCCTCCAGTGACGAATAGCCTCCACAATGGCTTGTACTTCTTTTTCGACTGCCGAGTGTCGGAGTTCCGAAGCGGAGAGGGTACGGGAGAAAAATGCAACTGGCCTTCCTGCCTGATTTAAGGTGGCTGCGAGAGCTACCTCTGAGGCGTCGCTCTCAACCTGAAATGGAGTGGATTCATCCACCACTCGCATGGCCGCCTTGGCGATGTCCTCCTTGATGCAGTTGAAGACCTGGCGCGCCTCAGCTGACAGGGGAAATAGTGTGGCCTTAAAGAGTGGGCGGGCTTCGTCCGCATATTGAGGGACCCACTGGGCGTAGTAGGAAAAGAAACCCGAGCACCGTTTGAGGGCCTTGGGACAATGAGGGAGGGGGAGTTCTAAGAGCATATTGTCCTAGGTCTGGGCCCAGGACTCCGTTTTCCACAACATAGCCGAGGATGGCTAGTCTGGTTGTGCGAAAAACGCATTTCTCCTGGTTATAAGTGAGGTTTAATTTCTGAGCCGTCTGGAGAAAACGGTAGAGGTTGGCGTCGTGGTCCTGCTGGTCATAGCCGCAGATGGTGACATTGTCCAAGTACGGACACGTGGCCCGCAGCCCGTACTGGTCCACCATTCAGTCCATTGCTCGTTGGAGCACCGAAACCCCGTTAGTGACGCCGAAGGGGACCCGGAGGAAATGGAAGAGGCGGCCATCGGCCTCGAATGCCGTATAGTGGCGGTCGTCCGGGCGGATTGGGAGCTGGTGGTATGCAGACTTCAGATCCACCGTGGAAAAGAGCCGATACTGGGCGATATGGTTTACCATGTCTGCAATCCTGGGGAGGGGATACGCGTCAAGGAGCGTAAATCTATTTATGGTCTGACTATAGTCGACAACCATACTGAATTTTTCCCCGGTCTTGACGACCACTACCTGAGCTCTCCAGGGACTATTGCTGGCCTCTATGATCCCCTCACTGAGAAGCCTTCGGACCTCCGATCGGATGAACATCCTATCCTGCAGGCTGTACCGACTGCTGCGAGTGGCTATGGGTTTACATTCCGGGGTGAGGTTGGCAAAGAGATGAGGGGGGGAGATTTGCAACGTGGCTAGGCTGCAGATAGTGGGGGTAGGGGTCCGCCAAAACTGAGGGTGAGACTCTTGAGATTACACTGGAAATCAAGGCCTAATAAGAGTGGGGCGCAGAGTTCGGGCAGGACGTAGAGCTGGAATTTGGCATAGCTAGCGCCTTGGATTGTGAGCGTCACGGCGGTGCACCCTTGGATCTGGACAGAATGGGAGCCCGAAGCGAGGGAGATAGTTTGCCGCGCGGGGAAAACGGGGAGCGAACAGCGTCTTACCAGATCTGGGTGTATGAAGCTCTCAGTCCTCCCGGAGTCGAAAAGACACGGCGTGCTGTACCCATTAATTTGGACCGTCGCCATCGAGTTTCGCAGATGCTTCGGGCACGATTGGTCCAGAGTGACTGCACTGAGTTGCGGGTCGTCGGCGGCTCGACCAGCTGTGCTGGAGTGGCCCCGTGATGACTGCCCTCTGAGTTCGTAGTCATCGAGGTGAGTTTCAGAGTTTGAAGAGGATGGATCCCAAGATGGCCGCCCCCATGAGTCGCACATGGCCGGCCACATGGAGGAGGATTGCCAAGATGGCTGCCCCCATGAGTCGCACATGGCTGGCCGCATGGAGGATGATTGCCAAGATGGCCGCCCCCATGAGTCGCACATGTCGGGTGGGGGTGGAGACGGCATACAGGCTGCAGCATTTTGGGGCCTGCGAGCCTGTGAATTCTGGGAACGAGTGCTTTGAGCCGTGGGAGGGTTAGAGGCTGGGGCTTTCTTCGCCAGACACACTCTGGCATGGTGTCCGTTTCGCCCGCAGCTGCTGCAGGTCGAGTTGCGGGCCGGGCAGTGCTGCTGCGAGTGCTGATCCTGGCCGCAAAAGTGGCAGGCTGGGGCAGCATTGTGGCTGGGCGGCCACGTGGCGCAGGCCAGGGGGAGTCGCTGGTCGGGGGCCCATGACGGGGTCCACGAGGAACGAGGTGAGGCTGCGGAAGGAGACCTCCATAGTGGTAGCAAGTTCAACAGTCGCTTCAAGATTTAGGGCCCCCTTTTCCAGCAGTCGCTGGCGCACATAATTTGACCTAAGGCCCGCAACAAAGGCATCGCGTACAGCAAGTTCTCTATGTTCTGCCGCAGGAACCGCCTGGTAATTACAGTCACTAGATAAAGTTTTACACTCTCTCAGGAATTCTGCGAGCGATTCCGTAGGCCGCTGGCGGTGAGTAGTTTACAGGCCTTACATACATTTACAGGCCTTACATACATTTTGTCGAGTAGCGCTAGGGCTTCAGTATACGAACTGGCGCAATTTAGTTGAGTAGAGATTCTGTGGCTCACCCTCACGTGCAGTAGGCTTAGTTTCTACTCCTCTGTTGTTTCGGCTGTGCTTGCTTCCGCCAGGTAGGCTTTAAAACACCGCAGCCTATGAGAAAAAATTTCTTTTGCTTCTGCATCCTGCGGGTCGAGTTCCAGTCGCTCAGGCTTGAGGGCTGATTCCATGATTGATCCTGACTGTTTCTTAAGTAGATTAAATTGATGGAACCATCAATTCACTAGACACGTGCTTTAAGATATGAACAGTGGTTTTAATCGACTTACAACAGAGCCAGCCTGTTCCACGTTGAACTCTCGATGCACTGAACGACTGGCTCTGAGCATTGGTATTTATACAGCAGTCCAAGGGGAGGAGTTGTGGGCGGAGCCAAGGGTGGAGCCCTGTACAAACTCTTAAGCATTCCCAGCGCTACTCCCCCTAGTGGTCGGGCAACGCAACTGCGCTTATCAATGCATGGTCTCATGTATATACAATACAGTGTGAATTACGGAGTTACATTCACCACACCCAGGATGATTGACAGGAGAATGCTGGAGAGAGGAAATCCGTGTTGTTTTAGTCTCACTTGCAGACCGACGTGTTTTTCTTGCTTCTTTGGTTTGCAGCTGCTTATGGATGGTTGTGGGATACGATGGGAGAGTCTGACCTTGTGGAAAGTAAGTTTCTAAATAGAATTTCTAAATAGAATTATTAGAATAGAAATAGAATTTCATTACAGCTTTCCTGACCAGTCAATTGATAGCTTCCTGCAGGCCCAATCTTTCTTTCTCACTATAAACCACTCAAGCAATATTTGTATCATCTGTAAATTTCTTTTTTCTAAAAAATATTTTTATTAAGGTTTTGCAGAATTTTTCATAAAACAGTAATAACGATAATAACAAAACAAAATAGAGTGTACATTAACATAGTACGATAACAATTAAATAGACATTACCCCACCCGACACAGTCATCCCACACCATCCCAATGAAGCATTCACACCCCCCCCCCCCCCCCCCCCCCCCACCCCCGCTACGGATTGCTGCTGCTGTTGACATTTAAATTTTCCCCGAGAAAGTCGACAAAAGGCTGCCACCTCCGAGAGAACCCTAGTGTAGAACGTCTTAAGGCAAACTTTATTTTCTCAAGGCTGGGAAACCCAGCCATGTCGTTAACCCAAGTCTCTATACTCGGGGGCTTTGAGTCCCTCCACATTAATGAAATCTGTCTCCGGGCTACTAGGGAGGCAAAGGCCAAGACGTTGGCCTCTTTCGCCCCCTGAACTCCCGGGTCTTCTGACACTACAAAGATCGCTATCTCTGGACTCGGCACCACCTGTGTGTTAAGCCCTCACGAACCCTTGCCAGGACTCGCGAAGCTCCGGACATGCCCAAAACATGTGGACATGGTTTGCAGGGCTGCCCTTGCACTCATACAACTGTCTTCTACCCCAAAATACGTGCTCATTCTCGCTGCCGTCATGTGTGCCCGGTGGACCACCTTAAATTGAATTAGACTGAACCTGGCACATGATGAGGAGGAATTAACCCTGCCCAGGACCTCTGCCCACAGACCCGCTTCCGACTCCTCACCTAGCTCCTCCTCCCACTTGCCCTTGAGCTCCTCCACTGTGGTTTCCTCCGCCTCCTGTAGTTCCTGGTAGATATCCTACACCCTCCCCTCCCCCACCCAGGTGCTGGAGACCACCCTGTCGTGTATCCTCAGTGGCGGCAGCGTTGGAAAGGCCACTACCTGTTTTTTCAGGAAGGCTCGTACTTGCAGATATTTAAAGGCATTTCCTGGTGGCAGATTAAATTTGTCCTCTAGCGCCTTCAAACTGGGAAAGCTTCCGTCTATGAACAATCTCCCATCCTTCTGGTGCCTGTCCTCTGCTAGCTCTGGAACCTACCAACCATCCTACCCGGGACAAACCTGTGGTTGTTACATATCGCGGCCAGACCGACGCTCCCTCCACCTTCTTGTACCTCCTCCACTGTCGCGAGATCCTCAGTGTTGCCACCACCACTGGACTTGTGGAGTAACGGGTCGGCGAGGACGGCAAAGAAGCCGTTATCAAAGCTCCCAGACTAGTACCTTTACATGATGCCGCCTCCAGCTGCTCCCACTCCCGCCACCCCCCACCCCAATCACCCACTTCCTAAACATAGTTATATTGACCACCCAGCAGTCGTTGCGAAAGTTCGGCAGCGCCAACCCCCCCCCCCCCCCCCCCCCCCCCAAACTGCGCTCCAGCAGTGATCTCCTTACTCGCGGGGTCTTATTCGCCCACACAGAGCCCAAAATGGTCCAACTCACCCGCTTAAAAAAGGCCTTAGGAATGAAGATGGGGAGGCACTGAAAGACAAACAGAAATCTGGGGAGGACAGTCATTTTCATGGTCTGCAGTGACAGCAGGAGCATGTCCCACCTTTTAAAGTCCCCTTCCATTTGCTCCACCAACCGGGTCAGGTTGAGCCTGTGCAGGGCATCCCATTTCTTGGCCACCTGTATACCCAGGTATCGAAAACTTTTCTCTACCATCCTGAGCAGCAGCTCTTTCAGTCTCTCCTCCTGCCCCTTGACCTGGATCACGAACAACTTGCTCTTTCCCATGTTCAGTTTGGACCCTGAAAAAGTACCAAAATCCCTCAGGATCCGCAGAACCTCTCCTATCCCCTCCAAAGGGTCCGAAATGTACAGGAGCAAATCATCCACGTATAGCGAGAACCGATGTTCCACCCCCCTCCCCGAACCAGTCCTGGCCAGTTCCTCGAGGCTCTCAGCGCCATAGCTAGCGGTTCTATAGCTGGGGCAAATAGTAACAGAGAGAGGGGACACCCCTGCCTCGTTCCCTGATGAAGCTCAAAGTACCCCAACCTCAGCCTGTTTGTACATACACTTGCTACAGGCGCCTGGTATAGCAATTTCACCCAGTCAATAAAGCCCTCACCAAACCCGAACCTCCCCAGCGTTTCCCACAGGTACTCCCACTCCACCGAGTCAAAGGCTTTCTCTGCATCCATCGCTGTTACCACCTCCGCCTCCCCTCCTTCTGAGGGCATCATAATAATATTCAAAAGTCTCTGGACGTTGGTTAAGTTGTCTGCCTTTAATAAACCCAGTCTGGTCTTCCTCTATCACCCCGGGACGCAATCCTCAATTCTTGTGGCCAGAATCTTAGCTGGCAATTTGGCATCCACGTTTACGAGCGAAATCGGCCTGTATGACCCGCATTGTTCCGGGTCCTTCCCTCGTTTAAGAATGAGTGAGATCAAAGCCTGTGACATTGTTAGGGGGGGGTGGGTTCCTTTCTCTCTAGCCTCATTGTAGGTCCTCATCATGAGTGGGCTCAGTATTTCTGAAAATTTCTTATAAAATTCTATCTGGTAACCATCTGGCCCTGGGGCTTTACCCGATTGCATGCCCTCTATACCCTTGACATTCTCCTCCAATTCAATCGGGGCACCCAGCCCCTCCACCAGCTCCTCTTCAACCTTTGGAAACCTCAACTGGTCCAAAAATTGCCTCATCCCTTCCGCTCCCGTCGGAGGCTCCGACTCGTATAGTTTACTATAGAATTCCTTTAAGACTCCGTTCACACACCAAGACCATGTTACCCTCCTTATTCTTTACTCCCCCGATTTCCCTGGCCGCCTCCCTCTTTCGCAGTTGGTGTGCCAGCATTCTACTCGCTTTCTCCCCGTACTCATAGACTGCCCCCTTGCCTTCTTCAGCTGTGCTACCGCTTTCCCTGTGATCAGTTCAAACTCCACCTGCAGACTCCGTCGCTCCCTCAGTAGCCCGCCTCGAGGGTCTCCGCGTATCTCCTGTCCACTCGGAGTATCTCCTCCACCAGTCTGTCCCTCTCCACTCTTTCTCTCTTTTCCCTATGGGATCGAATTGAGATGAGCTCCCCTCTGACAACTGCCTTCAGAGCCTCCCAGACCGTTGCCGCTGCTACCTCACCTGTATCGTTTGTTTCCAGGTAATCCTGGATGTTCCAGCTAATCCGCCCGCAAACCTCTTTGTCCGCCAGCAGCCCCACATCCAGTCTCCAGGGTGGGCGCTGCCCTCTCTCCTTACTAAGCCACAGGTCCACCCAGTGCGGGGCATGGTCCGAGACTGTGATTGCTGAGTATTCCGTCCCCGCCACCTTTGGGATTAACGCCCTGCTCAAGACAAAGAAGTCTATGCGGGAGTAAATCTTATGAACGTGGGAGAAAAAAGAGAACTCCTTCGCTCTCGGACGGGCGAACCTCCAGGGATCCACGCCCCCATCTGCTCCATAAAACCCTTCAATTCCTTCACATTCACCACACTTAGCCACTGCCGGTCGCTTCCCTGCCCTGGACTTCGACCGGTCCAGCTCGGGGTCAATGACTGTGTTAAAGTCTCTCCCCATGATCACGTTGTGTGACTCTAAATACAGTCTTCCAACCATAAATGGCAGCGGTGTGCAAGTCAGGTGCCCTGTATGTATACTTGACATCATGCGCCTTGTACGTATGTGTTTTTGGCGCCAAATCACGGAGGAGAACTTCTTCCATTTTCTAGCTGCTAGTGTCTAGCTGTTAGTCAGCAAGACAAGAGGACTGTGAAGTTGTATCATTTTGTTACAAGGAAAAGACAGCCAGAGGCACAAATAAGTAGTGTACCTACTGGCCAGGGTCTCACCTGAACCTCCTGAAGAGAGTGTGGTAGTACGACTAGGTATTACGGTACCTTGGACGTGAGCTCTTATTGGTGCAGAGGACTCGCTGCCCATTGGCCCGGGTAAGTCATGTGCCTCTCAGTCAATTGGCTGAGAGGTAGGTAGCTCCGCCTACAAGGCGGGATATAAGAACCCGTGCTTCCCAGCAGTCGGCCATTCTTCTGTACATCTGCTGCCGGGCACACATCTTGTGCATTAAAGCCTATCGTTTGGATCTCATCTTCGTCTCGTGTCCAATTGATGGTGCATCAGAGAGTTACTCATGAGAGACCAGGGCAGGCAGAGCAGTGCTAGTGTTAGCTCTGTATAGAGCTCTGGGCCATCTGGTGAACAGCCCACAAAGGAGAAACTTAACTCTGGAACAAAGCAATATAAAGATGATTACTTGAGGTCTGGCTTTGCCAGTTGTACCAATGCAAATACGGATTAAAAATCCCATGTCTGTTAAATGCAGGAAGTACTGGCAAATGAGAGGAGAAGTTTCAGATTTTGACAGTGAAGTGCTGGGTGAAAAATCCTTTTTGAGGTTTGAGACCCCAGAGTCAGTTATTAATTTACAGCTGACTCCAAATGAAAAGACTAAGTTGTTGTACCTGACCTATAACAGTGCATTAAAAACAGGCTGTCAGCATTCTGGAGTAGCATTTCCCAGGAGTATCCAGTGCTGAGTAAAACAAATATTTTGTTGCTATTGCCCTTCACGACAACCTACATGGACGAGGTTGGATTTTCCGTTCTCACAAAGATGAAGACGGAACAAAGGAACTGACTTGAACTCTGCACCAAATATGTGCATTCCTCTTCTGTGAACCTGATAGGAATGACATCATGAGGATTAAGCAGACTCCCCTTTCACATTAAATATAAGCGAATGTGGCATGTGTCGTGAAGGTCGGCCGGTTGGCAAAAGTAGGTCCCGGGGAAAAAAAAGTTTGAAAAACACTGATCCAGATCATAGGGAAAGGCAACAGAAAAGTGGCACTTGGCCTTCAGTAAGGGTTTAACCTAACTGGCACTTTATTCTGCTGCTACTTTTTCCCAACTGATTTCCACTTCTTGTGGGTTCTGTATTTCACAGCAAATGTACAGTCCTGGATTGCACCAAGGGCCGATCCAGGTGCAACAGGAGAATCGAGCGTGAATCCCAAATCAGGCTCCGCGCCGGGCCCTAAACCTCAGGTGAGTCCAGCTCGCTCCGCCCGGCGCGATTTGCACCACACCCTCACTGGGCGAGATTCTGATCTGTGAATTAGCCTTATGGCTGATTTAAATACCCAGACTCCAGATTCACCTGGTGCCCTGGACTCGCCGGCTGTACCTGGGAGACCTCACTACGGCGCCATTCTGAACTGGTCCACACAAACATGGACCAGTCGTAACGGCACCTGGGGGGGGGGGGGGGGGGGGGGTTGGGGGCAGGGCATGATGGGCAAGCTGGCACATTGGCATTGCCAGTCTGCCAGCCGGCAATACCACCTGGGCAACAGGGTTCCCAGGTGGCACTGCCGGGGTGCTAGTTATAGAATTTTTGCAGCGAGGAGGCCAGTCAGCCTATCATGTCAGAGAGATATCCAATTATCCCTCCTGCTCCTTTCCCATAGTCCTGCTTCCCGTGGTTGGGAGGTGAGATTTTCGCCTGCATGTTTTTATTCAAAACCCATTTTTCAAGTTACTATTGATTCTGCTTCCACTTCATTTTAAAAAATAATAAATTTAGAGTACCCAATTAATTATTTTTCAATTAAGGGCAATTTAGCCTGGCCAATTCACCAGGCCGGCACAGATTTTTTGAGGGATTGTGGGGGTGAGACCCATGCAGACACGGAGAGAATGGGCAAACTCCACACGGACGGTGACCCGGGGAAGGGAGCTTTCACTTCATTTAGAGCAGTGTATTCTTGGTCATCATGACTCCTGAGGTTCACTTGGGAAAAAAATCCTATGTCACCTCTGGTTCTTTCGGGTGGCACAGTGGTTAGCACTGCTGCTGCACAGCCTAGAGGACTCGGGTTCGACACCGACTCACTGTCCGTGCGGATTTTGCACATTGTCCCGGTGTCTGCATGGGTCTCACCCTCACAACCCGTATAGCAGGAGATGCAGTGCCGAGAAACATCCCACTATCCAACAGCACAGAGGGATTTCCTGCTGGCAAGAAGGTTCCTTGCAGACTGAGGCACCATTAAGTCTGGCAGCCTCTCCTTTCTTTACCCTCTCCTTTCAGGGTTTTTGACGCCCCTCTCACCTCCCAACCACGGGAAGCCCCCTGGGAACCCCCCTCACCCCCTCCCCTGCCTGACAAGGCCCATCTGGGCCTGACCCCTGACAGTGCCAACCTGGGCACCCTGGCACAGCCAGCCTAGCACCCCGGCAGTGCCACCTGGGAACCCTGTTGCCCAGGTGGTATTGCCGGCTGGCAGACTGGCAATGCCAATGTGCCAGCGTGCCCATCATGCCCTGCCCCCAACCCCCCCCCCCCCCCCCCCCCCCCCCCCAGGTGCCGTTACGACTGGTCCATGTTTGTGTGGACCAGTTCAGAATGGCGCCGTAGTGAGGTCTCCCAGGTACAGCCGGCGAGTCCAGGGCACCAGGTGAATCTGGAGTCTGGGTATTTAAATCAGCCATAAGGCTAATTCACAGATCAGAATCTCGCCCAGTGAGGGTGTGGTGCAAATCGCGCCGGGCGGAGCGAGCTGGACTCACCTGAGGTTTAGGGCCCGGCGCGGAGCCTGATTTGGGATTCACGCTCGATTCTCCTGTTGCACCTGGATCGGCCCTGGGTGCAATCGCGCCCCTAGTCTCCATTTTCCCTCGAAAATGATTGTGACTCAGATTGCCTCAACTACTGCTCACCACCCGATGGTTCAATCTCTTCTCCCAAGACTGTGTTCCACGGGATTCACAAAGCTGCACTCCTGGTTCTAATTACCAGTGACTGTTTGCCACTGTCTCAGCCCCCCAAGCCGTCTCTGAACCCTAGCTGCCGGGATCCAGCTCACAGCACACAGGGCCTCTGCCAACTGCAAACCAATTCTAAACTTGTGGTAGTCACCACTGTTGTATATATATCGCATATGAGGTGAATTAGGGTAAGGCTCCTGTACTACAGGTATGGGGGTAGGTCCCTGCCTGCTGGCTCCGCCCAGTAGGTGGAGTATAAATGTGTGGGCTCTCTGAGCTGCAGCCATTTCGGCAGCAGCTGCAGGAGGCTACACATCTCTGCGTAATAAAGCCTCGATTACACTCTACTCTCGTCTCGTCATAATTGATAGTGCATCAATTTATTACGCAGAGATTTTACAACAATGGATCTCCGCTTCAAGCCTGATCGCTTGCAGCTGCATCCTCAAGCAGACAATGCCAAGTTGGCCTTCGCACATTGGCTAGCTTGCTTCAAGGCAGACATAGGATCTGCGACTGACCCACCCTCAGAGGCACAGAAGCTGCAGATCCTGTATACGCGGCTGAGTTCCGATATCGTTCCCCTCATCCGGGACGAGCCTACTTACGCTGAGGCTATGACGCTACTGAAGGAGAAATACACTCAGCAGACCAACAAAATCTACGTCAGACACCTCCTGTCCATGTGGCATCAACTCCCCGGTGAGTCTGTGGAAGATTTCTAGCGTGCCCTGCACGCCCTGGCGAGGGACTGCGATTGCCAGGCCTTTTCGGCCGTTGAACATTCTGAACTCCTAATTTGGGATGCTTTTGTTACAGGCATAGGGTCAGCATACATCCGCCAGCCCCTCTTAGAAGGGGCGACCCTCGACCTTGCGGCGACCAAGAAACTAGTGATCTCACTCACAGCCGCCTCCCGCAATGTACAGGCACATGCCTCCGACCGCACGGCACCCCCCTCCTGGACATCATGGAGTCCACCAGCAACCAGCAAACACCCCATCGTGGACTCCACCAGCGACCGCCCCTAGCCAACCCCAAGCCTGCGCCGTGTGGCAGCCAACCAACCCTGGGGGACCCAAATGCTACTTCTGCGGACAGTCAAAGCACCCCCGGCAGCGCTGCCCGGCACGGAGCACACTCTGCAAGGCCTGCGGGAAGAAAGGACATTTCGCTGCTGTGTGCCAGGCCCGCTCAATCGCCGCTGTAACCAGACCCATTTTCCCCGCACCCCCCACGTGTGACCCGTGGGCGCCGCCATCTTGCTTGCCTCAGGACACGTGCGGCCCGTGGGCACCGCCATCTTTAACGCTGTCCGCCACGTGCGCCCGGTAGGCGCCGCCATCTTCCCCGCCTCAGGACCCCTGCTCGTCGGGCACCTCATCGGGCCGCTCATCACCTGCAACCGCCGCCAACCAGCCAGGGGCCTTCCAACACTAGCCGTATCTTGCCTCCATCACGATCGTCCAGTCCTGACCGCACAACCTCGCGACCGTGTCGACAACAGTGATGGCCGATGGGCACAAGACGTCATGCCTTCCGGACTCCGGGAGCACTGAGAGCTTCATCCACCCCAATACGATAAGGCACTGCAGACTCACGGTACACCCAATTAACCAGAAAATCTCCCTGGCCTCCGGATCCCACTCCGTGGCAATTCGGGGGAACTGCACCACCACCCTCACCATCCAGGGCGTAGAGTTCAGCGGCTTCCGGCTCTACGTCCTCCCCAACCTCTGCGCTGACGAGCTACTCGGCCTGGACTTTCAGTGCAACCTCCAGAATCTAACCCTTAAATTTGGCCGGCCCCTACCACACCTTACTGTCTGCGGTCTCACGACCCTTAAGGTTGACACCGGATTGCAAACCCGTCGCCACCAGGAGCAGACGGTACAGTGCCAGGACAGGACCTTCATCAGGTCTGAGGTCCAGCAGCTGCTACGGGAAGGTATTATCGAGGCCAGCAACAGCCCCTGGAGAGCCTAAGTTGTAGTTGTGAAAACTGGGGAGAAAAACAGAATGGTCGTTGACTACAGGGGCCCACGGGGCCCCCGCTGCTACTTTTGCGGCCAGGCCAAGCACCCCCGCCGGCGCTGCCCGGCCCGCACCGCAACATGTAAAAGCTGCGGCAAAAAGGGCCATTTTGCTGCCGTTTGCCAGCCAAAGGCGGTCACTGCAGTCCCGAGCAGCGACCGGGGGTCCCCCCCCGCGCTCCTTACGCACCCCACGCGGCCTGCGGACCTCGTTGCCCCCACCCCCACCGCCACAAGTGATCACCGGGCGCCGCCATTTTGGCCCCCCCCCCCGACTCCATGTGCGATCCCCGAGCGCCGCCATTTTGATCACCCCCCACCACGTGCGGCCGATGGGCGCCGCCATCTTGGATCGGCACCGAGGACCCCGCAAGTGACCACTCGCTGCCGGGTGACGACTCGGAGTTCCTGCCACGACTCGCCTCAGTAACACTGGATCAGTCACAGTCCCGCACGCTTTCCACGGCGACCACGAAGATCCTTCTCAACGGCCACGAGACGAGCTGCCTGTTGGACTCCGGGAGCACGGAAAGTTTCGTCCACCGCGCCACGGTACGACGCTGCGCACTTCCCGTTTACCCGGTAAAACAAAGAATCGCTCTGGCCTCTGGTTCGCACTCGGTCCAGATCACAGGGTGCTGCATAGCGGACCTCACGATCCAGGGGAAGAAGTTTAAAAGCTACAAGCTCTTCATCCTTCCCCACCTCTGCGCGGCAGCACTCCTGGTGTTAGATTTCCCTGCAACCTCCAGAGCTTAACATTCAAATTTGGCGGCACTATGCCCCCCCCCTTACTGTCTGCAGCCTCTCGTCCCTCAAGGTCGATCCCCCTTTCTTGTTTGCAAACCTCACCCCAGATTGCAAACCCATCGCCACCAGGAGCAGACGGTACAGTGCCCAGGACCGGACCTTCATCAGGTCCGAAGTCCAAAGGCTTCTGAAGGAAGGGGTTATCGAGGATAGCAACAGCCCCTGGCGAGCACAAGTGCTGGTGGTTAAGACCGGGGAGAAAAATCGGATGGTCATAGACTACAGTCAGACCATCAACAGGTTTACGCAGCTGGACGCGTATCTTCTCCCACGTATCTCCGACCTGGTCAACAGGATCGCGCAGTACAAGGTTTTTTCCACAGTGGACCTTAAGTCTGCCTACCATCAGCTCCCCATCCGCGCGAGTGACCGAAAGTACACTGCGCTCGAAGCGGATGGGCAACTCTACCACTTTTTAAGGGTTCCTTTCGGTGTCACGAATGGGGTCTCGGTCTTCCAAAGGGAGATGGACCGAATGGTTGACCAACACGGTTTACGGGCAACCTTCCCGTATCTTGACAATGTCACCATCTGCGGACACGACCAGCAGGACCACGACACCAACCTCCGCAAATTCCTCTGTACCGCAAAACTCCTTAACTTGACCTACAATAAGGATAAGTGCGTGTTTAGCACCGACCGTCTAGCCATCCTCGGCTACGTTATGCGTAACGGAGTGATAGGCCCCGACACCGAACGCATGCGCCCCCTGATGGAGCTCCCCCTCCCCCACTCCCTCAAAGCCCTCAAACGCTGTTTGGGCTTCTTTTCATATTATGCCCAGTGGGTCCCCAATTACGCCGACAAAGCCCGCCCACTCATCCAGTCCACCACGTTTCCCCTGTCGATGGAGGCCCGCCAGGCCTTTAGCCGCATCAAAGCAGACATTGCAAAGGCCATGATGCGTGCTATCGACGAGTCCCTCCCCTTTCAAGTCGAGAGCGACGCGTCGAATGTAGCTCTGGCAGCCACCCTCAATCAAGCGGGCAAACCCGTGGCCTTCTTCTCCCGTACCCTCCATGCTTCCGAAATCCGCCATTCCTCGGTTGAGAAGGAAGCCCAGGCCATAGTAGAAGCTGTGCGACATTGAAGGCACTATCTGGCTTGCAGGAGGTTTACCCTCCTCACAGACCAACGGTCAGTAGCTTTCATGTTTGATAATGCACAGAGGGGCAAGATAAAGAACGATAAGATCTTGCGGTGGAGGATTGAGTTGTCCACGTACAACTATGACATCTTGTATCGTCTTGGGAAGCTAAACGAGCCTCCCGATGCCCTGTCCCGCACCTGTGCCAACGCACAAGTGGACCGCCTCCGAACCCTCCACGTGGACTTCTGCCACCCGGGGGTCACCCACTTTTTCCATTTCATAAAGACCCGCAACCTGCCCTACTCCATCGAGGAGGTCAGGACAGTGACCAGGGACTGCCACATCTGCGTTGAGTGCAAGCCGCACTTCTACCGCCCTGAACGAGCACATCTGATAAAGGTTTCCCGCCCCTTTGAACGTCTCAGCATGGACTTCAAAGGTCCCCTCCCCTCCCACAACCGCAACACGTACTTCCTCAACATGATTGACGAGTACTCCCGCTTCCCCTTCGCCATCCCCTGCCCCAACGTGACCACAACCACCATTATCAAAGCCCTGCACACCATCTTCTCCCTGTTTGGTTACCCCACATACACTCATAGCGATCGGGGGGGTCCTCATTTATGAGTGACGAGCTGCGTCAATTCCTGCTCAGCAGGGGCATCGCCTCCAGCAGGACGACCAGTTACAACCCCCGGGATAACGGACAGGTCAAGAGGGAGAACGGTACGGTCTGGAAGACCGTCCTGCTGGCCCTACGGTCCAGAAATCTCCCAGTCTCCCGCTGGCAAGAGGTCTTCCCAGACGCCCTCCACTCAATCCGGTCACTTCTCTGTACCGCCACTAACCAAACGCCTCACGAACGTCTTCTTGTTTTTCCCAGGAAGTCTTCCTCAGGGACCACGCTCCCGACCTGGCTGGCTACCCCCGGGCCCATTCTGCTCCGGAAACACATGCGGGTGCACAAGTTGGACCCGTTGGCTGAAAGAGTCCAGCTGCTCCACGCGAATCCGCAATGCGTGTATGTGGAGTGTCCTGACGGCCGACAGGACACGGTCTCCCTCCGGGACCTGGCACCCGCCGGATCTCGGCCACACCTTCCAACACCAGCCCCCCTGACCCCCACTGCCCCCAGCACCGACGCACCCACAGCTCAGCGGACAGGGACCCCCTCCCCCGGCCTGGCCCCCGCTAGCTCTGACCAGGGGTACGGACACAGAAACAAGATCATCGCTCCCGGAGTCACGGACGACCACCGCTCCGACGTCGCCGGACCCCTGCGCAGGTCAAGCAGGACATCGAAGGCGCCCGTTCCACTGATTGAATCGATGTGACCTACTGGTGGACTTCTGCCTGCGGATAGACTCTTGTGATTTTCTTTTGTTCTTCACCTGTTTCACCCATTCCCCCCCCCCCCCCCCAACTAATTGTGCACACTGTACATAGTTGTTGTTTTTCCTTTTGCACATAAGTTTTGGGTCGGTGGGCAGCCATCGATGCAACGGTACGACCTAAACATCTCTAGTCATACTACCAGTCTCACATACTCACGGGACACCACCCCCTCTCATGCCCGTGTTTTCTCCCCCCACACCCCCCCACTTCTTTTTCAACAAGGGGTGAATGTGGTAGTATGACTAGGGGTATTACGGTACCCTAGAAGTGAGCTGCTATTGGTGCAGAGGACTCGCTGCCCATTGGCCCGGGTAAGTCATGTGCCTCTCAGCCGATTGGCAGAGAGGTAGGTAGCTCCTCCTACAAGGCGGGATATAAGAACCCGTGCTTCCTGGCAGTCGGCCATTCTTCTGTACGTCTGCTGCTGGGCACACATCTTGTGCATTAAAGCTTTTTGTTTGGATTTGATCTTCGTCTCGTGTCCAATTGATGGTGCATCAGTCGCCATCTGCGGCCACGACCAGCAGGACCACGCGCTAACCTTTCCAAATTCCTCCACACCGCCAAACTCCTCAACCTAACGTAGAACAAGGAGAAGTGCGTGTTCAGCACTAACCGATTAGCCATCCTCGGCTATGTGGTTCAAAATGGATCGCATGCGCCCCCTCATGGAACTCCCCCTTCCCCACTGCCCCAAGGCCCTCAAACGTTTTCTGGGGTTCTTCTCGTACTACACCCAGTGGGTCCCTAACTATGCGGACAAGGCCCGCCCACTCATTCACTCCACCGTTTTCCCACCGACGGCTGAGGGTCACCAGGCCTTCAACCGTATCAAGGCCGACATCGTCAAGGCCGCGATGCATGTGGAGGACGAGACGCTCCCCTTCCAAGTCGAGAGGGATGCATCAGCCGTCGCTCTGGCCGCCACCCTCAACCAGGCAGGCAGGCCCGTGGCATTCTTTTCATGCACCCTCCAAGCCTCCGATATTCGGCACTCCTCCATCGAGAAGGAGGCCCAAGCCATCATAGAAGCTGTGTGACATTGGAGGCATTACCTGGCCGGCAGCATATTCACTCTCCTCACTGACCAACAGTCGGTTGCCTTAATGTTCAACAACACACAACGGGGCATGATCAAAAATGATAAGATCTTGAGGTGGAGGATCAAGTCTACACCTAGAATTACGATATTTTGTATCGCCCCGGTAAGCTCAACGAGCCCGCCGATGCCCTATCCCTATGTACCATGTGCCAGCGCACAAGTGGACCAATTCCGGACCCTGCACGACGATCTCTGTCACCCAGGGGTCACCCGGTTTTTTCACTTCATAAAGGCCTGCAATCTGCCCCACTTCATCGAGGAGGTCAGGGCTATCACTAGAAACTGCCAGGTCTGCGCGGAGTGTAAACTGCACTATTACCGGCCAGACCGAGCCCACCTAGTGAAGGCCTCCCTCCCCTTTGAACGTCTCAGCGTGGATTTCAAAGGGCCCGTCCCCTCCATCGACCGAAACACGTACTTTCTTAACGTGGTCGACGAATACTCCACATTCCCCTTCGTCGTCCCATGCCCCGATATGACGTCTGCCACCGTCATCAAAGCCCTCAACACCATCTTCGCTCTGTTCGGTTTCCCCGCCTACGTCCACAGCTACCGGGGATCCTCATTTATGAGCGATGAGCTGCGCCAGTACCTGCTCAGCAAGGGCATCGCCTCGAGCAGGACGACCAGTTACAACCCCCGGGGAAATGGGCAAGTGGAGCGGGAGAATGGGACAGTCTGGAAGGCCGTCCAGCTGGCCCTACGGTCCAAGACTCTCCTGGCCTCCAGCTGGCAAGTGGTCCTCCCTGACGCCCTTCACTCCATTCGGTTGCTCCTTTGCACTGCGACTAATGAAACCCCCCATGAACGTCTCATTGCCTTCCCCAGGAAGTCCACCTCCGGGGTTTCGCTCCCAATGTGGCTGGCAGCTCCAGGACCCGTTCTCCTCCGCAAGCATGTGTGGCTCCACAAGGCGGACCCATTAGTCGAGAGGGTACAGCTACTCCACGCAAACCCGCAGTACGCCTACGTGGCGTACCCTGACGGCTGCCAAGACACAATCTCCCTCAGGGATCTGGCGCCAGCTGGGTCTCCACACACACACCCCCCCCCCCCCCCCCCCTCTGCCCCAGCGCCATCCTTCCTCCCCCCAGCGTTGAAAGGGTTCAGAAGACTTCCGGTGGCCCCCTCGAGGAGACAGGTCGCAGGTCGGATCACTCCCGCCCGCGATGGGCAAACGGACCTTTTTCAACGGACTTTTTTGGGACCTGGCAGCCTGAATCGGTGGAGGAGATGATAGGGAAGAGGCTTCCTTTCCGGGGTATGGGCAGCTGGACTAGAAGTGGTCGAGTGGAGCGGCAAGGATCGAAGCGGGAGCAGCGGGGACTCCAGACCGGGTGGCCAAGCATGGCGGACGGCAGGGACCGGGGAGCGGAGGCTCACTGACCAAGGGAGCAACAGATGGAGTTCTTCAAGAACTGCTTCGCGGAGCTGAGGAGGGGCACGCTGGACCCGATGAGAGCGGTGATGGACCGAATGGTCGAGACACAGGCGGTCCGGGGGGGGGGGGGGGGGGGGGGGGGGTTAGGGCCACGTTAGTTTAGTTGAACACGTGCCTTATTAACATGTTTATTCTTTCCCACTGTCGTTTTCATTATGTTAAGGCTCTTTGCACAGGGCCATTTTTCTCTCTGTAAATGTTACAAATTTGTGTTAAATAAAAAATTTAAAAAAAAGAAAGTGTTCAGAACAGGAATGCAAAGTCATTCCTGGCCCCGATTACCATAGCTACTCAGATAACTTACACAATCGGGGTTTGGAGATGTTCCACCCAGAGTTTGTTGCCAATCATCAAACATCACTACTTGTCATCTACAGATAGATCTCACAGTGGCTACCAGCTACAGAGCTCAAAACAGATTTCTTTTGTGAGATTGATTGAGGGATAAATGATGGCTAGGAGACCAGGGATAACTCGTCAGCTGTTCTTCGAAAATAGTGCCACTGGATCTTTTATATCCATCTGAGAGAGTACGCAGGGCCTTGGTTTAACATTTCACCTGAAAGACAGTACCTCTGGCATTGCAGCATTCGCTCAGAGTTTCATTGGAGTATTCATCTGTTTTTATTTTCTCGCTCAGGAATCGAGTGAGAAGGGCGGCTTGGTGGCGCAATGGTTAGAAATGCTGTCTCATGGCGCCGAGGACTGGTGTTCGATCCTGGCTCTGGGTCACTGTCCGTGTGGAGTTTGCACATTATCCCTGTGTCTGCGTGGGTCTTGTCCTCACAACCCAAAGGGTAGGTGGATTGGCCATGCTAAATTTCCCCTTAATTGGAAAAAAAATAATTGGATACTCTAAATTTATTTTAAAAAGGGAATCGAGTGGGAAACAGAGGGGAGGAAACAGTTTGCATTTCAAAATTCAGACATGGCAATGTACCTTAATTGCGTAAGGCTTATCTGAGCAGAGCAGACCCTGTATACACATAATACTCTTCACCCATCGGATCACCTCATGTGACAACACACACTGGTGTTCAACTGATATTTCGAAAACAAATCTTTGGTAATAGCTGTAGGTCATCAATATAATTAAAATGAGTAAATACATTTTCAAAAAGATCTCTTAATTTTATATTCTTTTCGTATTTGCTGCCGCTGTCTGTTGCCTGGTTAAAACAAGTATAAGTATTTGTCTGGTTTGTAGTTTTGATGTTTGAACACTGGAAGAGCACTGGAGGAAGCAAGATTACCATCTTTTGAACCATGATCTATTTTGTGCTGCCAAACTTGATTAGTCTCCCAGTTAGCTAGAATTTATACTTCAAGAGTGAACACAAGTGGAAACTTGAATTTGATTAAGCTTTGAGAATTATTGTCGATGATCTGAATTATTGATAATGCCGAGCAGAATACTGTCCGTAGACCACTAGAGCTGCCCGAGTTTCATTCCCGACCGGTGCGACGGGTGACGGCGGGGGTGCCGAGCATGGGCAGGGAACCTATAGGCGTGGGGGCGCAGGGCGTGGGGGGTTGGGTGGGGTATAGTGAGAGGGGTACCTCGGCAGTGGTGGTGGTGGTGGATCCTGCAGGCACCAGGTCCCGGAGGGAGATGGTGTCCTGACGGCCGTCGGGGTATTCAATGAAGGCGTATTGGGGGTTTGAATGAAGTCGTAGCACTCTCTCTACTAGCGGATCTGTTTTGTGTGCCCGGACGTGCTTCCGGAGGAGAACCGGGCCCGGTGTCCTCAACCAGGATGGGAGCGAAACCCCCGTGGTAGTGCCCCTAGAGAAAACAAATAGTCGTTCGTGAGGGGTCCGGTTGGTGGCGGTGCACAGGAGGGACCTAATAGCATGGAGCGCGTCGGGGATGACCTCCTGCCAGTGGGAGGTTGGGAGATTCCTGGACCAGAGGGTCAGTAGGACGGTCTTCCAGACCGCCGCGTTCTTCCTCTCCACCTGCCCGTTCCCCCTGGGATTGTAGCTGGTAGTCCTGCTCGAGACAATGCCCTTGTCGAGCAGGTACTGACGCAGCTCGTCGCTCATAAAGGACAAACCCCTGTCGCTGTGTACGTAGCTGGGGAAACCGAACAGGGTGAAGACACTGTGCAGGGCTCTGATGACTGTGTGGGGGGTGATATTGGGGCACGGGATGGCAAACGGGAAGCGGGAGAATTCGTCGATGACGTTCAGAAAGTTCACATTTCGATTGGTCGAGGGGAGTGGCCCTTTGAAATCGATGCTCAAGCGTTCAAAGGGCCGGGAGGCCTTTGCCAGGTGGGCCTTGTCTGGTCTATAGAAGTGCGGTTTGCACTCCGCGCAGATCGGGCAATCCCTGGTGATGGCTTTGACCTCCTCGGTGGAGAAAGGCAGATTTCGGGCTTTGACATAGTGGGCGAGCCGGGTGACCCCCAGGTGGCAGAGGTCATTGTGGATAGCCTTCAGGCTGTCGTCTTGCGCACTGGCTCACGTGCCGCGGGGACAGGGCATCTGGGGGCTCATTGAGCTTCCCCGGTCGATACATAATATCATAATTGTAGGTGGAGAGTTCGATCCTCCACCGCAGGATTTTATCATTTTTAATTTTGCCCCTTTACGAGTTGTCAGACATGAAGGCAACTGATCTTTGGTCGGTGATGAGGGTAAACCTCCTACCTGCGAGGTAGTGCCTCCAGTGCCGTACGGCTTCCACAAAGGCTTGAGCTTCCTTTTCGACCGAGGAGTGCCGAAGTTCTGAAGCGGAGAGGGTTCGGGAGAAGAAGGCGACTGGTCTCCCTGCCTGATTCAGAGTGGCGGCGAGAGCGACCGCTGAGGCGTCGCTTTCCACCTGGAAGGGGACGGATTCATCCACCACCCGCATGGCGGCTTTGGCGATGTCCTCCTTGATGCAGTTGAAGGCCTGGCAGGCCTCAGCTGACAGTAGAAAGAGTGTGGTCTTAAATAGTGGGCAGGTTTTGTCCGCATACTGGGGGACCCACTGGGCATAATAAGAGAAAAATCCCAGGCGCCTCCTGAGGGCCCTGGGACAATGAGGGAGAGGGAGTTGTAAGAGGGGACGCATACGGTCCGGGTTTGGGGCCCAGTGGAAAATGCATTTCTTCGTATTACAAGTGAGATTAAGTTTCTGGGCAGTTTGGAAAAATCGGTGGAGGTTGGCGTCGTGGTCCTGCTGATCATGGCCGCAGATGGTGACATTATCCAAGTACGGAAACGTGGCCCGCAGCCCGTACTGGTCCACCATTCGGTCCATTGCCCGTTGGAACACCGAGACCCCATTCGTGACGCCAAAGGGGACCCGGAGGAAATGGAAGAGGCGGCCATCGGCCTCGAATGCCGTGTAATGGCGGTCCTCCGGGCGGATTGGGAACTGGTGGTATGCAGACTTCAGATCCACCGTGGAGAATATGCAGTACTGGGCGATCTGATTAACCATGTCTGCAATCCTGGTGTGGGGTTACGCATCGAGGAGCGTGAACCGGTTAATGGTTTGGCTATAATCCACTACCATTTGGAACTTTTCCCCGGTCTTGACGACCACCACCTGAGCTCTCCAGGGGCTGTTACTGGCCTCTATGACCCCCTCACATAGGAGCCTATGGACCTCGGCTCTAATAAATACCCTGTCCTGCAGGCTATACCACCTGCTGCGAGTGGCTACGGGTTTGCAGTTCGGAGTGAGGTTAGCAAAGAGTGGAGGGGGGTTGATTTTTAGAGTCGCTAGACTGCAGATAGTGAGTGGCGATAGGGGTCCGCCGAAGCTGAGTGTGAGGCTCTTGAGATTGCATTGGAAGTCGAGTCCAAGTAAGAGTGGGGCGTAGAGTTCGGGGAGTACGTACAGCTGGAAATTAGAGTAGCTGGCGCCCTGAATCATTAGGGTCGCGACGGTGCGCCCTTGTATGTGGACTGAGTGTGAGCCCGAGGCGAGGGAGATAGTCTGCCGTGCAGGGAAGATAGGGAGCGAACAGCGTCTTACCAGGTCAGGATGTACGAAGCTCTCGGTGCTCCCGGAGTCGAAGAGGCATGGTGTCCTGTACCCATTGATTTTAACGGACATCATTGAGCTCTGGAGGTGTTTCGGACGCGACTGGTCCAACGTGACTGCGTTGAGTTGCGGGTAGTTGGCGGCTCGATCAGCTGTGCTGGAGTGGCCCCGTGATGACTGTCCGCTGAGGTCGTAGTCGTCGAGATGAGGTTCGGAGGCTGGAGAAGATGGCGTCCAAGATGTCCGCCCCCGTGGATCGCACGTGGCAGGCGGCGAGGAAGATGGCGTCCAAGATGGCGCCCCCCATGAGTCGCACGTGGCCGGCCACGTGGTGGAGGGTTGCCAAGATGGCGGCCCTCATGAGTCACACATGTCGGGTGGGGGCGGAGTCGGCAGACACGCTGCAGCATTACAGGGCCTGCGGGCCTGTGAGTTTGGGAGGCAAGTGCTCTGGACTGCAGGGGAGTTTGGAGTTTTCGACTTTGCCAGGCATACTCGGGCATAGTGTCCTTTGCGACCGCAGCTGCTGCAGGTTGCGTTGCGGGCCAGGCAGTGCTGCCGTGGGTGTTGGGGCTTTCCACAAAAATGGCATGCTGGCGCTGCATAGTGGGTGGGTGGCCGCGCGGCGCAGGCCGGGGGCTGTCGCTGGTCGGGGGCCCACGATGGGGTCACCTGGTCCGCGGGGAATGAGTTCAAACTGCGGAACGCGGCCTCCATAGTTGTAGCTAACTCTACAGTGTCCTCCAAGTTCTGGGCCCCTTTATCAAGCAATCGCTGGCGCACATACTTAGACCTGAGCCCTGCAATGTATACATGACGTACAGCGAGTTCTATATGCTGGGTGGCTGTTACAGCCTGAAAATTGCAGTCGCGAGCAAGGGCTTTTAAATCGCGCAGAAAGTCTTCTAGCGACTCTGCGGGGCGCTGGCGGCGGGTCGTGAAAATGTGCCGTGCGTAGACCTCGTTGATGGGCCGCACGTACATTCGGTCGAGCATGGCCAGGGCCTCAGTATATGAGGTGGTACAATTAAGTTGCGTAGAGATACGATGGCTCACCCTTGCGTGCAGTAGGCTGAGTTTCTGCTGCTCTGTAATCTCAGAAGTTCTTGATTCAGCCAGGTAGGCCTTGAAACATCGAAGCCTGTGTATGAAGATTTCCTTCACCTCTGCACCTTGTGGGTTGAGTTCTAGTCGATCAGGTTTGAGGGCTGATTCCATAGTAGTTTTCTTCAAGTTTTGTAAGACTATTAAATTGGTGTGACCATCAATTCACTAGACACATGATTGGCAGTAAACTGTAGTTTTAATAGTCTTACAACTGAGCCAGCCTGCGACCAGAGGAACTGAGAGCAGGCTTACGGCTGCAGCACTTTATACTTCTGGTTAGTGGGAGGAGCCATGGGCGGAGCCATGGGCGGAGCCAAGGGTGGAGCCCTGTACAAGCTCCTCATCTCCCCCTATGGGCAGAGCCGTGCAACGGCTCACATACAGAGCCCACAAGGACATAATATAATGCAATGCAATACAGTGTGAATTACAATGCAGTATAATTCGCCACAACCTTGCTCTGAATTTTCCCGTGACAGGGAATTTGAGGTCCAGTTGAGGCTTGGTGAGAAACCTCCACTGGGTCACCGCATTACGCATGCCGCAGACCAATCTATCCCGCAATATCTCAGAGAGGGTGGCGCCATATTCGCAGAATTCTGCAAGCTTCCTGAGACGCGCCAAGAATTCCATTATGCACTCCCCTGAGGTCCTCTTGGCTGTATTGAAGCAGTAGTGCTGGGCGATGACCAATAACTTGGGGTTCAAATGATCTGCTACTCATGCTACCAGGTACTTGAGCGACTTTGAATCTGGGGCGGCGGGGTATGTTATGCTCTTAATATATTAAAAGTGGGTATCACAGGCAGTCAACAGGATCAAGGTCTGATGTTCATCACCGATAATGGCGTTGGCCCAAATAAATAGCGCATCCGCTTGACGTATTATGACCAATCTTCAACATCTACATCAAATCCATCCAGCTTCCCAAAGTGCGTAATCGCTATGGGTTGGTGAACTGACCTCTAGAGGTCTATGGAAAGGCTTCCGGTTACAATGAAAATGGCGTCGTCTGCAGCTCCACTTACTCCTCATCGCCGGTGTTGAGTTCACAGAAGAAGCCACAGGGAAGTGTAGGGAATGAAAGGTTTATTTATGGAGGTCGGAAAATACAATATACGTAGGTCCCAGAAGGGACTACCCATGACTGGCTGGGTTTTTATATTCTGGTTTTCTCTCCCGCTGATGGGGGCTCCGTCCCACAGCGGGGAAGCTCGTACTACACGAAACTCATGGGGATTCTAATCAGCCCGGCTCCATGGGTCTCCTGTAGGTTACAACTGCAGCAGAATGGGTTTTTTTGGCAAAGATATGAACTTAAATATTACAAAACCTGCTTGTTTTGCAATTCATAAGTGCTTCTTGTTTGAAGTAGCTGATTACCCCAGAAGTTTCTTACCTCTGCTTTTCTGTGGCGTGATTAAGAGCAGTGAAATTACAGGTTAAAATAGGTTGGGTCATTGACCTGCAGGATGTCAGCAATTGTGAGTGTTGCGATATTGCATAAGACAATGTCCTGATTTTCCATTTGTGCCAAGGCCTCCTTTGGAATCAGTGGATTGGCACACATGGTTCTCTTTTTTCTCTGTCCCTCCTATCCCTTCCTTTCCCTCCCACCAAGTCTGGTGAACTTTTGTGTGTCCTTCCACTTCAGGTTATTTGCAGCAAGGCTTCAACTTTGTAGCATCGTTGTGCCAAGTCTTTGGCTTCATGTCTGATTTGTGCCAATTCTTGTCCTTTCAGTAGCTGTCAGTTATTTCTCATGTGGACTCACTTTGATCAAAGTTTCTCTTTGTAGATTCTGCTTTTGATACGGCAACAGCTGGTTGCTTCATTTTCCAAACTTAATCCCTGGGTCCTGACACTAATAAAACTAAAATACACTTTATTTTTTAAAAATACACCTTGTAGCTGCTTTATTCTTTGCTTATTCTGCGATTTGAAGCTACAGGCGGGCACCAGTGTTTGAAACCTTGCAAGTAGATTGAATGGAGCTCCCTCATGTACTCTGCCAGACAGTTTCAGAGCCGTGATTTATATTTTTAAAAGCATACTGCCACGTAATATAACAACGGACTCTCTTTTCCCTATAAACATTTTAAATGCAGCTGAGAAAAACGAACTACTGATTCTTTAGAATAGTTAAGATTTCATATAATTCAATCTGAAACAGTTGCTGCGAGAGAAAGGACACAAGACTTTATGGAAGTCAGCACAGCTGCTGGTATCAGTCAATTATGGGGCAATTGTTGGGCAATTATTGGACAACACGGTAGCCCAATGGTTAGCACTGTTGCTTCACAGCTCCAGGGTCTCAATTTTAATTCCCGGCTTGGGTCACTGTCTATGTGGTGTCTGCATGTTCTCCCCCTGCCTGCATGGGTTTCCTCCGGGTGCTCTGGTTTCCTCCCACAAGTCCCAAAAGATGTGCTGTTAGGTAATTTGGACATTCTGAATTCTCTCACTGTGTACCTGAACAGGCACCGGAATATGGCGACTAGGGGCTTTTCACAGTAACTTTATTGCAGTGTTAATGTAAGCCTACTTGTGACAATAAAGATTATTTTTTTTTAAAGCCCTAGCAAGCGAATCAGTTCAAGAGATATTAGGGGTGGGCAACAAAGGCTGGGCTCGTCAGCATTGCCTGCATGCCATGACAGAATAAGTTTTAAAAATTGATAACTGACTAAATAATCTGCGTTATTTAGAGATGGCGAGGGAAATTGCTAATGCAAAGTGATAATTTACCAAAATTCACTAGACTCTGGGGTGGTCCCAGCGGATTGGAAATGAGCAAACGTGGCACCACTGTTTAAAAAAGGAGGTAGGCAGAAAGCGGGTAATTATAGGCCAGTGAGCTTAACTTCAATAGTAGGGAAGATGCTGGAATCTATCATCAAGGAAGAAATAGTGAGGCATCTGGATGGAAATTGACCCATTGGACAGGCACAGCATGGGTTCATAAAGGGCCGGTCGTGCCTAACTAATTTAGTGGAATTTTTTGAGGACATTACCAGTGCGGTAGACAACGGGGAGTCAATGGATGTGGTATACCTGGATTTCCAGAAAGCTTTTGACAAGGTGCCACACAAAAGGTTGCTGCATAAGATAAAGATGCGTGGCGTGAAGGGTAAAGTAGTAGCATGGATAGAGGATTGGTTAATTAGTAGAAAGCAAAGAGTGGAGTTTAATGGGTGTTTCTCTGGTTGGCAATCAGTAGCTAGTGGTGTCCCTCGCGGATCATTGTTGGGTCCATAATTGTTCACAATTTACATAGATGATTTGGAATTGGGGACCAAGGGCAATGTGTCCAAGTTTGCAGACAACACTAAGATGAGTGGTAAAGCAAAAAGTGCAGAGGATACTGGAAGTCTGCAGAGGGATTTGGATAGTTTAAGTGAATGGGCTAGGGTCTGGCAGATGGAATACAATGTTCACAAATGTGAGGTTATCCATTTTGGTAGGAATTACAGCAAAAGGGATTAGTATTTAAATGATAAAATCTTAAAACATGCTGCTGTGCAGAGGGACCTGGGTGTGCTAGTGCATGTGTCACAAAAAAGTTGGTTTACAGGTGCAACTGGTGATTAAGAAGGTAAATGAAGTTTTGTCCTTCATTGCTAGAGGGATGGAGTTTAAGACTAGGAAGATTATGCTGCAACTGTATAAGGTGTTAGTGAGGCCACACTTGGAGTATTGTGTTCAGTTTTGGTCTCCTTACCTGAGAAAGGACATACTGGCATTGGAGGGTGTGCAGAGGAGATTCACTAGGTTAATCCCAGACCTGAAGGGGTTGGATTATGAGGAGAGGTTGAGTAGACTGGGACTGTACTCGTTGGAATTTAGAGGGATGAGGGGGAATCTTATAGAAACATATAAAATTATGAAGGGAATAGATAGGATAGATGCGGGCAGGTTGTTTCCACTGGCGGGTGAAAGCAGAACTAGGGGGCATAGTCTCAAAATAAGGGGAAGCAGGTTAGGAGGTTAGGAGGAACTTTCTTCACCCAAAGGGTTGTGAATCTATGAAATTCCCTGCCCAGTGAAGTAGTTGAGGCACCTTCATTAAATGTTTTCCAGATAAAGATGGATAGTTTTTTGAAGAATAAAGAAATAAAGGGTTATGGTGTTCAGGCGGAAAGTGGAGCTGAATCCACAAAACATCAGCCATGATCTCATTGAATGGTGGAGCAGGTTCGAAGGGCCAGATGGCCTACTCCTGCTCCTAGTTCTTATGTTCTTATGTTCTTATAGTGATGCTGATTGAGGGCTGAATATTAGCCGGGACACCGTGGATGACTCCCCTAATTTTTTCTAACTATCAGCAGACCAGAGGAGAGAAAATTTGCTTGCTTTGAAATACACTGAAAATTGAAATAGCATTGGATGAAAAACTGCATCATCTGGAAAACTAATGGTTGTGATCTGTAGTTCTATATATTTTTAATGTTTGAAATATGAGTCACTAGAGGAGAAAAGTGAAAAAAACTATTGTTAACTTGCATTTTTAAAAATTTGCTCATGGGGTGTTGGTATCCCAGTAAGGCCACCATTTATTGGCCACTTCTTTTTTTAAATATAAATTTAGAGTAGCCAATTCATTTTTTCCAATCAAGGGGCAATTTAGTGTGGCCAATCCACCTACGCTGCACATCTTTGGGATGTGGGGCGAAACCCATGTCAACACAGGGAGAATGTGCAATCTCCACATGGACAGAGACCCAGAGCCGGGATCAAACCTGGGACATTGGCGCCGTGAGGGAGCAGGGCTAACCCATTGCGCCACCGTGCTGCCCGATTTATTGCCTACTTCTAACTGCCTGGAAGGAGGTCATGGTGGGTATTCACCTTCTTCAATAAAACTTGCTCAAGCAACTCTGGGGCTTGGTGGGGACTTCACTTCAATGTTCATCACCAAGATGGCTCGGTAGCACCACCACAGACTGAGCTGGTTGAGTCCTAAAGGACATAGCTGCGAGACTGGGCCTGCGGCAGGTGGTGAGGGAACCAACAGGAGGGTAAAAAATTCTTGAGCTCATCCTCACAAATCTGCCTGCCACACATGCATGTGTCCATGACAATATTGGTAGGAGTGCCTACCGCACAGTCCTTGTGGAGACAAAGACCCATTTTCATATTGAGGATACCCTCCATTGTGTTGTATGGCATTACCACCGTGCTAAATGGGACAGACTCCGAACAGATCTAGCATCCATGAGGCACTGTTGGCCATCAACAGCAGCAAAGCTGAACTCAACCACAATCTGTAATTTCATGACCCAGCATATTCCCCACTTTACCAATTCCAACAAGCCAGGGAACCAACCCTGGTTCAACGAAGAGTGCAGGAGGGTATGCCAGGTGCAGCACCAGGGTACCTAAAAATGAGGTGGTCAGCATGGTGAAGCTACAATACAGGACTGCTTGAATGCCAAATAGCATAAGGAGCAAGGGATAGACACAGCTAAGCAATCCCACAACTAATGGATCAGATCTAAGCTCTGCAGTCTTGCCACATCCATAGCAATAACCTGCTTACTAATGTTTAATTTGGGTTCTGCTCGGGGCCTTTAGTTTTTGTTTTGTCCTGGATGATGTTGAGCTTCTTGAGTTTTGTTGGAGCTGCACTCATCCAGGCAAGTGGAGAGTAAGTGTTTTTATAAATGTTTTTTATTGAGTTTTTGAACAAAGTATATTTACCATTATGTACACAGGATAAGAGACATATATATACACATATATAGAAGAGAAGGGCACACCCAAACATACCGAAGAAAAGAAAATAGTAAATAATAATTTTTTTTAATACAATAAAAAATAAAACAGACTAACTGGTAGGGTATTGTGCACCAGCTCAACAGCAGCAACTCTGTACACCTGGCAAAATTATTTACAACACGTAAGTGGGTGACTGTTAGAAAAACTGGAGTCAATGGGAATCTGGGGAATACTCTCCACTGGTTGGAGTCTCACCTGGCACAAAGGAAGATAGTTGTAGTTGTTGGAGGTCATTCATCTCAACTTCAGGATATCACTGCAGTTGTTACTCAAGGGAGTGTCCGAGGCCCAACCATCTTCAGCTGTTTCATCAATGACCTTCCTTCCATTGTAAGGTCAGAAGTGGGAATATTTGCTAATGATCACACAATGTTCAGCACCATTCACGACTCCTCAGACACTAAAGCAATCTGTTTCCAAACAAGACCGGAACACTATCCAAGCCAGGGCCGGCCCTAGGGTTGCTGCCACCCCGGGCAAGCTGAACTTCGGAGCCCTTACAAGTATAATTTTTAAAAATTTTCACAAGGAGAAAAACTGAAAATGTAGAATAAAGAGTTTATTACAATATTACAAAATCGAGGCATTCAAATCTGTACAGAATCTGAACAAACTGAGAAGCATATTATATTCCGTAAGTTCACGATGATAAAAACTGTAGCTGTAACGAATTTTCTCCTAATAAAAAGTATGAACAAATGAACAGATGCTGGAAAACATTGACCTGATTACCAAGGATCTCGAGAAACGGTCTAGTTTAAACATACCTTCTGTTAAATTATAATTTTTGTAGCTTTGAATACATACTCTAAAATTCTTCGTATTTTGTAATCATTACATTTGACAATCATTTCACTAGAGTTCCGGTAAGTTTAATGGTCATTAATCATTATCATAAGCATGAACAAAGTTAGCATTATTTGTGTTGCAGTTAGGCATGTCACGTTTATGTTCTTTTAATCTAATAACTAAATATTCCCAGTTTCGTCTATATTACACGGTTTACACCAGCATTTGGTTTTTCTGAAATATTATTTCTTACTGACATCGACTTAATGGTAGAAGTGTACCTAATAGCTATATTCACATCGAGATCACATCTGTTTGTAAAATCGTCTGTGGTACGTAAAAAATAGCTTCCTAGCCCAGGGGCTGTATTTTTACGTGGGTCCCGCACAGGGCCGGCTCAAGGTACCGGCAACTTGGGCAGTCGCCCGGGGCGCCATGTGCTAGGGGGCGCCATCAAGGAGTGCGGGTCCCGCGCATGCGCAGTTGGGCCGGTGCCAACCAGCGCATGCGCGGTGGCCGCCCTCCCTCAGGCCGCCCCGCACAAACATGGCGGATGGATCCAGGCTTGCCGGTGGTCACTCCGGCCCCCCCCCCTCCCGGCCCCCCTCTCCCGGCACCCCCACTCCCGGCCCCCCCCCCCGGCCCCCCCCGGCCCCCCCCCCCCCCCTACCCCGCCACCCCCCCCCCCCCGGCCCCCCCCGCCACCCCCCCCCCCCCCCCCGGCCCCGCCACCCCCCCCCCCCCGGCCCCGCCACCCCCCCGAAGGGCGCCGAAGTTCAGCTTGCCCGGGGCGCCAGCAACCCTAGGGCCGGCGCTGGTCCCGCACTTGACTTGACCGGAATTCAAGTAAAAGTAGCCAACAGAAAATGATTTACGGTCACGTAAAAATAGACACTGCATTGTAAAATAAATTAAAAACAGTCAGATAAATACTTCATAAAAATTATGAAATAATTTACTTACATTTCAGCAGTTGTGCTGCCTAGCCTATGCAGCTCCTGGTCTTGAGTCCTGACAAGTTTAAGTAATCAGACGGTCCACAGTCTCAAGAAACAGAAAGACAACTGATGTGGCTTATGCCCAACCCAGGCGACCCCACTCCACCCACACCTTCCACTCTCATCTGACCTACACCACATGTTGATATGCAAAGTCTTATAGACGAAGACGATCACTATGCCCGCGACCCACCTTAGGTGACGTGTACAAGCTGACGGTTGTGGAAATTTCCTTGTCTTTGTCACGCACTCCTTGATGGCGCCCCCTAGCACATGGCGCCCTGGGCGACTGCCCGAGTTGCCGGTACCTTGAGCCGGCCCTGATCCAAGCTTGGGCTGACAACTGACAAGTAACATTCATGCCAGACAAGTGCCAAGCAATAACCATAACCAACAAAAGAGAATCTGACCATCATCCCTTGGCATTCAACTGAATCCCCAACTATCAACGTCCTGAGGGTTAGCATTGAGCAGAAACTGAATGGACTAGACATTTAAATGCTGTGGCTACAAGAACAGGTCAGAGGCTAGAAATCCTGCGATAAGTAACTCACCTCCCGACTTCTCAAAGCCTGTCCACAATCTATAAGGCACAAGTGTGATGGAATACTCTCCACTTGCCTGGATGAGTGCAGCTCCAACAAAACTTAAGAAGCTCAACATCATCCAGGACAAAGCAGCCTGCTTAGTTGCTACCCCTTCCACAAACGTTCACGCCCTGCATCACAGTCGTACAGTGGCAGCTGTGTGTACCACCTCCAAGATGCACTGCGAGAAATCACCAATGCTCCTTAGACAACACCTTCCAAGCCCACAATCTTAACTATCTAGAAGGACACGAGCAACAGACACATTGGAAGTTCCCCTCTGAGCCACTCACCATCCTGATTTGGAGATATATATCACCGTTCCTTCACATTGGCTGGGTCAAAATCCTGGATCTTCCTCCCTAACAGCGTTGTGGAGTTCCTACACCACATGGGCTGCAGCGGTTCAAGAAGGAAGCTCATCACTACCTTCTCAAGGATAATTAGAGATGGGCAATGAATGCTGGCCCAGCCTGCAAAGCCCACATTCCTTGAATGAATAAAAAAAAAAATTAACTACACTGCTGTTAGCTTTGAGTCACTTACAGACTGGATAAGGACAGTATATTTCTTTTCTAAATAACACTTGCAAACCACATGGGTTTTTAGGACAGTCTGGTGTTTCATGGCTACCACTACTGATACTAGTTTTTCATTCCAGAATTTTAAAAATATATAATCAAAGTTAAATTTTGAGCTGCTCCAGTGGGGTTTGAATGCATCTCTCTCCTCAACTTAGGGTGCCAAAGGCGGAGCTCAGGAATGCAGACACCAGTCCAGTTGAAGAGCAGACGATCCAGGACAATGCCAGGCTAATGGCCCCCGAACACATTTGTCTGCTGAAGCTCCACAGCTAACACCATTGATGAACTCCACATCACAGAACTGAGCGCAACCTCACAAAAATGTTTTAAATCCTTTTTAGTTTTGTTATTTGTTTTTTAATATAAGAAAAAGAAATTACAAACAAAAATTTCACCCAAAATATGAAACAAACCAAACTGAAGGCTCGCCTAGGGTGCCTAACCCTCCTGCTCCAGCCCTGCCCTCACCCAATAAATAAACAATCTGCACTTAATCAGTCCCATTTCTCTTTTCATCATTTATCAATTCAAACTTGGGGATTATTCGAGATGGTACTGGTTTTTGTTATGGGCCGGGTTTAGAGAACCACAAAGTGTATCATGGAGTTCACCTGACCCACAACTTTTAATAGATTGCGAACACACGGCCCACTCTACAGCAGTGGAACAGCAGAAATGGAAAAGTATTTTTTTAAAGCAAAACAATGTTTATTCTATGAACTCAAGTTAACCTTTTTAAAACATACAGTGAACATCTTAGCAACCATTAATTCAAATACAACCCCCAAAGACTACAACACAAAGTAATCCTTTAAGCTTTCCTTTTAACATCCATAAGACTTAAAATACCTTCCAACAGAAGCACATTAGGTTTACATTCACTACCGAGAACATTTATCATTCTGAATTCACCAAATGATCAAGAGATAGTCTTTTGATGGCAGAGAGATCAACAGTGCACCTGCTCTGTCTGGCTTCAGCTCCAACATTGAAAACGAAACTAAAACACACCCTGCTCAAAAATGAAAGTAAAAAGCTGACAGACAGCCCAGCTCCACCCACTCTCTGACATCACTGCAGTAGTATTTCTTAAAGGTACTCTCACTACAGATATTTATATAAACACCCACTTCTTAAAGGTACTCTCACATGACATTGTACTATTCTTGGGTTTGTTGTGCTACTGAATGTTTACAGAGTGTGCTGAGATCAGGAAGACATTAACTTTAATAGAACATCTGTTACAGCAGGCTATACCTTACCATGAGGTTGTACAAGAGAGAGCAAGATCATGAAACATTGCTTCACTTTCTGTAGTGATATCACATTAGTATATTACACAGTTAGAGTTAACCCGCTATACTATATCACCCCAAGTCTTGAATTTTACCCATTATACTATACCTGCCTCCCAGGCCTATGGCTTCCATTTCTTTTTACAGGAATAAGTGTTGTTGCAGTCTCATAAGTCTTTACGGCTGGGTCCTCTGCTCCTTTGGAGGAGAGAGGGGATTTGAGTCTACATGTGATCTCTCAGGTTCTGTTGGGCAGAAGGGGAATTTGTAAATTACTCAAGTTCACCAGTCTGGTTGTCATCCAGATGTCTTGATGAATGCTGCATCTCTGGTCTTTTCAATTTGGGGGTTGACTGCTTCAATTGTGCAGAAGGTTTGTTCTGTGTGGCAACTAGTACTTGTCTGTTCCATATCACTACATCATTGTCTACTTGGTGAGGTAGGATATTGGATGTGGTGTCTGTTCAATCACTGGGCCATAGCGAGATTGGTCTTGGAACCAAATTAGCTCTCTTGTTTGGATGTCCAGCATGTTTTGTGCTTTATGATATTTGGACATAGTTCCGCATCTGGCTGGAATAGTATTGTCCTCTTTCTCCCCCATGTTGTCCAAGTCATCAGCTTGTACACTCTAGATGAGTGTGTGGGAGAGTTGGGAGTTGAGTTCAGCGAATCATATAATCCCTACAATGCAGAAGAAGGTCATTTGGCCCATTGAATCTGCACCGACCCTCAGAAACAGTACCCTACCTATGCCCACTTCCCCGCCCTATCCCGTAACCACACCTAACCTTTGGACACTAAAGGGCAATTTAGCACTGCCAACTTTCCTAACCTGCACACCTTTGGACTGTGAGAGGAAACTGGAGCACCCGGAGGAAACCTATGCAGACACGGGGAGAACGTATAAAGTCCACACAGACAGTCCCCAAAGCTGGAATTGAACCCGGGTTCCTGGCATGTGAGGCAGCAATGCTAATCACTGTGCCACCATGCTGCCCTTAGTATTCTTAGTTTTAGTTTTCTTCTCATGAGGAATTCATATGGAGTTAAAACATTTTGGATTGAGGGTGCTGTTCTTCTTCAGCGATGTTTTCACTGTACACACTTCTTTTTCTGTTTCACCGTTGGCTTGACGATATCTTGGTGAGGTGCTAGTATGGACAAATCCACATAATGTTGTGAACCCTTTAAAAATATTAATGAACAACCTGCGGTCCATTGTCAGTGATTCCTGTGTTGCATATATCTCCATCAATGATGTAATTATTGCCACAGAAGTGTGTCTGCAGTTGCTTGACTTCTATCTATCTGGCGTAATAGTTTATGATCAAGAACATCTTAATTCTGTGTTTAAAGAGGTCCATCCTAAAATGTTCCCATAGCCATGACGAGAGGGAAGATGCCATTAATGGTTCTCTTGTCCCCTGACAATGAACAGCAAAAATAATACAGCTTGATATAATCTCTTCCAATGATTTCGAGAGAGCTGGCCAACAAGCAGAATATCTTGCTTTGTCTTGACATTCTGTGATGCCCAAAGGTCTAAGGTCCTTGGTGCAATTGTTGCAATACTTTGATTATCAGAATGACTACTCTCATGTCATAGATGAGTAAATCATCATGGCTAGCTGATAGAAGACAAAGAGTGGTGGTTGATGGGAAATGCTCTGACTGGTGTCCAGTTACTAGTGGTGTGCCACAAGGATCTGTTTTGGGGCCGTTGCTGTTTGTCATTTTTATAAATGACCTGGAGGAGAGCGTAGAAGGATGGGTGAGTAAATTTGCAGATGACACTAAAGTCGGTGGAGTTGTGAACAGTGGGGAAGGATGTTACAAGTTACAGAGGGACATAGATAAGCTGCAGAGCTGGGCTGAGAGGTGGCAAATGGAGTTTAATACAGAAAATTGTGAGGTGATTCATTTTGGAAGGAATAACAGGAAGACAGGGTACTGGGCTAATGGTAAGATTCTTTGTAGTGTGGACGAGCAGAGAGATCTCGGTGTCCATGTCCATAGATCCCTGAAAGTCGCCACCCAGGTTGAGAGGGTTGTTAAGAAGGCGTACGGTGTGTTAGCTTTTATTGGTAGAGGAATTGAGTTTCGGAGCCATGAGGTCATGTTGCAGTTGTACAAAACTCTGGTGCGGCCGCATTTGGAGTATTGTGTGCAGTTCTGGTCGCCACATTATAGGAAGGATGTGGAAGCATTGGAAAGTGTACAGAGGAGATTTACAAGAATGTTGCCTGGTATGGAGGGAAGATCATATGAGGAAAGGCTGAAGGACTTGAGGCTGTTTTCGTTAGAGAGAAGAAGGTTAAGAGGTGACTTAATTGAGGCATACAAGATGATCAGAGGATTAGATAGGGTGGACAGTGAGAGCCTTTTTCCTCGGATGGTGATGTCCAGTACGAGGGGACATAGCTTTAAATTGAGGGGAGATAGATATAGGACAGACGTCAGAGGTAGGTTCTTTACTCAGAGAGTAGTAAGGGCGTGGAATACCCTGCCTGCAACAGTAGTGGACTCGCCAACACTAAACGCATTCAAATGGTCATTGGATAGGCATATGGACGATAAGGGAATAGTGTAGAGGGACTTTAGAGGGGTTTCACAGGACGGCGCAACATCGTGGGCTGAAGGGCCTGTACTGCGCTGTAATGTTCTATGTTCTATGTACACTGACGTCTCCTCTCTCTTCATAGTACTACTTGAGAATGGGATTGTGTGGCATATATTCTGGCCATCCTTTCGAGGCAGGACTTCTATGACCTGAGAATATTCTTCATCATATTTCTTTGCACCTCAAATTTTATACAGTTGAGTTGGTGCTGATAGAGCTGTTGGAGTTGTTGTTGTTGCAAAGATTTCTGCTCTTTAACAAGAGCTACATCACCTTGTTCAGGCTTTGCCACTGGGGTATGAGTCAAAGCATTTGCTGTGGTTTGCTGCTTTCCCGCAACATACTCCGTCTTTCTGTCAAATCTCATTAACTTCAGTCTGAATCATTTTTCTAAAGGAGGCATTTTTGTCAACACCTAAGTCTGTCTTAGTTTGTGGTTTGTGGCCTGTCTCTGTCTTGAACAGGAAATCAGGAACATAATCTGCCAACATTTCACAAGCCCATATAACAGCTAATGCTTCTCTATCATTGCATAGCTCCCAGAATGCCTTGATCCACTGTAATTCACATACCGCTACAACCGGTCCACAGCAGATGCTATCTCCCCGGCCCTATACTCATCCCTGGATCATCTCGACAACAAGGACTCCTATATCAGACTCCTATTCATTGACTAGAGCTCCACCTTCAACACCATAATCCCAGACAAGCTCACATCAAAGCTCCAAAACCTAGGACTTAGCTTCCCACTCTGTAACTGGATCCTCGACTTCTTGATCCATAGACCACAATCAGTAAGGATAAACAGCAACACCTCCTCCATGATAATCCTCAATATCAGCCCACCCCCCCACAAGGCTGCGTACTTAGCCCCTACTATACTCCTTATACACACATGACTGTGTGGCAAAATTTGGCTCCAACTCCATCTACAAATTTGCTGATGACATGAATGTAGTGGGTTTGATCTCAAACAACGATGAGTCAGAGTACAGGAGGGAGATAGAAAACCTAGTGGCATGGTGCAATGACAATAATCTCTCCCTCAACATCAGCAAAACTAAAGAGCTGGTCATTGACTTCAGGAAGCAAAGTATCGTACACACCCCTGACTCCATCAATGGTGCCGTGGTGGAGATGGTTGCCAGCTTCAAATACCTAGGTGTGCACATCACCAACAATCTATCCTGGCCCACCCACATCAACACTATGACCAAGAAAGCGCCTATACAGCCTCAGGAAACTAAGGAAATTCAGCATGTCCACATTGACTCTTACCAATTTTTACAGATGCACCATAGAAAACATCCTATCTGTCTGCATCACAGCTTGGTATGGCAACTTCCCAGCCCAAGACCATAAGAAACTACAGAGAGTCATGAACATAGCCCAGTCCATCACGCGAACTCGCCTCCCATTCATTGACTCTGTCTATATCTCCTGCTGCCTTGGGAAAGCGAGCAGCATAATCAAAGACCCCCTCCCACCTGTGTGACTCTCTGTTCCAACCTCTTCCATCAGGCATGAGATACAAAAGTCTGAGAACACGCACTAACAGATTAAAACACAGTGTCTTCCCCGCTGTTACCAGACTCCTAAATGACCCTCTTATGGATTGAACTGATCTCTCCACCTATCTTCTCGACCGAATAGCACTGCACTCTGTATTCTTCACCTGATGTCTCCGTCTCTGTATTTACTTTGTGTATTTATCATATGTCCTATGTTTTTCATGCATGGAATGATCTGTCTGGACTGTACGCAGAACAATACGTTTCACTGTACCTCGGTACAGGTGACAATAAATCTAAATCAGATCCAAATACATCCAAATCCATTCAGTCTCTGTCAATGAAGGTGATGCATTGTCAACTGGTCTATGCTTTTGATCCTTCTGTAACTGAAAGAGTATAGCTCCCAATTATGGAGAAGATGCATCTGCAGCAATAATAGTGGGCAGCTCTGGATCACAGTGAGCAAAAATATCAGGTGGTTTCAGCATCTCTGATTTTTCTCAAAAGATCTTTGTTGTGGTTCCTCACAGCACCATGTCCTGTCATAACAGCTGGCTTAGTGGCTCATTGACGACAGCTAGGTTGGGCAAGAACTTTCCAACTTGGATACCCATACCCATGAATCTTTGGAGCTCAGTTATGTTGAGAGGAGCAGGAAAATTCTGGATTGCTTTTGTCTTCCGTGGATTTACTCTGGCACTGGATGCATCCACAATATGCCCAAGTGACTCTATCCAGCCCTTCTAGGATACATGCCCTTGTCCTCTGGAAGATTTCTGGCCCTGATGTGATGCCAAAGGGTAGTCTATTGAAACAAAACTGCCCAAATGGTGTAATAAAAGTTGTGAGCATCTTAGACACTACATTGAGGGGTAGTTTTCAAGAACACCCCTATTTGCACCCAGCACTGTGAAGATTGAATTCTTTCCCAATTTTGCTAAGCTCTCATCCACAGATGTCATTAGAACATAAGAACTAGGAGCAGCTGTAGGCCACTTGGCCCCTTGAGCCTGCTCTGCCATTCAACAAGATATTTTTGTGGACTCAGCTCCACTTACCCGCCCACTCACCATAACCCTTAATTCATTTACTGTTCAAAAATCTATCAGTATTTGCCTTAAAACACTCAATGTGGTAGCTTCAAATGCTTCACTGTGCAGGGAATTCTGCCGTTGGTGTCAGAGGATGAGTTTTGTGTTCAACTGCTTTGTTGAGCTGTGTAAGATTTATGCAAATTCTGATCGACCTGTTGAGATTTAGCATCACTGAGCACCAGTTTATTGTTTCTGTTGCTGGTGAAATGACTGCTTGCATCAGCATAGAATCAATTTTCTTCTTCACCTTTCCTTCTTCACCTTTAGCAAGAGTGGATAGGAATGTCTCTGGGTGTACACAGACACACTGGCTTTGTTTCAGGCTGCAGAGTGATGTGGTACGCTGTACTCAGCTTTCCTAGTCCAGTGAACCTATGTAGAAAATCAGCTGTGAAATCTTTAGGCTGATCTTCTCGCTTTCCTCCACTCTACAAATCAGACGGAAATTGGGACAATTGCCTAAAAGTGAACAACTTTGGTTCAGGATTACAAAAAAGGTTTCAGTGATTTTTCTTGCTCTATATTGAAGGGTTGCGTTCAGTTGTCCTTTGACCCTTTAGTTCTATATCTCCTGGCCTGTGTAGGTTTTTTTTTGCAGAATGGCTGAAGAGAACTTTGCTCCAAACACGATTCAACATCAGAAAGAGTCAAATCTGCTGCACCTGTATCTAACTTAAAACGTGTCTTGTTTCCCTCTACTGGAATATCAGCACTCTGCTTGGTTCCTGGATCTCTCATAGAATCCTGTAGAATCTGTACAGTATCATAGAGTCTGCCCCGACCTCTGAAAGAGCACCCTACCTTGGCCCACTCTTTCACCCTATCCCCACAAACCCTGTAACCCTACCTAACCTACACATCTTTGGACCATGGGATGAAACCGGAGGATACTGATGCAGACATGGAGACAATGTGTAAACTCTATAGACAATCAGCCAAGGCTGGAATTGAACCCGGGTCCCTGGAGCTGTGAGGCGGCGGTGCTAACCACTGTGCCACTGTGCTGCAAAGGAGAGGTATCTCAACATCATTGATAAATTCTATTTCGTCAATCTTTTCACCTTTTGAAGATTTCTCTTTTTGCTTGTGCTCTTCAGGCTTCTTGCTGTGGCACACAGCTTGAGGTGACTTCTTTCTGCAAAAATGGCATTTGGTCTCTTTGGCCAGACAATTCGTGTGCCTGTGTTTTTTCCCCGCCACACCGATTAGAGTTAACTGGTGGGTTTATAGATACTCTTCCTGTCATCCTTACTTCTGTATGGCTACCTCTCCGCTTTTCAAATGAGTCAGATGTTTCTGGATATGGTACTTCCTGTCACCCCGAATCACTGATCCATTTTGATTCCTGGCCTCAGCTTGTCTGTTCAGTTGAATTGTAGTTAAGGTTAAAATCAGTTCAGGGCAGCGCTAGTCCAGTCATGTTTCTGCTTGATTGAGATCTGTCACCTGTTTGAATTTTTCCAGTAATAGCAGAGACTTTGCCATACCTGTTATTTCACTTGCTATCACCATATAATATGCTTTGTCTCATGCTTACATGGAATGTTTATAGAGACTGCTGAGGTAAGGAGAAGGTTACCCGCATTGAAATTATTATGAGGTTGTACAAGAGAGACCATGAGACATTGTATCGCTTTCTGCAATTTGTTAGGAATTTGGGAAATTAACGAGGTTAACAGTGAATTTGAGATGAAAACAAAATAACAGACAAGTAACAAGACTAGTGGGTGTCTAGAAGAATAATGAGATGTGATTTGCCCAGTAACAAGATTAGCAGGCATCTAGAGCTATTGAGCTGTTAATGGCCATATAAGAAACATTGTTTACCAGAGATACAAATAATAACTTCTAAAGGCAAAGAATTTCAGAGATGTAGACAGTCAAATCCACAGGATGGGATATCAAAGAGACTGAATCGCATAACTACTAATATCCTCATTGGGAAAGGAGGCTAGTTCTCCATCCAACAGTCAGGCAGACCAGTTCCATCTATGATCCGAGCCACGGAGATCTGTTGCATCCAACATTCAGAGCCACAGCAGATATTCTCCTCTATAAGGCGTGGTTTTGTGCCTTCGCTGAATCAGGAAGAGATATTTTCCCAGGCCTGCTCATCTAAGCAGCTGGATTTAACTTATAGAGTTACTAAATTGGATGTTGCTCAGGAAAAGGGGTGTCTCAGTGAGTTCACGGAACGTGGGTATATTTTAGGAACAAGAGGTAACTTCAGAAAAAATGTGTTTAGTTATGAATATACTCAAGTGCTGTAGCGTATATTAGCTTTTAGTCGTGTGTTTTTTTCTTTTACTTTAATAAATATTCTTTATTAATTGTTTACACAATGACTGGACTGTTCCCCCACATCATTCCAAACAAATATATACACCACTAGGAACCAGTGTTTCAAGTTATTCTTCAGAGTTTTAAGACACTCTGGCAGATAACATCAGCGGGGTTCTTAACAGATTATGTCTATTGTGTCCCATTAGCATATTATTATTAAATAAAAGCAAATTATTGCGGATGTTGGAATATGAAACCAAAGAGAAAATGCTGGAAAATCTCAGCAGGTCTCTCAGCATCTGTACGGATCTGTAGCATATTATTATGATTATTGGCTATCCATTCATTGCAAGTGGGGATGATTGTCTTCCATGAATGTGAAGTTTTCTAATACGGTCGATTTGAGATCTACAGACTTTCCTTCTGCTGCTTTTTTTTTCAGTTGCATGATGGTTTTCATCACCTCCGTAGCACCGTTGGTGTTCCGAGCTGACCTCAAACCTAATGTTGTGGGATGGAATTGAAAGCACTCTCGTCAGCAATTGATTCTTGACCCCTTACAATATAATGGTCGATAATGCCGCCACTATAAGGGTGGCATGGTAGCACAGTGGTTAGCACCGTTGCTTCAGAGCACTAGGCTTCTGGGTTTGATTCCCGGATTGGGCCACTGTCTGTGCGGAGTCTACAGGTTCGCCCTGTGTTTGTGAACCCCCCTGGGTTCTCCGGTTTCCTCCCAGTTCCGAAAGGCGTGCTGTTAGATGAATTGGACATTCTAAAATTCTAAATTCTCCCTCTGTGTACCCGAATAAGCACCGGAGTGTGGTGACGAGGGGATTTTCACAGTAACTTCATTGCAGTGTTATGTAAGCCTACTTGTGAAACAAATAAAGATTATTATTGAAAATAATTTTAAATTATTAGCAGATTTTCATTAATTATGAAAAATTTAAAATACGGAACAAGGCTGAAAACTGGACAATTTGGTTTAAAATCAGATGAGTGGTCACTTTGTCCGGTAACATAACCACAGCACAGCCGTTCGCCCTGCAGCAAGGAAAATCAATTGATGTAAAATACAAAATTATGCTTGCAGCGAGATTGAATTCACAATTACGTGAATTCAATCTCACTGCAAGCATAATTTTCAGCGGCAAAATAGGCAGAACTATTGTCGATTATTCGAAGAAAAAAGATAATTCGATTTAAGCACGTTGTTTGGATTCTGAGAGCTTGCTCACAAGGAGGTTTGGTTGAAAATTTCGCTGGAGACCCTGAGTTCCCACACCCACCATTCGCCCATTCCTGTGGGATTGGGATTGCTGCAGCCTGCCTCTGGCTGCAAGGCTTCAGTCCCGATGCCAGTTTTGCGGGAGCCTGATTAGGGAGGGGGGGGGCTCCTGGGCACTGATTGGCCAACCTCAGCACCATCCCTGCCGGCCCATTGGCCGGCTGCTTCGCAGGAGCTGAATGTTTACTCTGTTCCGATTGGTCACACCTCCGCTCCTCTTCTCAGCCGATATGGTGACTTGACGGCGCGCAGCCAATCGGAGCGGGCCCTGCAGATGGGCCAAGCGGCCGTACCATGTGGATGGTGGGCGTGGGGGGTAATGTTCAGGTCCGGCCGCCGTCTCCTCCTCCTCCTTCTTCCTTGTCTAATCTGGAGCGGATAGCGTCCTGGGAGCGCAGCGCGGCGGCGGCGTGCAAAGGGGAGTGTGTGCCTGCCCAGCTCACTGCGAGCAGCGCCCATCTCTCACCGCGGAAGTGCTGAGCTGTTAAAAAGACAACAGCAGCTGGGTTACATTGTAAGCCGAGGCGATACAAAAAGTAGCGGCGAAGATGTCTCAGGAAGAGCTCGTCAGCGAGGAAATTGTGGAGTCCAAGGTGATGTGGTACCCCGACTCCAAGAAGAACACACGCCTGGACCGATTCAGGAACCTCATCAATGTGAAGTTTGGTACCCAGCTGGGTAGGTTCGGGGAGGGCGGTGTGCTTCATGTGTGATTGTAGATCCAAGCCCCCTTGGCCACCGCAGGAATCCATCTGTTCTTTACTGATCAGCGCCTGGTTCATTGACCGCATCGCCCCCCCCCCCCCCCCCAAACGCCCCGTGCCCCGTGGGGGCACTAAATCTCTTCATGCATCGAATTTAAAATCCTTCACCTTATCCAGAATTGTTTCCTCTACCTAGCAGCCCCAACCCATCTCCTGCGACCCTGTTGCTTCTCTGACTCTGGTCTACTTTATATTCCCTGTTGCAAAATCAGAGACACCACTTTCAAACATTGTGGCCTTTGGGCAAGATCCTAAGATCCACCTTCCTTTGGTACTCAGGACGTTTTTAGATACCAACATATTGACCAAAGTTCTATTAACAGTCCATCCCCACCCTGGACTGTGGCCATTCCTTTCTTTGTCTATGAAATTGGGCACTTTCCCATTTTAAAGGTACTGTAAAAACAAATTATTACCTAACCTAACCCTGCAGTGAACAACTCCCTTCCTGACTCCCCAAAGCCTGTCCACCATCCACAAGGCACAAGCCAGGAGTGTATTGGAATACTCTCCACTTGCCTGGATGAGTGCAGCTCCAACAACATTCAAGAAGCTTGCCACCATCCAGGACAAAGCAGCCCGCTTGATTGCTTCCCTTTCCACAAACATTCAAACCCTCCGCCACTGATAAACAGTGGCAGCCGTGTGTACTCTCTCCTGGATGCACTGCAGTAACTCACCAAGGTTCCTCTGACAGCACCTTCCAAACCCAAGACCACCATCATCTAGAAGGACAAGAGCAACAGATACCTGGGAACTCCTCCACCTGGAGGTACCCCTCCAAGTCACTCACCACCCTGACTTGGAAATGTGTTGCAGTTCCTTCATTGTTGCTCTGGCAACATCCTGGAACTCCCTCCATAACAGCACAGTGGGTGTATCTACAACTCAAGGACTGCAGTGATTCAAGAAGGCAAGTCATCACCACCTTCTGAAGGGCAACTAGGGATGGACAATAAATGCTGGTCTAACCAGCAATGCCCATTCTGCAAATGAAGAAAAAAAAAAATTTCCCTCTAATATTTTTCCGAATGGAATTGTGTACACGGAACAACTGTTTTTGTTGAAGGTGGCGGTGAACATCCTTCTTGAACCACTGCAGCCTATGTGGTGGAGGTACACCCATACTGCTGTTTGGGAGGGTTATTAGGTAATTAATCTGAAATTGCTACTGCTGATAATGTACTTTAGATTTAGTTGATTTGTTTTGTTAACATTGAACATCCTGGTTTAATTGTGATTTTAAAAAGCATGGCAAACCAAATGCTTGCAAATGAACCCTGGGAAAATTTTCCTATGAGCTTTGCTTAGAGTGAAGTCTAAATCACTCCACTCTTGGCCTGTGAGTTACCAAGCCTTCTCCTGTCATTCAAAATTGGTATCCTGTAGCTGCAAAGCGAAATCCATGGTAAGCTGAGTGTTTGCATACAACTAACAGCCATGGGCATATTAAAAATCTGTTTTAAAAAAAAACACAGACATATATAACAAGGTATCTGCTATGATCGGAAAGTATGGAAGACCTAAAGCTGCCTACTTCACCCAGTATGGCACTGGGATATCTTAAAGTCAATTAGATATTTTTCAAACGCTGCCTTCAGAATAAAGTCAAAGGATTGTTTTTTTGTAGGCTGCATTGCTTTAGTAATTAAAAATATATAAAAGTCTTCCATAATTGTTTAGCTAAAATTTACATAAGTCACAATAGGTTGCTAATGTGCAACAGTGTGGGTTCCTCATATATTTGACTGGTTTTTGGTGCTTTTTAGTATCTGGACATTAAAAGGGTGACTGGGCCGTCTTTTTTTTCCTCCACCCCCTTGTCATTTCTATCAAGCAGTTAGGGCAAGGTGATTAGACTCAAAAATAAGGACATGTTTAAATGCTTCTTGTTTTCACAGCCAATTATAATGAATTGTATCAATGGTCGGTGGAGAACTACCCAGAGTTTTGGGCAGAATTTTGGAAATTTAGTGGAATAATTTACTCTCATCATTACAGCGAGGTAAGGTTTTTCCCCTCTGTGGTTACTTTAAGTTAATGGGCTTGGTTTTAATGCCATTTGTTGTTATAAATACATTATAAGTGCATTAAGGGAACTGTGCCAAAGGCTAAAAGAAATATGCCATGAAGAGGACCAGGCAGACTGCTCAGTGAGAGAAAAGCACAGTACATTTTTTCATATGTGGTACAGTGGTAAGAACGCAAATTAAGCAAGGGTTTAAGGTAGCCCGTACCAGCCTCCCCTAACAGGTGCCGGAATGTGGCGACTTGGGGCTTTTCACAGTAATTTCATTTGAAGCCTACTTGTGACAATAAGTGATTTTCATTTTCAAGGTACCTGATACAAGGCAGCCACTGTTTTTTTTAAATTTAGAGTACCCAATTTTTTTTTTCAATTAAGGGGCAATTTAGTGTGGCCAATCCACCTATCCTGCACATCTTTTGGGTTGTGGGGGTGAAAGCCACGCAGACACGGGGAGAATGTGAAAACTCCACACGGACAGTGACCCAGGGCTGGGATTCGAACCCGGGTCCTCAGCGCTGTAGGCAGCAATGCTAACCACTGTGCCACCTTGCTGCCCCTCAGCAGCCACTGTGTTAGCTTGCTGGTCCTGGGAACAATAGGATTTGGCAATCTAATTAAGTAGTTGTTTGCTCCACATGAGTGTGAGTTATCACTGGCAACAGTTAAATACAACACTGTGGTTATGAAGTAGCATTTATAACACCAGAAGAATGTTTTTTGCATTTATGGCCGAGAGTTTCTATTTGGGGTGTAATTGGTGAAAATGCATTTGGAAAGCAGCAGACCTGTGTCACTTTTGCATTAATGCCCAATTTCTGCATAGTTGCATAATCCTTGAGTGTTAAATTTCCCATGAAGTAGCACACTTGAATAGATTAATCGAATGTAATAGATTATTGCTCAAGGTCCAGCACCATTTAACCTGTTTTTAAACTTGATTAGCAATTAAACTGGAGTTAGATTCTAACTCCTCTTGAGCCAAAGAGTTGCAAGACTAACTCCGATATTGCATGTCTTGCCACTGCATTCAGCAATTAGATAATTAGTTCCGCCAAAGTGAATTCAAATTTCTACTCCTACACAGGGTGCACTGTAGAAGCAGTAGATTGGGGCAAGGTGCTCATTAGAGAAAGTTGAAGATCATGGATGCATGTTCACTTGTTTTGATCTTGCACTGTCTATTAATTGGTCATCTTCACCTTTTCCTCCTCTTTCATCATTATCATTTGGGGTCACCACAATGTTGGTTGATCACCCTTCTCCATATCCTCCTCAGTCATCCATTCCTCTCCCAATCCCACTGCTTCTAAGTATCTCAACATTGCATCTTTCCATCTGGTTTTAGGCTTCCTCCTCTTCTTACTGGCAGTTTTGTCTCCATCATTCACATCAGCATTGTTTTCCCTTTCTCTCCACCACAGATGACCATACCATTTCAACCTTCCCTCAACTACCTTTTTTTTAGATGTCACCGACAGTCTTCACTGACAGCCCTGATGTGCTGGTTCCTGATTTCCTCTTTGCCCAGTACGCCACCCATCCTGTTCAGCATCCGGATCTCATTAGTATCTCCTCATTGTTCTTGCCTTCTTGACACTGCGTAAGTTTATGCACTCTAAAGCAAGGCTAGTCTTGCAACGGTCTTGTAGATTCTTCCTGTCAGTTTCTGCAACATTTTTCTATCACATAACAGTGTACTGCACTTCATCCAGTCCTCCGACCAGAGCTAATCCATTGCATAATTTCCATTTCCATGCTTCCATCTTCTGCTGCCACTGATCCCAGGTGCTTAAAATTATTCACTTTCTCCAGTTTTCACCCATAAACTTTACACTATTTAACTGGTCTTTTTTCCTCAGGTCAAATTGGCAGTCCATAAATTTGGTCATTGGTCTACTGATCATTCTGCCCCTGTTTATCAGTGCTTTTCTCCACACACTTGGTCACATTCTCATCATCCTCACTATATATCTCAATGTCAACTGCACCATCATTGGTATTGGCAATTCCTATCTCACTTGCTCAGTTGGAACATCCATGGCAATCAGGACGAGGAAGAGACTCTATGCCGATCGTTGGTGCGATCCAACTTTAGCTTTGAAACTCTCACTCTTTCTTTCCCCCATACTCTTCTTACTCTGGTCTGGCACTCATAGCATATGCCCTGTAGTAGTTATACTCCATGAATTCTAGCACATCTCCAGGCTTCCTTCTTGGGCACTTTGTCATAAGCCTTTTCAAAATTGACGAATACAACCTTCATGTAGCATTGGCTATCTCACTTGCCTTAAAAACAAAAATGACATCAGTGGTATGGACATGAATCTGAAATGATTTTCATGGATTTCCAGTTTTTTAAAATCAGTCTCTTGTCCATGATTCTCTCTCATATCTTGAAGGTATATGATAGGAGTTTAATTCCTCGGGTTTTGCAACCTTGAATAACAGCCTTTCCTTTGAATATTGGCACCAAAATGTTTTGCCTCCATGCCCTTTAGAGTTTTTCTCTTACCATAGTACAAGCTTGTTCAAGACATGGACCCGATATTCAGATCCATACTTACCACTGACATTTCACCTGATCCTACTGTTCTGCTGTTTTTAATTCTTTTCAGCGCTGTTCTGATTTCATCCAGATTGATGCCAGTTGTCATCTTTGATTTGCAGCTACTTCTGTCTTTTTTCTCAGATTTTCTTCATTTATAGGCCAGTGGAAGTACTCTGCCGTACCTCTTTTTGATTTAACCCTCTTTCACTAAGATTACTCCACCTGCAGCCTCAATTACGTACATGTGCGCCCCACATTTTATGTTAAGCTATCTCTAGCTACTCTGAATATACATTTTTTCTTCCTCTTTGGTATCCAGAGTTTCATATGCTTCTTCCATGATCAGGATTTTTACTCTGAGCATTTTCTTTGCATTCCTTTTTCGTACATTTTTTAAAATCTTCTTTGAGCCCTGACTGTTTCCAGTTCCCTCTTTTACTGCACTGTGTTTTCATTCTACCATGATGTAGAGATGTCGGCATTGGACTGGGGTGAGCACAGTAAGAAGTCTTACAACACCAGGTTAAAGTCCAACAGGTTTGTTTCAAATCACTAGCTTTCGGAGCACTGCTCCTTCCTCAGGTGAACGAAGAGGTAGGTTCTAGAAACTTATATAGAGAAAAAGTCAAAGATGCAAGACAATACTTTGAATGCGAGCATTTGAAAATAATCAAGTCTTTACAGGTCCAGAGGGAGGGGTAATCCCAGGTTAAAGAGGTGTGAATTGTCTCATGACAGGACAGTTGGTAGGATTTCGCAAGCCCAGGCCAGATGGTGGGGGGGTGAATGTAGTGCGACATGAATCCACGGTCCCCGTTGAGGCCGTACTCATGTGTGCGGAACTTGGCTGTAAGTTTCTGCTCGACGATTCTGCGTTGTCGCGCGTCCTGAAGGCCGCTTTGAAAAATGCTTACCCGGAGATCAGAGGCTGAATGCCCTTGACTGCTGAAGTGTTCCCCGACTCGAAGGGAGCATTCCTGCCTGGCGATTCTCGCATGATGTCCGTTCATCCGTTGTCGTAGCGTCTGCATGGTCTCGCCAATGAACCACGCTTTAGGACATCCTTTCCTGCAGCGTATGAGGTAGACAACGTTGGCCGAGTCGCACGAGTATGTACCGCGTACCTGGTGGGTGGTGTTCTCGTGTGTAATGGTGGTACGCATGTCATGATCTGGCACGTCTTGCAGAGATTGTCACGGCAGGGTTGTGTGGTGTCGTGGTCGCTGTTCTGAAGGCTGGGTAGTTTGCTGCAAATGATGGTTTGTTTGAGGTTGCCCAGTTGTTTGAAGGCAAGTAGTGGGGGAGTGGCGAAGACCTTGGCATGATGTTCGTCTTCATCGATGACGTGTTGAAGGCTGCAAAGAAGATGTTGTAGTTTCTCCGCTCCAGGGAAGTACTGGACGACGAAGGGTACTCTGTCGGTTGTGTCCCATGTTTGTCTTCTGAGGAGGTCGGTGTGGTTTTTTGCTGTGGCGTGTTGGAGCCAGAATCTTGGCTCCAAATCGTTTGCTTCTCCAAAACCAAGTCCACCTCTTATCCTGCACTTTCTCCCCCCATGTCCATCTAGCCCATCACCGCTTGATATTTGAACCTTGCAGTCCATCCATTCCAAGATTATTCTTCCTTTGGTCCACATCTGCTCTGTGATGTAAACAACTAACTATGTCCCCGATTTCGTCCCCGCTTTCTAGCTTAATTTTGATTCTGTCCATTCCCAGCACCTTGCCATTCATTTCTTCCCTTGGTACTGTTCCAATACCATTTCTTTCCCTCAACCTGTCCATGTTTGTAAAGTTTTTATCCACTATCAACGTCTCTTGCTTTCTGCCCCAAATTTTGTTTCCTAGAGGCGCATAATTTGTGTTCCTTTTCCCATCATCAGGCTATGATCAGAAAAGCTTCTCCCCATCGGGCTATTTTGAGTTCCGTAATCTTTTCTCCTTTCCTTTGGATTTTCGTCTTTAGCCATGCTTGACCATTGAATGGTGATCGATCCCGACCCCGGGTCACTGTCTGTGTGGAATTTGCACATTCTCCCTCTGTCTGCGTCGGTTTCACCCCCAGAACCCAAAGATGTGCAGAGTTGGTGGATTGGCCACACTAAATTGCCCCTTAATTGGGAAAAAAAAACAATTGAGTACTTTAAATTTAACAAAAAGGAAAAAAAAAATGTTCAAGACAGAGATAGACAGATTTTTAATCAGTAAGGGGATTGAGGGTTGTGGGAATAAGGTGGGAAAGTGGAGTTGAGGATTATCATGTCAGATCAATCATGATCTCATTGAATGGCGGAGCAGACTTAATGGGCGAGTGGCCTACTTCTGCTCTTGTGTCTTATGGAAGCAGCTGAATGACCAGCATTATCATTGAAGAAATAGTGCATACTTTTGAGGAGGAAACTAAGGTGGAGATGGTGAAAGGAAGAATTGCTGCAAAATTAGAGGGTTTGAACACAATCATAGGCAAGTAGAATTCTACATTGGTGAGTAAATTTAGAAATTAATTGTTGAGGTTTAAGTGCAGCGTTCTGTTGTATACTGGTGAACAACTGATCTGAGTATGTCAGGATATGTAGAACCTATAAATATTTGATGAATGAATGAGCTTGCATTTGTATTACTCGGTAATAACAAAATGTGACTCGGGCTTTCAGTGACAGTTCTGTAAAAGCTGTTTGGTTGGGCATTGGTGGGATAAATGCAGTGTTGCAAATATAGGATGTGACTGTTGTTAAAAGGCTCTAGCCATGGATATCAATGTCTGCTGCAGATATTAATGTAACTTCTGTCATTTTCTGACCTTGAAATATAAATTTAAGAGAAATCCCATTGCTTTTAACAATATTGTCATGTTACTAAATGCGAATTGCAGGTTGCTGAGAGTTATTTAATTTTTCTTTAGCGGTGAATTTGATTCATACAGGAAGGGTATTTAGAATATCTTTTAGCCAGATTCTAGATAATATTTCTAAGTATAAGCTGGCCACCAATAAATCCAATTGAGAATGCAAGAGAAACCATTTTACCCCAAAGAATGGTGAGACTGTGGAACTTGCTACCACATGCAGAAGTTGAGGTGAATAGCGAGACGGTGCAATGATGCAGTGGTTAGCACTGTTGCCTCACAGCACCAGGGACCTGGGTTCAATTCCGGCCTTGAGTGATTGGGTAGTTTGCACTTTCTCCCCATGTCTGTGTGGTTTTCCTCCAGGTGTCCGGTTTCATCCCACAGTCCAAAGATGTGCAGGTTAGGTGGAGTAATGGGGATAGGGCGGGGGAGTGGTCCTAGGTAGGTTGCTTTTTCAGAGGGTCAGTGCAGGCTCGATGGGCTGAAGGCCCTCCTGCGCTGTAGGAATTCTATGTTCCAAGAATTTAGGCATAGACATTTTCAAGGATAGTTAGATAAATATGTGATGGAGAAAGGAATGATATTCTGATAGGGTTAGTTGAAGAGGGATGGGAGAAGGTTCACATGGGCATATTTCAGCATGGACCACTTGGGTCATCTGGCCTGTTTCTGTGCTGTAGGCTGTGATTCTATGTATAATTAGTGTAGCAAAGGTGAACTTTTGTTTTTTTCACAAAATAGTAAGGATTATGGTGTGGAATTTAATTTCCTCTTTTGGAAATTCTATAAAATGAATTTGAATCTTAGTGGATGGGCAGTGTGCTCTTTAGATCAATCATTGGCCATTTTACTCTTGATAATGCCCTTTGTTTACGAGGAAACTGTCAGATCCACAGAGTAATTAATGCATCACTAAATGTGATATGAAAATGTTCCAGAGACCCATTTTTAAGTCCTTATTTCAGATGGAAGGCTTTATGTCGGGCAGGAAAGTCAAATTTCCCCAGGAATGGGAGGAATGCTCAGTGTACTGCTCAGTGCATCTCCAGCAGTGAGCAGGTGTTCTATTTGAGTAAATTGTTGTATGCCACCAGTTGAGCTGTATAGAGTGGTTAATCTTTTCTTTGCGTTTTGCAAAGCCAAACCTCTATTGCATCAAACAGTAGTGACTCGTAACCCTTCCTGTATTTCTCTGCAGTAGCTGTTTTGCAGTTTATGAATGCTTGTGTTTTCCTGGTTAGGCTATGTTGCTTCAGAAAGAAGTACACAAAAAACATTATAGAGCTTAATCATTTATACTTTGGCTGAGCAAAGGGATTGAATATGAGCTACGTCTATATTTTATATTTGCAGCTAACCTGGGATGGGGTTTGTTTGTGGAATGCTGTAACTTGGGAGAATGGCCATTTTCAATATCGTGTTCTGCAGCAAAGTGTTAATGCCAAAGTGCTATATAAAAATGACCACTCCGATGCCAACTGAAGAAGAAGCACAAGCATTGCTCTGTGCATTAAGTCAGTGGTGAAGTCCGTGGGGCTATGTTTTCTTGGAGCTTATGAAGGGCAGCAGTGTTTACCATCAGTCACTGCATTCCTGCCTTGGACAGCAAAGATTAATGAAGCAGTTCATGAATGCCTAGTTGAGTTGTGCCTAGAGTGGGCTGATTTTCTAATCGTGAAACTGATGAGAAAGGTGAATGCCAATGATCCCAGGTCGCTACTTCAAAGAGCACAGGGCTGCCCTGACCAAAACAGATGACCTCATTCCTCTTTGTGTAGCCTCGCAGTACATAGACTGGCTGCTAAATTTCCAATATTGCATCAGTGATTACACTTTATTTGCCGTAAAGGGCATTAGGGATATCTTGAGGTCATATTACCATGTGATTTGAAACACTACTTAAAATTAAAACATTTCTGCATGCCCAGTTTCCTTTCCGTGCTTTATTTTCTATTCCTGCTTTATGTTGGGCGACACGATAGCACAGTGGTTAGCACAGTTGCGTCACAGCTCCAGAGTCCAAGGTTCGATTCCCAGTTTGGGTCACTGTACGGAGTCTGCACGTTCTCCCCATGTCTGCGTGGGTTTCCTCCGGGTGCTTCGGTTTCCTCCCACAGTCCAAAGTTGTGCAGGTTAGGTGAATTGGCCATGCTAAATTGCCCTTAGTGTCCCAAAGAAAGGTTGGGTGGGGTTACTGGGTTACGGGGATAAGGTGGAGGTGTGGGCTTAGGTAGAGTGCTCTTTCCAAGGGCCAATGCAGACTTGATGGGCCAAATGGCCGCCTTCTGTACTGTTACTTCTGTAAATTCTATGATTCTAAGTTATTTTTGCTTGCATTTCAAACTGTTGTCTGATCTATTGAAACGTAAAAAAAATAGAACTTAAAGCATGTTACTTACTGCTCTTTCCCAGCCTCTTGGGCCCCACTGTCAGATTGCAGGTAGATGTAAGCCTTATGGGGTATCCTTTAATTAAAATGTGGCTGTCGATGGACCATTTCTGTCACATCTTCTGCAACACCTATAAAAAGGCAAGTGTCCAGTTTATCCTGAAGTTGCATTATGGAGGCTTTCTAGGCATGTAGCATATTTGGGTATTTCCACTTGTGCACTTTATTGATCTCAAAACAAAAGCTTTTACAATTAGAAAATTGCAAGAAAGTTGGCAGTAGTTTGGATGCTGTCGTGGAATTGAATATTTTTGTGAAGAGATGTTAGGGAAAAAGTACGAGGTATAATTTAATTTTGATTTTAATGATTGTTTTAAAATCCAGCCATGGCATGTAGGCTGCTTTTTAAAAAAAAACTGCAGCTTCTAATACTATGATTATTACCATAGGCAGGGACTAATTCAAATGTAATGCTGTGCAATTCATTCAGTTCATGAATGATTGACTAGTCCTTTTAAAAAATATTTAAATAGTTACATATTCATGATCCAGGATGTTCCAGGAAAATTTCCCATGTTGTAGAACAAGTGCTCTGTTAAAATCGAGATACAATTTAGGGACGTGAAGAGAAGTAGCCAATTGGACTCCTGAACGAGGGAAAATAAATGTTTCAAAATTTCCAAGAAACAATTTTAATTATCATGTGATCCTGCCAAAACTTTGCTATGAATAGTTATTTCCAAAGGATTATCTTAGTTTTTAAAAGGTGCACTTTTAAACATTATTTGGTGCACTCTAGGTTGAAAATGATGGCTTCCTAATGTTATGATATAACCATTAGCAATAAATTGCTCAAGGTCAGCTAATTAATTTTGTAAACACAAAATAGTGACATTGGGGGAGGCTAGCAGAATTTTAATCCACAGTGCCACCTCAGTGATCAAAGCCTGCAACTTTTTTGGTATTTCTTTCACTGGGTGTGGGTGTCACTGGCATTCATTGCCCATCCTTGAGAAGGTGGTGGTGGTGAGCTGCCTTTTTGAACAGCTGCAGTCCACCTGGTGTAGGTACACCCACAGTGCTGTTTGGAAGGGAGGTCCAGTCTTTTGACGCAGCAACAGTGAAGGAACGGGGATATATTTCCAAATCAAAATGGGATGTTGTGTGACCTGGGTGGCACTTGCAGGGTGGCGTTCCCACGCAGTGACTGCCCTTGTCCTTTTGAGGCGATAGGGGGCCATGGATTTGGAAGGTGCTGTCAAAGGAGCCTTGGTTAGTGAGTTGTTGCAGTTCATTGTGCACATTTGCTGCTGTGCATCAGTGGTGGAGGAAGTGAATTTTTAAGGAGGTGGATGGGGTGGTAATCAATCTGGATGAGGCCAATCTTCTTGAGTTTTGTTGGGACTTTATTCACCCAGGCAATTGGAGAGTACTCCATCACGCTCCTGATTTGAGCCTTGTAGATGTTGGACGAAACTGTGGCAACTGGTGGTAATTACATTGTGACAGTCAATATAGCAAAGTTGAAATAGATATAGTGACACAGCAAAGAGAGAATGCAAAAATGTGACCAACAGTTGCAACTACTGGAAGTGAGCAAGCTATGTAAAATTGTCCGTGATATTCCAGTTGATTGCTGGTGGCATTGCAAGTAGAAAATTAAGTTCAAATGAAGTGGCATTAGAGGCGGGAGACTAGTTAGACCAGGATATGCAGACTTGGTTCAATCTAATTATAAAATAAAGTTATTTTCTTATTAATATTTTCAAAAAGACTTGCATTTATATAGTACTTTGCACAACCTCCAGGTCCCTTGGTGCTTTACAACCAGTTAAATGCTTTGAAGTTTAATTTGTGTTGTAATGCAGGAACTAGAATTGCAGTGGTGAGAGCGTTTGCTTATGGTGCGACAAGGTTGCACATACAAATCTATTTTACATATGGACATAGGATTTTATAATGGGAAAATTTGATGGGAAAAGTATGCATGATGTTAGATCAATCGACAGTCCACTCATCGCAAGAATCAGTTTTGTGAATCTTTGTTGCACTCCATATAATTGGCCCTAAAAGTTGGATATATCCACAATCTATCCGCGACCATCACAACTCTTCAAAATGTCCTATTTCTAAAGCACGCGTGGTCCAAAGCGGTCTATTAATAGATCTAATTCGGAATGCCTCAAAAGTTCGAAAGAAAATTGGGTACTTTGAATCAAGAATCTGCAGATTACATGAATTGATACTTCAGCGAGAGGTAGAAAACATCACAAAATTGTGGATTCAAGCCATCTCCAAACTGAGAGCAAAAGCTTTCAAATCATCTGAACTGTGAAATTCAGTTCATGCTTGAAATTAATTGGAGATGGGTTATTGTTTCCAATCATAGCGATTGTAGCTTTTACTTTACACATTATTGTTGTGAGATGCTAGTGTATTAATTATCTTTTTTGAGGACTCTGAATTACATTTGACTAAACCTCAGTCATGAAGTTATTTTAAATTTGTGATCTTATGTAAAACACAAGGAATTTGTGTATCAATTGTAAATTGTTAATATGGTCTTCAGTTGTAGGTTGTGAATAATATGTCAATCCAACAGTCTGCCTTTAGTGTCTTTTCATCTTTATTCTATTTCCCTTTTCTTCAGTTAAAAATACTGTTAAAACCACAATCTCAGACATGGCTTAACTGAAAATGGATCATATAATGGTCACTGTCCTGAGGGAGCAAAAAAAAAAACCAAACTCTTATTGATGGTTTGTTACCTCCAGGTGATTGACAGGACAAAAGGAATTGCAGATGTTCCCGAATGGTTCAGAGGAAGTAGATTAAACTATGCAGAAAATCTTCTCAAGCATAAAGATGATGACAAAGTGGCTCTTTACGCAGCATGTAAGTGTTTTATTACTTTGTGATTTGGGGATGAGTGGGGTGAAGAGGACTCCTTGAATGGAATCTTGTGCAGAAATGTGCTGGGTTTTTACCAGAGCAAAGGCAAACTTGCCTCAGTTTTGTTTTTAGTACACAACACATGGAATGAGAAAAATACATTCTTGCCTATCTCACCCCCTCTGCCCCCAGGTCTGCTTGCGATCCAGGATTTACCCTGTTCAGGTTTACCCTGTTCTGGTATAAGAGAAAGGCCAAATCCCTGGCTGAATTGTAGTAATTTGTGGATAGTTACAGTTGTTTTGCCAAAGTGTTAAAGTCACCCTATTACTGTGGTCAGTTTCTTTAAATTGCTTTGTGATTGAACCTCCGTATTTCAGGTGGGTGTTTTGATTTTCATTGTAATATTAAGCGATTTCTAACACAAATCGAACTCTGCGCTGTGTCCACATCTTGTCTTCAAAATTATGCATTAGATTTTTCTGTTCAAAATGCCTACGTATATCTTGGGTGCAGCGATAGTTCGTGTGCTGGTATCAGTCGATGCATTTTTATCCCGTCATTTTATAACTGTTTTCTTGGAATTAATATTAAGGGGTAGAGTGGGTTAGGATGGAGGAGGAGTCTTGTAAGGAGTCTGGTTTGAGGGCTATGGTGACGGCAGCGTTGCCAATGGCTCCGAGTGGGTATTCAACTTGCAGTCCACAGTGAAGATATGGAATCAGTTGAGGCATTTTAGGGTGGAAGGTGCTAACGCCACTGTGTGAGAATCATGGGTTTGAGCCGGGGGGGATGGATAGTGTATACAGGAGGTGGAGGGAAGTTGGGCTGGTCAAGGTGAGGGATCTGTATTTGGAGGAAGGGTTCACCAGTTTGGAGGAGCTAAGGGAGAGGGTAGAGCTGCCGAGGGGTAGTGAGTTCAGGTATCTACAGGTTAGGGACTTTGCGTGAAAGGTCTGGAGGGGGTTCCCTAGGTTGCCGGGATACACCCTGCTGGAGCGACTACTGCTTCCGGATGTGGAAAGGGAGGGAAGAATTGGGGATATATATTAGAATTGGTGGAGCAGGGAGGTGAGCATGTGGCGAAGATCAAATAGAAATGGGAAGCATAGTTGGGAGGGGAGATCAATTGGGGAGAATGGAGTGAGGCACTGCGTTGGGTAAGCGGGGACTCCTCTTGTGCAAGGATGAGCCTGATACAGTTTAAGGTGGTGCACAGGGTGCATATGACTCAGGTGAGAATGAGAGGGTTCTTTCAGGGGGTAGCAGATGAGTGTGAGAGGTGTAGGCGGGGGCAAGTGAATTACGCGCACATGTTTTGGTGTTGCGCATAATTGGGAAAATTCTGCGGGAGTGTTCGCGATCTTCGCCAGGATGGTGGAGGAGAAGGTGGACCCGGACCCTTGGTGGCGATATTTGGGGTTTCGGAGAAGCCGGAGCTCATGGAGGGGAGGAAGGCTGAGGTCTTGGCCTTCGCCTCTCTGATTGCACGGTGGCTAATTTTGCTGGAGTGGCGGTCGGCATTGCCATTGGGGTTAGCGGCTTGGTTGGGTCACCTGTTCAACTTCCTGCGATTAGAGAAGATAAAGTATGAGTTAAGGGGCTCTTCAGGGGGGTTTGAGGAAAGATGGGATATGTTTGCGATCATGTTTGAGGTGCAATTTGTCGCGGGGGGGGGTGAAAAAGGAAAAATCTGTACAGACGGTGTAGTTGATTATTGGGAAGTATGCATCCAGGGGTATTGTTTGCTGTGACCTGTTTTGATACATGTTTGCAAGAAAATACATTTAAAAAAAAACATTGAAAAGCACAATTAAGGTATATATGCTTTTTTCAAAACATCATGCACACCAGATATAGATTTCATAGAATTTACAGTTCAGAAGGAGGCCATTTGGCCCATCGAGTCTGCACCGGCCCTTGGAAAGAGCACCCTACTTAAACCCACACCCTATCGCCATAACCCAGTAACCCCACCAAACGTTTTTGGACACTAAGGGCAATTTAGCATAGCCAATCCACTTAACCTGCACATCTTTGGACTGTGGGAGGAAACCGGACCACCCAGAGGAAACCCATGCAGTCACGAGGAGGACGTGCGGACTCCACACAGACAGTGACCCATCCAAGAATCGAACCTGGGACCCTGGAGCTGTGAAGCAACAGTGCTACCCACTGTGCTACCATACCGCCCATTATTATTAGGTTATGATATGACTAGGTTATGGGGTTTGATTTGCTAGTTTTGCTTTTGTGCTATTTTTCTGCTCTCCAGTTTTAATCCGTGTTCTGTTGTTTAACAGCGGAAGGCAAGGAGGAGATTGTCAAAGTGACATTTGGGGAGCTAAAGCGAGTTGTAGCTTTGTACGCTGCAGCTCTCCGAAAGATGGGAGTGAAGATGGGCGATAGAGTTGTTGGTAGGTACCCATTTGACTTATTTTCTGTATAACATATAAACATATGAATGAAAATATTCAAAGACCCTGCTTCCATCACCTTTTGAGTAAGAGTATTTCAAAGACTCATGACCCTCCTCATCTGTCTTCTGGGAGACCCTGTTTTTAAACAGAAACCCCGAATTCTAGACTCTCCCACAAGAGGAAGCATGCTTTCCACACCCATCTTGTCGAGACCTCCAGGATCTTTATATGTTTCAATCAAGTCACCTCTTACTTTTCCAAATCCAGTGGGTACAAGCCTAGTCTGATCAACATTTCCTCATAAGGCAACCCTTCTATTCCAGGTATTAATCTGGTAAACCTTATGCGAACTGCCTCCAATGCAGGGGATCGGTTATCTCTGTTGGCTGGATGCTGATTCGTGATGTGGAGCGTCGTCATCAACATATGTTCAATTTGTGTACTGGCTGAGGTTATTCATGAAGGCCCTGCTTCCCAACCTTGCCCCTCATCTGAGGTGTGGTGACCCTCCGGTTAAGTCACCACCAGTTCTCTCTCAAAGGGGAGAGCAGCCTATGGTCCTCTGGGACTGTGGTGACATCATCCTTCCATTAATAAGGAGAACACTACTTGAGATGTGGTCTCGCCAATGGCCTGTATAACTGAAGCGTAACCTCCCAGTGTCTGTATTCAATTTCCCTTAACAATATGCAGTAATATGTCAGACCAGAAAAATGTATCTCCTATCTCCCAGCTGGGTGGGAGCATTGTGGACCCAATAGATTCAAGTTGTTCATGCAAGCATTTTCACCTATTTTGGTGGAGGGAAAGATTCTTGTGTGTCGGGTTGGAATGAGTGGAGACATGGGATGGGGTGGTGGGATTCCTCAGGACAGGCGTGTCTGATAACGCTACCCGCAGATAGGGGGCTGGCTCGGTCCCGGCTGCCGGGTTCTCCCTCTGTGGAGACAGTCTGCCGAAGACGAGACTGTATCCAGACTCTGTGTTTTTGCGCAGGGTCCTCGATGTTTATCCTGTGTCCCCTCCCCGCCCATTGTGTCTGTCACCTGGGAAGATAGTCTAGGAATCCACTGCCCCCTCCTCCCCAAGAGAGCTGTGGGAAGCCACGCGTGTGGGGATATCGCCGGAAGGGTGGGGAGGACTTCCTGCCTCCACCCCGGATCTGGTGCTCTGGGTTGTCACCGCAGAAATCATTTGGTAACAGATTTAACCGCTAGTGTTTGTTGGTATCTATTGGATTGTTTACATGTATAAATTTGAAATTGGGTGAAGGGTTTTCCATGTCTTTGTACAGCTCCTTGTTGTTTGACCCCACCCCCTCCCCACCTCCCCGCCCTCATTCCCCTCCCAGTGTGCGTTTCGTTTCCAATCCTTCTCCCGTTCCGCCACTTCCTCTCGCCCAACCTGATTCCTTTTTTTCCCCCCCACCCCCAGGCTCCACATTGAGCAGCTTAGGCCAGGGGGAGGGGCAGGGTGAGGGTCCACCAGGATGGGGGTGGAAGCAGCATTCAGCAGTCGAGCTGGCGCCCCTGTTGACCTTGGCACGGCCCTGCCTGCCCTCTGCAATGAAGCCTCCCCTTCGAAAGCCCGCCTAGCGGGCTGAGGGGTATGGCCGAGAAGCTGGTTCCAGAGGACGGGCCGTGCCCCGAGCCCCCGCCCCCCTCGGGACAGGGTGGGTTCCATTTCTTTTCTTACCCTCTCAAAAAAAAACTGTGACCCCCCCCACCTCATTTACTTGACCACACTGATGTTAAAACTGCCGCTGTTATAACTTGCAGCATTGTAATGTAAAGGAACAAGCACTGTCTGTCTGATTCAGCTCGTCCGGTTTGACATGTTACAGCAAATGAGTGTATTGTTGAAACAAATTATTAGTAGATTGGGTTTAAGGCGAGGATGACCTGTTTTTAGTTTAAACCCGGCCCATCTGAGGGAATGTTTGGCAGTCGTCCAAGGCAGTTGGCAACAATGAAGCCAATTTTAATTTTTTTTAAAGTCTAGAAACTGGTACAGGAAGCATCAGTATTGTTTAACCAAATTAATTGAGATACTGGTTAATTGTTCTTCAAGCTGAATAATTCAGTAGAAATCCCCAAGGTCCACACCCTCTTGAATCAGCACTGTGATTGGTTCATAGAGGCTGGTCTATTTGACATCATAGTGCTGAGGGGAATGTTCTGAACAACTGTATCGTTCTTCTGCAAGAATCTGACTGCTTTTCAAGAGTGCACATACAGCCAGAGGGGAGTCAGATATTTAGTCACGTTTGTGCCAATACATCATATATTAGTTTATATAAGGGCTCTTGCTACATTCATTCTACATTCAGGTACAAATCAGCTGCTCCAGACTTGATTTTGCAACCAGTCTATTACACAAACATTCCATGTGCAACTTAAATGAAAGCTCAAACACTCCTTTTGGAAGCTTGCCTTGTCTTGCTTGCACTACCGTGCTTTTATGGAAAATGTTAGTAATGGAGATTTATTTTGCTGCAGATGGTCTTCTACAAATGGAAGATCCATTCCATAAAATTAGATGATTGATCTTAAAAGATAATTAGAGCTAGGACAAAATAAAAGAAATTAAAGTGACGAAAATGAAATTTAAAAAGCCAAAAATGAGGCATAAAAAGCTTGTTAATATATCCATTACTTGACAAGCTACGGACAACACTGCCAAGTACACAGTGAGGGATTGGCAGGAGCTCTTCAGTATGAAAATTACGGCTCATTGGTTGGAGGCCATATACTAACATGGATTGCGGATTAGTTGATGGGCACAAAACAGACAGTAGGATTAAACACGCCATTTTCTGGTTGGCAGGCACTAAGTAGTGGGGCCTATAAGGACCAGTGTTTGGGCCTTGGTCGTATACAATCTGTATCAATGACTTTGAGGGAACCGAATGTGATGAGGGAACTGAATGTGATGTCTCCCAAGTTTGCTGCTGATGGGTTTCACCCCCACAACCCAAAAGATGTGCAGGTTAGGTGGATTGGCCACATCTTTATGAAAACAGTAAAAGATATATACAAGGCCAAACGGTACAAACACTAATTTTGTGTTGGAGAAACAGGATATCCTCCCCTCAGTACCAACGTATGGGGAGGGGTGGTGGATACATTATTAAAACAGTTGATAACACTAAAAAACAAACGGTACACGCATTAAACTTTGCGCTGGAGAGTCCAGATAACCTCGCCTCTGTACCAACAGCAGGGAGAGGAAGGGGGGAGGTAGGGACAGAGGGGAAAGGAAGGTGGTGGAGGGGGGCCCAATTGGACACTGCCTGAACTATCTACGGAGGCAGAAAAACAAAAGAACCTTCAATTATGATGTGCCAGATTCCAGGAGTCCCCCAGAGGGGATGAGGGGTGACACAGTGTCAGGCACCAGTGAGCCCCACACCCCACTGCAGAGAGCCTCATGAGCATGTGTGCTAAATTGCCCCTTATTTGCGAAAAACAAATAATTGGGTACTCTAAATTTATAAAAAAAAAGCTAGGTTCAATTAGTGGCCCTAACTGGATTGATGTCCCCTGGCCCGGCATAGTTGTGTCATGACCAGAAATGAAAGGTGTGTGCATTTAAATGTGTAACAGATTTGCAAGCATTACCCGAGGGTAATCTCTTTTAATGCTGCTTAGCAGCCTGTTTTAAATCCATAGGTCAGAGTTGCTCCATCTCCATAAAGTAAGCATTCAGAACTTTGCATGACAGATTAAAAAAAATAAATAATGGGTTACGTATGATATGGTTTTGAACAGGTACATGCATGCAGTTTATCAAGAAATGCAGTTATTGTGTTCATCAAGGCCTGCCATGGAAGTATAGGCAATCTATCTGTGAAGAAGTTGGCACAGTACCAAACAGGATAATTTGAACAGGATATGCACATTCTGTTCAGCTCAACTGGTTGTCTTCTGTAAGCAGTGCCTGTGTGGCAATAAAATTCGCCGATAATTAAGAAGTTTTCTTTTGGTGGTGGTGGGGGGGGGGGGGGGGGGGGGGGGGCAGCCCTTTCTTTTTAAAAAAAATATAATTTTAGAGTATCCAATTTTCCCCCCCAATTAAGGGGCAATTTAGCATGGCCAATCCACCTGCCCTGCACATCTTTTGGGTTGTGGGGGTGAAATCCACGCAGACACGGGGAGAATGTGCAAACTCCACACGGACAGTGACCCAGAGCCGGGATCGAACCTGGGACCTCGGCGCTGTGGGACTGCAGTACTACCCACTGCGCCACCGTGCTGCCCATGCGCTTCCTTTTTTTGGAAAATCTTTTTATTGGCTTTTCTCTTGTTTATAAGCAGCTGTGTGTATACATAACTTTTTTCTTTACCGCGTTAATTTACTTTATTGTACAGAGAGGTTTATTTTGTCCTTCATTTAACTAACTCTGTGTACATTTTGTTGCCCTCTGGATCCATTTATAATTCCCCCCCCCCCCCCCCCCCCCCCGGCTTTATCACCCTTCCTCTTCTCTTGTGGTCCCCCCCGGTACCCCCCCCCCCCCCCCCCCCCCCCCCCCCCCAACCCCCCCCACCCAAGGAAATCTGTCTCTGACCCTCGGATGGCGTACTTAATCTTCTCCAGGTGGAGAAATTCCGAGAGGTCAGTGAGCCAGTCTACAGCTTTGGGCGGTGCTGCCGATCGCCAGCCGAGCAGGATTCTCCGGCGTGCGATTAGGGAAGCGAAAGCAAGAGCGTTGGCCCCCTTCCCCATGTGTAGCTCTGGCTGCTCTGATACCCTGAAGATTTCCACTATTGGGCATGGCTTCACCCTCACCCCCACAACCATGGACATTGCCTCGGAGAAGGCTGTCCAGAACCCAGCAAGCTTGGGACAAGCCCAAAACATGTGGGTATGGTTGGCCGGGCCCCTCTGGCACCGTTCACATTTGTCCTCCACCTCTGGGAAGAACCTGCTCATTCGGGTTCTGGTCAGGTGCGCTCTGTGCACCATTTGAGCTGCATGAGGCTTAGCCTTGCGCAGGAGGAGGTGGAGTTCACCCTGCTCAGTGCTTCACTCCAGAGTCCCCACCCTACCTCTGTCCCCAGTTTGTCCTCCCGTTTTGTCTGGTCCCGTCCAGTGGTGTTCGGGCTCTGTCCAGCAGCTGTCCATATATTTTCCCACATAGCCCCCCCTTCCCGCTGCTTGTGCCTATCAGGTCCTCTAGTAGTGTGCTTTCTGGGGCCCAGGGGTACCCTACTGTCTCTTTGCGGAGGGAGTGTTTTATTTGGAGGTGTCTCAATTCCTGTCTTTTTGCTAGTTTCTGCTTCTTCATCAGTTCGTTCAGTGTTGCCAGTCTGCGCCCTACGTAGAAGTCCCCGACTGTCAGTGTGCCCCCGCCCCACCTCCATCTTTTGAAGGTGGTATCTAGCATGGCTAGGGGGGGGGGGATCTATGATGGCCGCAGATGGGGGACATTTTAGTTATCCCGTAGTGCTGTCTCAAATGGGTCCACGTTCTCAGCGTGGCCGCTACCACTGGGCTCGTTGTGTATCTTGTTGAGGAGGATGTGAGTGCAGCTGTGGCCAGGGCGCAGAGGGTCGTTCCTTTATAGGATGCCTCCTCCATTTGTACCCAATCTGCGTCGGGTTCTTGTACCCATCCTCTCACTCTTTTTGCTGTTGCTGCCCAGTGGTGGTATTGTAGGTTCGGCAGAGCCAGGCCCCCTTTGATTTTTCTTCTTTGCAGTGTTGGTTTGGGAATTCTCAGGTTCTTACACCCCCCACACAAACACCATTATTAAACTGTCTACGTTTTGGAAAAGGCCTTGGGAATGAAGATCGGTATGGATCTAAACAGGAAGAGGAACATTGGCAGTACGTTCATCTTGCTCGTCTGCACTCTCCCCGCCAGGGAGAGTGGGAGTGAGCCCACCGTTGAAGGTCTTTTCTTACTTCCTCCACCAGGCTGGTCAGGTTCCACTTGTGGATCTCTGTCCAGTCTCTGGCTATTTGGATCCCCAGGTACCGGAATCTGTTCTGGGCCGTTTTGAACGCGAGTCACTCCAGCTCTGTCCCTCCCCATTTGGGTTCACTGGGAATGCCTCTCTTCTCCCCAGGTTACGTTTGTAGCCCGATAAGGTTCCAAATTCTTTCAGTATTTGCAGTATTGCCTTCAGTCCCTCTTGTGGCTTTGAGACATAGAGGAGCAGGTCATCTGCATGGAGTGAGACTCTGTGCTCTCTGTCTCCTCTCCGGATTCCCTTCCAGCTTTTCGCATCCCGCAGGGCTATCGGCAGAGGTTCGATCGCTAGCGGGAACAAGAGTGGGGACAGGGGGCAGCCCTGTCTTGTTCCTCTCTGTAGCTGGAAGTATTCAGAGCTGGTGGCGTTAGTTCAGACGCTCGTTTTGGGAGCGTTGTACAGGAGCCTCACCTAGGCGGCGTATCCTGCTCCTAGCCCAAACCGTTCCAGTACCTCGAGGAGGTAGTTCCTTTTGATTCTGTCGAAGGCCTTTTCTGCGTTCAGAAGGTCGCAAATGCCCAATTGACCTCCTTTGGCTCTGTTACCAGTCTCTTCTTTGCTATCCTTAACCTGCATTATTTCCCTCGTGGCTGCCTGCTTTCTCAGCTGGCGAGACAGTAGGTGGCCAGCATTGTCTCAGTGTTCGTAGAAGGTTGCCCGTGTCTGGAGGGGTTGGTATACTGCTTTCCTAGTGGACAGCAGGTTAATGTCCATTTGTAGCTTTTTCTTCCTCTCTGCCAGCAGCCCTATGGTCGGGGCCTCGGAGTATTTTCTATTGATTTTCAGAATGGAGTCCACTAGTTGTTGGCTGGCCGCCCTCTCTTCCCTATCTCTGCTTACCTTTTAGGCTATGATCTCTCCTCTAATCACAGCCTTCAGTGCCTCTCGCAAAACGTGGAGAGTGAGACCTTCCCGTTTTGGTTGTTATGTAGTCGCCTATGGCCTGCGATATTTGTTTTGGCAGAAGGCCTTGTCAGCCAGGAGGTCAGTGTCCAGCCTCCACGTGGGACGCTGGGCCCGGCCTGTCTCCAACCTCTCATCCATATAGTGTGGAGCGTAGTCGGAGATAACGTCGCGGAGTACTCCCTTCCCGTTATCCCTGGAAGCACTAATTTCCCTACTGCAAAGTAGTCGATGCGGGTGTATACCTTGTGCACCTGCGAAAAGACTGAGAACTCCTTTTCTTCCCGGTGCAGGAACCTCCATGGGTCCACCACCCCCATCTGTTCCATGAAGGCTCCTAGCTCGCCAGCCAGGCCAGAAATGTTCCCCGTTCTGGGGTTTGATTGGTCGGTCAGTGGGCCCAGCACACAGTTAAAGTCGCCCCCCCATAATCAGTCGGTGTGTGTCAAGGTCGGGGATTTCCATCATGGTATTCTTTTTGAATTCTGTGTCCTAATTGGGAGCGTACACATTTACCAGTACGGCCTGTGTCCCTTCTCGGACACCGCTGACCAGAACGTACCGTGACAAAGTGCCAAAAATGAAATTTAAAAAGCCAAAAATGAGGCACAAAAGGGCAATAAAAAGCTTGTTAATGTATCCATTACTTGACAAGCTACGGACAACACTGCCAAGTACACACTGAGGGATTGGCAGGAGCTCTTCAGTATGAAAATTACGGCTCATCGGTTGGAGGCCATATACTAACATGGATTGCGGATTAGTTGATGGGCACAAAACAGACAGTAGGATTAAACAAGTCATTTTCTGGTTGGCAGGCACTAAGTAGTGGGGTACTATAAGGATCAGTGTTTGGGCCTTGGTCGTATACAATCTGTATCAATGACTTTGAGGGAACCGAATGTGATGAGGGAACTGAATGTGATGTCTCCCAAGTTTGCTGCTGATGGGTTTCACCCCCACAACCCAAAAGATGTGCAGGTTAGGTGGATTGGCCACATCTTTATGAAAACAGTAAAAGATATATACAAGGCCAAACGGTACAAACACTAATTTTGTGTTGGAGAAACAGGATATCCTCCCCTCAGTACCAACGTATGGGGAGGGGTGGTGGATACATTATTAAAACAGTTGATAACACTAAAAAACAAACGGCACACGCACTAAACTTTGCGCTGGAGAGACCAGATACACCCGGGTCCATAACTGTCTTGGTTTCGTAAACCTCGTCCTCTTGCTAATTAATATTGCTACCTCCAGTTCTCATCCCGTAGCATGAATGGTACGTCTGTCCCTTTCATCCATTCCTTCCCAGCCGCCGATCCTTCTCCCTCAGGTGCGACTCTTGTAGGTAGATTATTTCTGTTTTTAGGCTTCTTAGGTGGGCAAAGACGCTGGATCTTTTCACTGGGCCGTTGAGTTCCCTTACATTCCAGGTAACAATCCTGGTGGAGGGTTTCTGATCCCCCGGTCCTGTGGGATCACCCATACTTAACGTGGTGGACACACCCCTGCACTTCGGGATTTCCCTTTGTTAGGGGACCGTCCAAAATGGCTAGGGTCACCGCTTTCATCATGGGGCCGGGCCCCATTGCTCCGGGGTTTCCCTTTGTTCAGGGTGCACCCAACATGACTGCTAGCTATGTGTATGCCGAGCAGCACGGAGGCGCAGTGGGTTAGCCCTGTAGCCTCACAGCGCCGAGATCCCAGGTTCGATCCCGGCTCTGGGTCACTGTCCGTGTGGAGTTTGCACATTCTCCCTGTGTTTGTGTGGGTTTCGCCCCCACAACCCAAAGATGTGCAGGGTAGGTGGATTGGCCGTGCTAAATTGCCCCTTAATTGGAAAAAATTAATTGGGTACTCTAAATTTATAAAAGAAAAGCTATTTTTTTAAAAATAATTTTTATTGAAAATTTTTTTTACATGAAAATATTTACCCCAACTAACTATAGAATATTACAAAATATTCCCTCTTAACAAATATCCCCCCCCCCGCCCGAACTCGCGCGCGTTGTCCCTCCCCCCCTCCCCCCTCCCCCCTCCCCAAAAACAAACAAAGCAACAATCAACATCAAACATGAACCGCGAACAAATTTGCCCGCCTTACAACCGTAAATAACCCACCACACCCGTTGTTGCCACCTCCCCCTCCCCCCCGGGTTGCTGCTGCTGTGACCTCTGTACCCTATCTCTGATCCAAAAAGTCGAGGAAAGGCTGCCACCGCCTGAAGAACCCTTGTACCGACCCTCTCAGGGCGAATTTAGACATAGAACAGTACAGCACAGAACAGGCCCTTCGGCCCTCAATGTTGTGCCGAGCCATGATCACCCTACTCAAACCCACGTATCCACCCTATACCCGTAACCCAACAACCCCCCCTTAACCTTACTTTTTATTAGGACACTACGGGCAATTTAGCATGGCCAATCCACCTAACCCGCACATCTTTGGACTGTGGGAGGAAACCGGAGCACCCGGAGGAAACCCACGCACACAGGGGGAGGACGTGCAGACTCCACACAGACAGTGACCCAGCCGGGAATCGAACCTGGGACCCTGGAGCTGTGAAGCATTTATGCTAACTACCCTGCTGCCCTAAATTTGACCCTGCTCGCAAATTTGACCCTTTCCAACTGAATAAAGCTTGCCATGTCATTAATCCAAGTTTCCACGCTTGGAGGCCTCGCGTCCTTCCACTGTATTAATATCCTTCTTCGAGCAACTAGGGACGCAAAGGCCAGTACTCCGGCCTCTCTCGCCTCCTGTACCCCCGGCTCCACCCCAACCCCAAAGATCGCAAGTCCCAATCCTGGTTTGACCCTGGATCCCACCACCCTTGACACCGTCCTTGCCACCCCCTTCCAGAACTCCTCCAGTGCCGGACATGCCCAAAACATATGGACATGGTTCGCTGGACTTCCCGAACACCTGACACATCTGTCCTCACCCCCAAAGAACCGACTCATCCTTGTCCCCGTCATATGGGCTCTATGTAGCACCTTAAATTGAATGAGGCTAAGCCTCGCACACGAGGAGGAAGAATTAACCCTCTCCAGGGCATCAGCCCATGTCCCATCCTCTATCTGTTCTCCCAGCTCCCCCTCCCACTTGACTTTCAGCTCCTCTACTGATGCCTCCTCCGCCTCCTGCATTACTTTGTAGATGTCCGATATCCTCCCCCCTCCGACCCAGACCCCCGAGAGCACCCTATCGCTCGCCCCCCTACTGTGGAGCAAGGGAAACCCTTCCACCTGGCGTCTAGCAAATGCCTTCACCTGCAAATGTCTAAACATGTTTCCCGGGGGGAGCCCGAATTTCTCCTCCAGCTCTCTCAGGCTCGCAAACCTCCCGTCTACAAACAGATCCTTCAGCTGCCTGATGCCCACCCTGTGCCAGCTCTGAAATCCCCCGTCCATGTTCCCCGGGATGAATCTGTGGTTCCCTCTTAACGGTGCCTCCATCAGACCTCTCACTTCCCCCCTGTGTCGCCTCCACTGCCCCCAGATCTTGAGGGTGGCCGCCACCACCGGGCTCGTGGTGTACCTCGTGGGAGGGAGCGGCCATGGCACCGTTACTAGGGCCCCCAGGCTTATGTTGCCACAGGACGCCCTCTCCATTCGTTTCCAAGCTGCCCCCTCCCCTTCCATCATCCACTTGCGCACCATCGATACATTAGCCGCCCAGTAATACCCCGAAAGATTGGGTAATGCCAGCCCTCCACTATCCCTACTCCGCTCCAAGAAGACCCTCCTCACCCTTGGGGTGCCGTGCGCCCACACGTAGCTCATGATGCTGCTCGTCACCTTTTTAAAAAAGGCCCTAGGGAGGAAGATGGGCAAGCACTGAAATAAAAACAAAAACCTCGGGAGGACCGTCATTTTAACGGACTGCACTCTGCCCGCCAGCGACAGCGGCACCATGTCCCACCTTTTAAATTCCTCCTCCATCTGTTCCACCAGCCTGGAGAAGTTCAACTTGTGGAGAGTCCCCCAGTTCCTTGCCACCTGCACCCCTAAATATCTAAAACTCTTTCCTGCTCTCTTCAACGGGAGTCTCCCGATTCCCTCTTCCTGGTCCCCTGGGTGTATCACAAATACCTCACTCTTACCCAAGTTTAGCTTGTACCCCGAAAAGTCCCCGAATTCTGCTAGCAGTTCCATCACCTCCGGCATTCCCCCTTCTGGGTCTGCCACGTATAGCAACAGGTCGTCCGCGTATAGCGATACCCGGTGCTCCTCCCCGCCCCTTGTCAGCCCTCTCCACCCCCCTGAGCCCCTCAGTGCCATCGCCAACGGTTCAATTGCCAGTGCGAAGAGCAGGGGGGACAAGGGGCACCCCTGTCTGGTCCCCCGGTGGAGCCCAAAATACTCCGATCTCCTACCATTCGTCACTACACTTGCCGTCGGGGCCGAATAGAGCAGCTTCACCCATTTAATAAACCCCTCCCCAAATCCAAACCGTTCCAGCGTCTCCCACAGGTACTTCCACTCCACCCTATCAAATGCTTTCTCCGCGTCCAATGCCACCACTATCTCCGCCTCCCCCTCCACTGCCGGCATCATGATGACGTTCAGCAGTCTCCGCACGTTCGTATTAAGCTGCCGCCCTTTCACAAAACCCGTCTGGTCCTCGTGTATCACCCCTGGCACACAATCCTCTATCCTGGTAGCCAGGATCTTTGCCAGCAGCTTGGCGTCCACATTCAGGAGCGAGATAGGCCTATATGACCCGCACTGCACGGGGTCCTTGTCCCGCTTCAAGATCAGAGAGATCAGTGCCTGCGACATTGTCGGGGGCAGAGCCCCCCCCTCCCATGCCTCGTTGAAGGCTCGTACCAGCACAGGGCCCACCAAATCCGCATATTTTTTGTAAAATTCCACCGGGAACCCGTCTGGCCCCGGCGCCTTCCCCGACTGCATATGCCCAATCCCCTTGACTAGCTCCTCTAACCCTATCGGCGCCCCCAGCCCCTCTACCAGCTCCTCTTGGACCTTGGGGAACCTCAATTTGTTCAAGAAGCCCTCCATCCCCCCTCCCCTCGTCGGCGGCTCTGACCGATACAGCTCCTTATAGAAGTCTCTGAAAACCCCATTTACTTCTGGCCCCTTCTGCACTACGTTCCCACCCCTCTCCCTCACTCCCCCAATTTCTCTAGCCGCATCCCGCTTGCGGAGCTGATGCGCCAACATCCTACTCGCCTTCTCCCCATACTCATAAATCGCGCCCTGCGCCCTTCTCCACTGTGTCTCCGCCTTTCTGGTGGTCAACAGGTCAAACTTAGCCTGCAAACTGCGCCGTTCCCCCAACAGCCCCTCCTCTGGTGCCTCCGCATATTTCCTATCCACGTCCAGAAGCTCCCCCACCAGCCTCTCCCTCTCCTGTCTCTCCCTCCTTTCCCTATGTGCCCGTATGGAGATCAGCTCCCCCCGGATCACCGCCTTCAGGGCCTCCCATACCATCCCCACCTGCCCCTCCCCCGTGTCATTAATGTCCAGATATCTTTCAATGCTCTTCCGGACCCTCTTACACACCTCCTCATCCGCCAGCAACCCCACATCCAGGCGCCACAGCGGACGCTGGTCTCGCGCCTCCCCCATTTCCAAATCTACCCAGTGTGGCGCGTGGTCTGAGACCGTTATGGCCGAGTACTCCACTTCCCGTACTTTCGGGATCAGTCCCCTGCTCAATACAAAAAAGTCAATTCTAGAATAGACTCTGTGGACATGGGAGAAAAAGGAATACTCCCTCGCCCTCGGCCTCCCAAACCTCCAGGGGTCCACCCCTCCCATCTGCTCCATAAACCCCTTTAACACTTCTGCCGCTGCCGGCCTCCTACTCGTCCTTGAACTCGATCTGTCCAGCACGGGGTCCAGCACTGTGTTGAAGTCCCCCCCCATGATCAGGCCCCCTGCCTCCAGGTCCGGAATGAGGCCCAGTAGGCGCCTCATGAAGCCAGCGTCGTCCCAGTTCGGGGCATACACATTAACCAGCACCACTTTCTCCCCCTGTAGCCTACCCTTCACCATGACATATCTACCCTCTTTATCCGCCACCACCTCCGCCGCCACGAACGACACCCTCTTCCCTACCAGGATCGCCACCCCCCGGTTCTTTGCGTCCAGTCCTGAGTGGAACACCTGTCCCACCCACCCCCTTCTCAGGCGGACCTGGTCCGCCACCTTCAAATGGGTCTCTTGTAGCATTGCTACATCCGCCTTCAGTCCCTTCAAATGCGAGATTACTCTCGTTCTCTTGACCGGCCCATTCAGCCCCCTCACATTCCAAGTATAAAAGAAAAGCTATGTGTATGCCATGTGGGTGCGCCCCTGCCCTCCAGTGTCTCCCTTCGCCCTGATGCCCTCCCGAGTGGCTGCTTGAGGTGGCATCTTTGTTCCTCGCCCTGCTCCATGGCCGCCAAGGCCTGTGTCTGTACTGCTTCTCTACCTCCCCCTTCTCTTTGCTTCTCTTTTGTTCTGCACTCTCCCCCGACTCCTCTGTTTACCCCCCCCGCCCCCTCCCTTCTTGTGCCAGGTGCTCCCTCTCCCCGGAGAGGCACGCCGTGGCCCTCCTTCCATCCTGCCCTCCCTTGCTGGCCCTCTTCGCTAGTACGGTGGCCCTCCTTCCCAGTATTCGCCCAGATCTGGCCTTGTTTATCCTTCCTCCTACTGGCCCTTGTCTTGCCCTCCTGTCCGCTTTTCTCACCTTCATTTCCCTCACTCCACTCCCCCCACCCCATCGCATTGAGAGAGGAGACAAGCCTGGAAACGAGGTAGCACAGTCCTGCGCAAAATATTAAATACGTGTGCACAATTCATGATCTTATTGTTCTTGTTTGCGGTCGGTCCACCGCTCTTTGTTCTGATTTTCCCTTTCTTTTCCATCCCCATGGCTTTCATAGTGGTTGCGGCTGCTGCTCCCCCAGTTTGTTTGATCTATAATAATAATCACTTATTGTCACAAGTAGCCTTCAATGAAGTTACTGTGAAAAGCCCCTAGTCGTCACATTCCGCCGCCTGTTCGGGGAGGCTGGGATGGGAATTGAACCCGTGCTGCTGGCCTTGTTCTGCACTACAACCCAATTATTTAGCGCACTGTGCTAAACCAGCCCCTAATGAACTCATCAGCTGCCGCTGGGGTGTTAAAGTGCAGCTCTTTCCCCTTAAATGTTACCCAGAGTTTGGCCGGGAATAACATCCCAAATTTCACCTTGTTTTGTAGAGAGCTGATTTTCCCTTGTTGAATTCAGCCCTTCTTTTGGCCAGATCCGCCCCAATGTTCTGATACACCCTTATGTTCTTCCTTTCCCATGTGCTCGATCTCGTTTGCCGGGCCCACTTTAGGATTTTCTCCCAGACTTTGAACCGGTGCAGCTTCGCGATAATTGCTCGGGGCTGCTCCCCGGCTTTGGGTTAGGTCGGAGCAACCTGTGCGGCCTGGGGCTTTCTGGGGGTTTGGAAATTCCTCCCTTCCCACTAGCCTGCCCAGCATTTGGGTGATGTAGCCTGTTGGGTCTCTGCCCTCTATCCCCTCTGGCAGCTCCACTATTCTAATGTTTTGCCATCTGGACCTACTTTCCCTCTTAGGCTCCCCTGGGACGTTACCAACCTTTTCACCTCGGCACCCAGGGCTACTATCATGTCGCTCTGGTCTGAGATGGCCCTCTCCAACTCCAGAATCGTTTCCTCTCGTGCCTCCACTTCCCTTCCCAGGCCTTCGATGGCCTGCTGCATTTTGTCCGTTGTCTCCGCCAGCACCTCCTTCATCATTGCGTGGAGCTCCGAACTGAGCGCCTCCTTTATGGCGCTTAGCTCCTTTTTTTTATCATGTTTCTCCACTCTTCCTCCTGTGCGGAGGGGATGCTGGTTGCTGTGCCCTGCTCCCACACCGCTGTTTGGTACGACATCCTCTTTCCTTCAGGCTCGCCTGTACCTCCTTCTCGTCTTGTGGGGCCGTCTGCCTGTGCGTCCGCTGCTCCTGCGCTTTCCCCTCGCTGCTGCTGCTCTGTGCGTCTCACCGTCCCTTCACTTTGGTATTTTTCTTTCCTCCAGCCATCTGTCTCTTTCACTCTCTTCACGCTGCTGTTCCTTACCCTGAGGTTGCTCTCCCTTCCTCCGCTCCTCTGCTCTCGCCGGCTTCGGTCTGCCTCAGGTTTCAGGATTTAGGTTTTATATTATTTGTCTGTCCGGTTTTGTTTATGTTTTGTGGTTTGTTCCCTTCCTTTTCTTTCCCCTTCTTTTTCCCCTTCTCTCTCTCTCACTGGGTCGGGAGAGAGGCTTCTCATTGGGTCGGGAGTCCTCCTTTGATTCACCGCTTGCCTCGTGGTTGCCACCGGAAGGGGGAAGGGGGGGCCTCTCTATTTCGCCGCTCTCTCCCCTTCCCGACTTTGCTCCGGGCCGCCGCTCCTCTTCTTCCACGCTCTCTTGCTGTGCGAGGCGGGTGGGGCTCAGTCGGACCAGTTTACACGCTGAGGCGCAAGTTCTCCTCGGGGAACGGACTGTGACTGTGTTCCCCCCTCAGGAGCTCTGCTACCCATGACCGCTCTCTCATGCCCTTTCTTTTGATGGAATATTATCTCTGTGGAGGTTTGCTGATATTGTCCATTTTTACATGCCTTGAAATAGTGCAATAGACAACAAATGTACAAAATCACATAATACTTCTTCAACAACATTCTTTACTCATGAATAACATTCCAATAACATGCTTCCACTCCTAATAGAAGAACTTGCATTAATGCAGTGCCTTTCACGTCCTTTCGCTACAGTTATCCTTCTGATCTTGATTTGATTTTTTTATTGTCACATGTATTAGTACTACTGAATGTAATGTTACAGTCATATCTAGGATGTAAAGAAAAGATCAACCTAATATGAGGTAGGTCCGTTCAAAAGTCTGATGGCAGCAGGGAAGAAGCTGTTCTTGAGTCGGTTGGTACATGACCTCAAACTTTTGTATCTTTTTCCTGATGGAAGAGATGGAAGGGAGCATGTCCAGGGTGCATGGGGTCCTTAGTTATGCTGGTTGCCTTTCCGAGGCAAGTGATGTAAGTAAGGGAATTTGACTGCACAAGGACCGTGTCCATATAAGATGGAATGTGGCGGAATTGGAAGCAAAATTGATGATGAGAGCATGAACCGCACCAATATGGTCATTATGTACCAGATAAAGAGTTGTGGGATAGGGCCTGAGTAGAACTGGAAAGTAATGTTCCATATACCCCACTAAAAGACTGTATAACTGGGACCCACACGGTTATCCATTGCCATGCTTGTTGCTTGGGGGGAAATTAGACAAATTCAAGAAGTTGTTCAGTGGGTGAACAAGTTCAGCCAGGCAGAGGAGGGTGGTGGTGGATGCGGAATGTTAGGCGTCTGTTCAAGGAAGAATTGGAGAGCCCTCAGACCATAAGACATAGGAGCAGAATTAGGCCACTCGGCCCATCGAGTCTGCTCCGCCATTCAAACGTGGCTGATATTTTTCTCATCCCTATTCTCCTGCCTTCTCTCCATAACCCCTTATCCCCTGATCCCCTTATTAATCAAGAACCTATCTATCTCTGTCTTAAAGACACTCAGTGATTTGGCCTCCACAGCCTTCTGCGGCAAAGAGTTCCACAGATTCACCACCCTCTGGCTGAAGAAATTCCTCCTCATCTCTGTTTTAAAGGATCGTCCCTTTGTCTGAGATGGTGCCCTCTGGTTCTAGTTTTTCCTATAAGTGGAAATATCTGCTCCACGTTCACTTTATCCAAGCCTTGCAGTATCCTGTAAGTTTCAATAAGATGCCCTCTCATCCTTCTAAGCTCCAATGAGTACAGACCGAGAATCCTCAACCATTCCTCATGCGACGAGCTCTTCATTCTTATGAACCTCCTCTGGACCCTTTCCAAGGCCAGCATCCTTCCTTAGATACGGGGCCCAAAACTGCTCGCAATACTTCAAATGGGGTCTGACCAGAGCCTTATACAGCCTCAGAAGTACATCCCTGGTCTCGTATTCTAGCCCTCTCGACATGAATGCTAACATTCCATTTGCCTTCTTAACTGCTGACTGAACCTGCACGTTAACCTTAAGAGAATCTTGAACTAGGACTCCTAAGTACCTCTGTGCTTCTGATTTCCTAAGCATTTCCCCATTTAGAAAATAGTCCATCCCAAAGTGCATAACCTCACACTTTTCCACAAGTGTATTCCATCGGACAGGCGCCGTAATGTGGCGACTGGGGGCTTTTCACAGTAACTTCATTGAAGCCTATTCGTGACAATAAGTGATTTTCACTTCATTTAATTTCATCTGCATCTTCTTTGCCCACTCTCCTAGCCTGTCCAAATCCTTGTGCAGGCCCCTTGCTTCCACAATACTACTTGTCCCTCTACAGTTCTTTGTATCATCTGCAAATTTAGCAACAGTGCCTTCAGTTCCTTCTTCCAGATCATTAATGTATATTGTGAAAAGTTATGGTCCCAGCACAGACCCCTGAGGCACACCACTAGTCACCGGCTGCCTTCCTGAAAAAGACCCCTTTATCCCCACTCTCTGCCTTCTGCCAGTCAGCCAATCCTCTATCCATGCCAGGATCTTACCCTTAACACCACCCTGTTGGTGGATGGAGATGTAATGGGATTGGACATCCTGAGAGAAGAAGAGGTGCCAAGGGCCAGGAAACTGGAAATAGTTGAAATGACAAAGGGCGGTAGAATAATCACAAATGTGGGATTTGGGGCGAGGCGAGGAGGTGGTGGGGGTGGAGGTGGAATTGGACATGGGGAGAAAAACATAATCAAGAGAGGAAATAAGTTCATTGGGGCAAAGACAGCCTGAAATGGTGGGTCCACTAGGATAGTACTGTTTCTGGATTTTAGGAAGGAAGTTGGAGCAGGCTTTTATCCTGCTATTAAAACATTCTTCCAGTTTGCTTTCAGACAGTCCTGACCTTTATTCTTCTATTAATACTTTGGACCATTACTATCATTACCACTCCCTTTGTCTTGTGTTCCATGACATCTTTGTTATTTAATCTGCCTTGCCCTCTACTCTCTCCTTGATTTATGTTTAATTAGCCCCACCCTTTTTCAACTGCATAAAATCCATTCTGATTCTACCTCTCTTTAGTTCTGAAGAATCATATTGGACTTGAAACATTAACACTGTTTCTCTCTCTAAATAGGCTGCCAGACCTGCTGTTTTTCCAGCACTTTGTTTTTATTCCTGTACAGAATCTTGAGTCTATGCTAATAGATGAATACAATGGGCGCGATTCTCCGCAAATGCGGAGAGTCGGAAAGGCTGCCGTGAAACTGGCCGTGTTTCACGGCAGCCTTCACGCCCGTTCCCGGGACCCGATTTCAACCCCCCCCCCCCCCCCCCCCCCCCCAATCGGGGCTAGGAGCGGGACCCCGGGAATCACGGCGTCGTGGCCTTAACGACCGTCGTTAAGGCTGCGCGCCAAGATGATGCGCGGCTGCCGTCTGTATGACGTCAGCCGCGCATGCGCATGTTGTAGCCGGCTCCAACCCGTGCATGCGCGGGTGACGTCATCACGCCATTGACGGAACCCGCGCATGCGCGGTTCCGCATTTCTCTGCCGCCCGACACGATGTGGCGGCTTGATCTTGTCGGGCGGTGGAGGGGGGGAAATAGTGCGTCCCTTTTGGACGCAGGCCCGGCCATCGGTGGGCACCGATTGCGGGCCTGTCCCCTCCCGAGCACAACGGTGGTGCTCCCGCCCCAAACGGGCCTCTGGATGCCCCAAACGGGCATCCAGCGCCCGTTTTTACGACGGCAGCAAGCAGGTGTGTTTGCTGCCGTGAAAAAACGGGCGTAAAGGCCCGGCCGCTCGGCCCATCGGCCGCGGAGAATCGCCGCTCGCCGTAAAAAACGGCGAGTGGCGATTCGTGACGTGGGTCGGGCGAGAGGGGGGGGGGGGGGAGAAGAATAGCGGGTGGGCGCACAAAATGTTGGGAGGCCCTCCCGCTATTCTCCCAACCGGTGTGGGCAGCGGAGAATCGCGTCCAATATCTTTTTTACAACTTCAGAGGAAGTTGAGCGTCGTACATGTATATCACAATCCCCTTCCCTGACAGTTGTTAGTTAACAAATTGTTTTCTTTCAAGAGCTCGCAGTTTGCGTTTTTCTGACACTGGCTCACAAATGACCAGATTTAATGAATTTAAGGTCCCAATTTTTCAGGAATTTGTGCTTACATCATGCAGTATTTTTAGTTTGTAGCTTGACAAACTTGTATTCTTTCTAAATTTCGACTGATGACCTTAGACTGCTGTTAAAATGCCTCCATGACCATTCATAAGCTGTTGGTTTACTGTTTAAATATTGGACTGCATTGTGTAAGTATGTTGTTATCAATTAATACATGTTTGCAAAAGGCTATGTCCTACTTGAGTAAACTGCTTATCTCCATTTAATAATGGCACTAGCAAGAGATATGAATGCTCGAAGGTGGATATAATAGAATGCTAGGAGGATGCTCAACCCTTAAGGCTGTACCAATCCTTTGGTAGAATTATTCAAATTTTTTCAAATATTTTTAGTCAACTATTTTCATTTTATACATAATACAAAAATAAAGCCACACAACCAACCCGATTTGAAGCCTCCTCTCCACTCCCACCTGCCCCACCCCTTCCAAAACACCTTACCCCCCCCTCAATTAGCAACTAATGGCGACCAGGTCTTTGAAATACACAAATGGCTGCCATATTTAGTAAAACCCATCAATTGGTCCCCTCGTAGTTCAGTTGACTTTCTCGAGGAGGAACTCCCAACAGATCTCCCAGCCACAGAGGCACTGGGTGGAGAAGCTGACCTCCACCCCATCAGCACTTGCAGCCGGGCAATCAGTGAGGCCAAGGCTAGGACACCGGACCACGTGCCTGTCTGCAATTCCGGCGACACCCCAAATATGGCCACTAAGGGACAGGGCTCCAGCTGAATTTTCAGAATCGGCAACATGTGCTAAAGAAGGAGACCCAGAAACCGACAAGCTTGGGGCAAAACCAGAACAAGTGCACATGATTGGCACAGTGCTCACACTTGTTCTCCACCACTGCAAAGAACCAAATCATCCCTGATGGAGGGAGGTTGTCCCACCTCTGCAAATCGGTCCTGACCCTACCCACAAAGCTTGTATAGTTCAGCTTGTGGAACCTGGCCCAATTGCAGGCCATCTGAACCCCCAGATACCTAAAGTTGGAACCAGCCAACCAGAATGGTAGCACCCCCCAGATTGACTCCCCTCCCCAGGGGATTAACTGGGAAGCACTCGCTCACATTCAGGTTTATCTGCCCCCTCCCCATATTATCTGCCCCCTCCCCCTCCCCTCATTACCTCATCCCTCACCCCTTCCCCTCTCCCCCCCCCCCCCCTCCCTCTTCCCGCCCTCTTCCTCCCCTCTCTTCCTCCCCCCTCTTGCTCCCCCCCCGGTTGCTGCTGCTGCCGGCCTATTTCCCTACCGTTCCGCCAGGAAGTCCAGGAGTCCAGCAAAGGCTGCCACCGTCTAAAGAACCCTTGTACTGATCCCCTCAGGGCAAATTTCACCGTCTCCAATTTAATGAACCCCGCCATATCATTGATCCAGGCCTCCACGCTTGGGGGCCTCACATCCTTCCATTGAAGAAGAATCCTCCGCCGGGCTACTAGGGACGCAAAGGCCGGAACACTGGCCTCTTTTGCCTCCTGCACTCCCGGCTCCACTGCAACCCCAAAAATTGTGAGTCCCCAGCCTGGCTTGACCCTGGATCCCACCACCCTCGACATTGTCCTTGCTACCCCCTTCCAAAACTCCCCCAGCGCTGGGCACGCCCAAAACATATGGGCGTGGTTCGCTGAGCTCCCCATGCACCTAGCACACCTGTCCTCGCCCCCGAAAAACCTACTCATCCTCGTCCCAGCCATGTGGGCCCTATGCAGCACCTTGAACTGTATGAGGCTAAGCCTCACACAGGAAGAGGAGGAATTCGCTCTCTCCAGGGCATCCGCCCATGTCCCCTCCTCAATCTCCTCACCCAGCTCCTCTTCCCATTTACCCTTCAGTTCCTCCACCGAGGCCTCGTCTACCTCCTGCATCACCTGGTATATGTCCAAAATCCTCCCTCCTCCAACCCACACCCCCGGGAGCAACCGATCCCGCACCCCTCGTGGGGGCAGCAAGGGGAACCCCTCCACCTGCTGCCTGGCAAACGCCCTCACCTGCATGTACCTAAACATGTTCCCCGGGGGGAGCCCAAACTTCCCCTCTAACTCCCCCAAGCTCGCGAACCTCCCCTCCACAAACAGGTCCCTCAACCTCCTAACCCCTGCCCTGTGCCAACCCAGGAATCCGCCATCAATGCTCCCTGGGACAAACCGATGGTTCCCCCGTATCGGGGCCTCCATCAAGCCCCCCACTTCTCCCCTATGCTGTCTCCATTGCCCCCAAATTTTGAGGGTAGCCACCACCACCGGGCTCGTGGTATACCTCGTTGGAGGGAGCGGCAACGGCGCCGTTACCAGCGCCTCCAAGCTCGTGCCCACACATGACGCCGCCTCCATCCTCTTCCATACTGCCCCTTCCTCGCCCATTACCCACTTACGCACCATCGCTGCGTTGGCAGCCCAATAGTACCCACAGAGGTTGGGCAACACCAGCCCCCCCCCCCCCATATCCCTGCCTCGTTCCAGGAACACCCTTCTAACCCTCGGAGTCCCATGCGCCCACACAAATCCCGTGATACTCCTGTTGACCCTCCTAAAAAAGGCCTTCGGGATAAGGATGGGGAGGCACTGGAACAGGAACAAAAACCTCGGGAGCACCATCATCTTAACGGACTGCACCCTCCCCGCCAGCGACAGCGATAACATATCCCACCTCTTAAACTCCTGCTCTACCAACCTTGTGAGGTTGAGCTTGTGCAGGGCCCCCCAGCTCCCAACCACCTGGACCCCTAGGTACCTGAAGCTCTTCTCTGCCTGCTTCAGTGGGAGCCTACCAATCCCCTCCTCCTGATCCCCCGGATGCACCACAAACAACTCACTCTTGCCCAGGTTCAACTTATACCCAGAGAAACCCCCGAATTCACTAAGAATCCTCATCACCTCCGGCATCCCCCCCACCGGGTCCGCCACATACAGCAACAGGTCGTCCGCATACAGCGACACTCGATGCTCCTCCCCACCCCGCACCAGGCCCCTCCAGTTCCCTGACTCCCTCAATGCCATGGCCAGGGGCTCAATCGCCAACGCGAAGAGCAGGGGGCACCCCTGTCTCGTCCCCCGGTACAGCCGAAAGTACTCCGACCTCCTCCTATTTGTGGCTACACTCTCCATCGAGGCCTCGTAGAGCAGCCTCACCCACCTGATAAACCCCTCCTCAAACCCAAACCTCTCCAACACCTCCCACAAATACTCCCACTCAACCCTATCAAAGGCCTTCTCCGCATCCAATGCCACCACTATCTCCGCCTCCCCTTCCATGGCCGGCATCATAATGACATTGAGGAGCCTTTGCATGTTTGTATTCAACTGCCTTCCCTTCACAAACCCCGTCTGGTCCTCATGAATGACCCCGGGCACGCAATCCTCTATTCTAGTGGCCAGGATCTTTGCCAGCAGCTTGGCGTCGGCGTTCAGCAGCGAAGTCTGCCTATATGACTCGCACTGCAGAGGGTCCTTGTCCCGCTTCAGGATCAAGGAAATCAGCGCCCATGACATAGTTGGGGGCAAAGCCACCCCCTCCCTTGCCTCGTTAAACGTCCGGACCAACAGGGGGACCAACAGGTCCAAATACCTTTTTATAAAATTCCGCCGGAAACCCGTCCGGCCCCGGCGCCTTCCCCAACTGCATTCTCCCTATCCCTTTGACCACCTCCTCCAGCTCGATCGGTGCCCCCGTCCCTCCACCTGCTCCTCCTCTACCCTCTGGAATCGCAGCTTTTCCAAGAAGCGCCCCATCCCACCCCCCTCCACCGGGGATTCCGACCGGTACAGTTCCCCATAGAAGTCTCTGAAGACCCCATTAACATCTACTCCCGTCCGTACCACCTTCCCAGCCTTATCCGTCACTCCCCCCAATCTCCCTGGCCGCATCCCGCTTTCGGAGCTGGTGTGCCAGCATCCTGCTCGTCTTCTCCCCATATTCATACACCGCCCCCTGTGCTTTCCTCCGCTGAGCTTCCGCCTTTCTGGTAGTCAATAGGTCGAATCTGGCCTGAAGGCTACGCCCCCCCCCCCCCCCCCCCCCCCCAAACCTTTCTAATACCGCAAAAAAATACCCCATTCTACCCTATTGAATGCTTTCTCAACATCCAATGATACAATTGCCCCTGCTTTCAGCACCTCTGATGGGGACAGCACCACATTAGGCGACAATTTCCGTCCTTTAACAAAACCCCTCAAGACCTCCTCTGCCCCAACGGCTCTTCCAACCCTTACCCCTCCTCTTCCTCCACTTTGGACACTCTGAGCACTTCAAGTATTCCAACATACCTGGCTCCTCCCCGGGCGGCACAGTATTATAAAGGTTCTTGTGGAACGTTTTAAATGCCCCATTGACTTTGTCTAACAGGGACACCACCCGAATCCCGAACCTGTATAATCTCTCGGGAGGCCACCTGCCGCCTCAACTGACAAGCTGAGAGACGACTGGCCTTCTACCCATATTGTGTCACTCTAGTATCTACCATCAGCCTCCTGGATTTCATCTACCAACCTTTGGCGTTCCTCCCCTTTCCTCATCTGTATGTGCTTTATGCGAGATTATCTCCCCTCTCACTACTGCTTTCAGGGCCTCCCACAGAACCGAGGGCAAGACCGTCCAATTCTTATTAAACCCCACATACTCCTCTATCGCAATTGATACCTTTCTAACAGCCCCACATCCAGCCTCCACGCCAAACCGAGCCCTCCTCTAATGCCAACTCAACCAGATGTTGAGCCTGATCCGAGGCCCATGTCTACATCAATGGGAACGAAGTAGAAAGGGTCGAGAGCTTCAAGTTTTTAGGTGTACAGATCACCAACAGCTTGTCCTGGTCCCCCCCCATGCCGACACTATAGTAAGAAGTCTTACAACACCAGGTTAAAGTCCAACAGGTTTGTTTCAAACACGAGCTTTCGGAGCACGGCTCCTTCTTCACCTGAAGAAGGAGCCGTGCTCCGAAAGCTCGTGTTTGAAACAAACCTGTTGGACTTTAACCTGGTGTTGTAAGACTTCTTACTGTGCTCACCCCAGTCCAACGCCGGCATCTCCACATCATGGACACTATAGTTAAGAAAGCCCACCAACGACTCTACTTTCTCAGAAGACTAAGGAAATTTTGCATGTCAGCTACGACCCTCACAAACGTCTACAGATGCACCATATAAAGCATTCTTTCTGGTTGTATCACAACTTGGTATGGATCCTGCTCTGCCCAAGACCGCAGGAAACTACAAAAGGTTGTGAATGTAGCCCAGTCCATCACGCAAACCAGCCTCCCATCTATAATTCCTGCTGCCTCAGAAAGGCAGCCAGCATAATTAAGGACTCCATGCACCCCGGACATACTCTCTTCCACCTTCTTCCGTCAGGAAGATGCCAAAGTGTGAGGCCACATACCAACCGACTCAAGAACAGCTTCTTCCCTACTGCCATCAGATTTTTGAATGGACCTACCTCGTATTAAGTTGATCTTTTCTCTACACCTTGCTATAACTGTAACATATTCTGCAGTATCTCCTTCCTTCCCTAGGTATGGTATGCATTGTTTGTACAGCATGCAAGAAACAATACTTTTCACTGTATACTAATACATGTGACAATAATAAATCAAATCAAATCAAAAACTTTGCAGACTGTACCGCTTTCATCACCCCAGGCAAAGGAGACCTTCCCATCTTGAAAAAGTCAATCCGTGAATAAACTTTGTACTGGGGAGAAGGAGAATTCCCTACCTCCAGGATGCATGAACCTCCACAGATCCACCCCTCCCATCTCCTACATAAATGCCATCAGTAGCTTTGCTACCTCCGATGGGGTCATCGACTCCGGTTTAGACCGATCTAATTTTGGATTCAGAATATAGTTCAAATCCCTCTCCTCCACAAGATCAACTGGTGCATGTTCAAGTCTGATATTACGACCAACAGCCTCTTCATAAATGCTACATTGTCCCACTTTGGAGCGTATACCGACTTATCTTCCAGCGTCCAGTGACTATTTCGTACCTACAGTAGTGGCCAAAGGAAGATACTTCGTGGCACGCATCGTAGATAGGATAAGAACGAGGTTTATTTACACTGTACACAATAACCGCAAGTACGACAACTCCTCATTGCGAAGTGACACCCTCCCCGACCTGCACACAGGCTGGGGTTTATATACTGTGAAGTTCCTCCCAGTCGGGGAGACTCTGCCCCTTCAGTTACCGGGGGAGTTCATATTCCATGATGTCGGAGGGGAATCAGATACAACACATTACTTGACCCCTGAGGGGTTGTAACACCTACCTCCCATGATCTACCACAACCCCACCTGCCTGGAACTGGACTCTTTTATTAGTTACGATTGCCATCCCCCGGGCTCTTCTGTCCTTGCCCTGGTGGAACACTTGGCTCTCACAGCCCTTCCGAAGGCTCGGCTGATCCCTCACCTGCAGACGGAGTCTCCTGCTAAAGCACCACATCAGCCCTTTAGTTCTTCAAATGAGAGAAAACACTTGCTTGTTTCACTGGGCCCCCTAACATTCCACACGACTAATCTGATCGTGGGTACCTCATCACGCCCATCCCCCACCACGAAAGATTATCCCCTCCGTGTTCCAAATGCCAGGGCCCACGCAAGATGGTCACCAACTCCACCCTTGAGATGAGAGAAAGAAAAATCATTCACCCCTTCTGGGCTCATCGAAACCTGCCTGAACAGGTCAAATGTCCTGCAGCTCTATCCCTACCTCACTTCATGTTCACTTGCTAAGCTCTGCCTGGTACTGAAGTACCATTCTGCCAGGGCCTACAATTTCCTCACCCCCCCCCCCCCCCCAAAAAAAGACTCCCAACAACATATACCCGCCAATACAGAATCCTAAATTTCAGTTTGAGATGTTCTCAAACAGTCCTGTCCCATCCACATTCCAAAAGGTCCATTCCAACCCACTCAGTTCAGTCCAGATACCTGTGCTTTAAAGAAAGCCTCTGCTTCCTCTGCCATCTCAAAAAAAGTGATATTTGGAGTTGTGTTTTGCCCTCAGCCTCGCCGGGTACACCACACCAAAACGCAAACTGCCCTTACACAGCATCAACTTTGCCTTGTTAAAGGCTGCGCGCCTCTTGCCCACATTGCTGTAACACACTGACAGATCTGAATGCTGCTGCCTTCCCATGCCACCCACAATTTTGTTTGGCCCATTTCAGGATCCTGTCCTTCGTCGGTAGCTGTGAAAGCACGTTATCACTGCCCGTGGTGGCTCATTTGGCCATGGCATCGCCCGTAGCATTCGGTGTGCCCTGTCCAGTTCACGGGGGGACATCTGTTCCTGCCCCATCAACTTTACAAACATCTCGGCAAAGTACTTAGTCAGCATCAGGCCCTCCACCTCCTCCGGCAACCCCACGGTCCTGATATTCTGCCTCCTTGACCTGAACTCCAGTTCCTTGACCTTCATCCTCAGCTCCTTATTCCTCTCCTCCACAACCAGTGGCGCAGCTTCCAGTGAGGTCTTCTGGTCAGTCACGACAAGGTTTCCTCCACCCCCTTCAGCACCTCTCCATGTTCCTGAAACATCTGGGGTATTTCCCAATGTCTCCCTTATTGGGGCCAGCATGAATTCCACAGACCTTTTGGGGGTCTCCATCATCTCCCACCCTTGCCTTTCAAAATACTTGCCAAATTGTGTCTCATACTTGGCTACCATTACGTCTGTCAGCATATCCACTGTAATAGACCCGGTCCCACCCGGCAAGCTTGCCTCTGCCACATTTGCTCCCAATGGGCTTCGCACTTTCCCCCCCGTCTCTTCTGAAGGGCTACCACTCGTGCTCTTCTTTCCAACATTGTTTTTTGTGGTCTTTGACATCCTCTCGTGGAGAACTATTAGATGGGCTGGGTCTATCCACAAATTTCCCCTGGGAACTGGGCTAAAAGGACCAAAAATGAAGACTCTGGCGGGAGCTACCACCACCAGAAGTCCCCTGTAGAACTATTCAGTTAATCATACTCCGCTCCTCTTTCCCCATAGCCCTGTAATTTATGTTTACCCTCCCAAATATTTATCCAGTTCTCCTGAATGCCACTGTTGATTCTGTTTCCACCACCCTTTCAACAGTGCATTCGAGACCACAGCAACTCCCTTTTAGTTGTAAAGTTGCCTTTATTCCTTTGACCAGTCGCCTTAAACCTGGGTCTTCTCGCCACTGATATTGCTGCCAATGGAAACCATTTCCTCTTATTTACACTCCAGAACCATTCAGGATTTTGCATATATCTACCAATTCTATGTGAATAGAAATTTGTCTTTGTTAACTCTGTGCTCAGTAATGAAGGTAAGGAAAGATCAAGTTAAAACCATTTTAAAAATTGTTCCATTCCATTCTTCCAAGTGAGGAGAAGGAAGCGCATTAGCACACTTCACAAACTGGTGGGTGCGCTACTTTCGAACTCCATTGTAATCAGCAGAGCGAACGAGCCCTCAACTGACTATATGTGCACATCCTATGAGAACAATTACCGAATGATAGGATGTGCTACTGAATATTCATCTGAAAACCTGGGGCTTATATTCCCTGAACTTTAGCTTCAGCTTAGTTCCTGCACCGATGTGGGAGAATTCCAACAGTTTTATTTTTTCCTATTCCAATTGATTCAGGTTTGTCACCAGTTAGTTGCCATTTCACGTGTGTGAGGACACTTGTACTCCGCTGTCCTAAACTACCAACAAAGCCGATAAGGGAAGAAAAACTTGCATTTAGAAGTGAACTTGAGTATCAACCGCTAATGTTTAAAATCGACAGTTGTGCATTAAAATCATAGTGTAAGACAGACTTTTTGTTTTGGCTTTGATGAGCGGCTCGTGAAAACTTGATTTAAGGTTGACTCAATACAATGGCCAAGATGCTGAAACTTAAATCTTTACAACAGTGATACTGATGAAGTCTTGTTGGTTGCAGCAAAAATGCTGAGAATCTGTAAGAGCGATGGGGAAACCTGGGGGTTTTGAGCATACAATAGTCATTTGAAATCAGATACGTTACGACTATGTTGCATCCAATCCTTGCCAAGGAGCTGTTTCTACTCTTGAATCCAATTTTCAGGAGATATCTGAATGATTTAGTTAATGCTTTCACTTCTAATCGCCAGAGGCTCTTGTGACTTTTGCGTTCGCTTTAAGATGCGTGCTTCTGAAATATGTAGCTGTTGACTCTTGTTGCAAAGGTTCAGCCTCGTAGAAATAGCTATTTGTTTCAGGTGTCCCACTGATGGTTATAAAAGTAAGTTGCAATTTGCCCCCCCCCCCATGAAATATAACCTGGTTCTGAGTTTAAATGTTTTTGAGCACAATTTCTTTGGCAGAACCTGTTGGGTGAAATTACTAATGACAGCTCAGAGTGGGTTTGAATATATCACTGATGTTGATCAATAATTCAGGGAGCTTTCGTAATGCATTTCAGTGGTGTTGCTGATTAATTTCTCCCACAGTCTTAAACTCGACAACCGTTCTGACTATCCTAGTGATCAAGGTACATCAGCAAAAGAAAAATAATGACTAATTTAAAATTATTGAATAAAAGCCAGTGAATTGCTAATTTTCGGTCGTAAATATGTTTTTTTTAAAAACACCAGCCTTTAAATGTAATTCAGATTGTGAAATTCCCAAAGCAATACGATAGAACAAAATTATTTTTCTTTCTCTACACCATTAAATTTGGTATAGGCTGCATAGTCTTTCTGTTGACTTTTGCAGGAGAGCCATGTGATTTTAGATTGAATAGTGCTGATACTTAACCCTCTTGGGATCTACACGTTACTGCGGCTTTTAAAATGTGCACTCCTTATATTCCTATAGTTCAGTTGAACTGTACTGTTCATATTTTAATAAATGTTTGCGAATCAGATAAATGACCCTTTGATATTACTTGTTGGTTGTCTTACCCTCTGATTTTATGCATATAATGCACATCTTTTGACGGGGGGACGCAGAGGCATAGTGATATTTCCACTTGACTAATAATCCAGAGAGAACTCACTTGGCTAGATAGCTGGTTCGTGATGAGAGTGAGGACAGCAGTGCAGGTTCAATTCCCGTACTGGCTAAGGTTAGCCATAAAGGCCCCACCTTCTCAACCTTGCCCCTTGCATGAGGTGTGGTGATCCTCAGGTTAGCTCACCACCAGTCAGCTCTCTCCCTCAAAGGGGAAAGCAGCCAATGGACATCTGGGTCTACGGCAACTTTACCTACCTAATCCAGAGATCCAGGATATTGCTCTAGTGGTCCGAGTTTGGATCCCACCATGGCAGATGGTGACATTTTAATTCACAAAAAATCTAATGACCACGAAATCATTGTCGATCGTCGTAAAAACCCATCTGGTTCACTAATGTAATTTAAGGAAGGAAATCTGCTATCCTTATCTGGTCTGGCCTGAGTATGAATCCAGATCCACAGCAATGTGATCGACTCTTAACTGCGCTCTGAGGTGGCCTAGCAAGAGCACTTGGGGAAGGGCAAAATATGCTGACCCAGCTAGTAACAACAACATCCCATGAACGAATAAAAAAAAAACAACTTGTATCAAAATATAATTTTAATGAAGTGGTTATAAAAATAGCTCGTCCCCCTCAGGACTTGTAATTCTATTACAATTTTTTTCATGGATTATTGCTGTGCATGTGGATAAGTTGAACAGTTTCTTCTGGGAAATTGCAAATTCCCATAGGAAGTAATACATCATTTGCGTTATTATGATTCTGTTTGGGACAGTCAAATCTGAACACCTTATTTTCACCAATAGAACTATGCCACAATTTCCCGTTTTAAAACACATCCATACTTCATTGCGTATAAAAGACTTCAATAAAATTAGGCTTATTAACTTAACGTGTTATTTTAGACTAGATTGTTATGCCTTTCTTACTGCCCCAAAAAAATTCTCTTACACTTTATGAAGCCTTAGCGTTACTTCTGTCAGGACAAACAAATGCTCCTCCGTTCCAACTATTTTCGGAGATAAAACTTTCAATGCTGAGGATGCCATAGTCTCTTGTTCCAGATGTCTTCTCAATACTTCCAAGCTAACCTGCTGGATTTTCTTTTGCCACAAGGCTCTGATTTTGTTATTTAAAAAAAAACATTTTTCCACTAGGGAATCTTCCAGGTCATTTGCCCTCATGAAATCTACCTGTATTCCGTGAATGATGGTTAACTTTTTATTTATTGATGATGCAGGCCAACTAACTCTAATTTGGCTATCTTCTCTCTGTGAGCTGCAAACTGCATGCAAAAAGTCCAAGCTGCAACTCGCTATGTCAGCAAACACCCAGATAAGTTGAAAATAGAGAATCTCCCTAAATTCCAACCATCTCCATGAAGGTGTAGCATATTCTGGGATATTCTCGAACAGACCTTGTTTGTATCCCTCATTTAAAATTCTTTCTTTGATCCAGTGAAATAAATGGATTTTACAATCCTTCAGGGTTTACTGAATGCTTTAAAACCAATTTAGCTTTAACCCCCAAAGCAGAAGCATCTCTCAGGACTACTCTTGCGGTAAGAATTGCAGAAATCAGGTTTCCTGTTGTAGTGTTGAGTAAGCTCACTTGTTTTTATGATATCTTTTTAGCTGTTAACCTCTGTTAACCTCTGTTAACAGCCTCAACCTTTTAATTGTAATTATTATTAATAAATTCCAAGCTTGTTTTAATTGCATTTAAGTCAGGGTTACTTTTACTAGTTTTTCAACCAGATAGCTGTGTTTTCTACAGGTAAAACTTTTAATTCCAAAAACTAGAAGTTATATTTCAAAACACATGAACCATGAACTGTATATTAGCAACTCTATTGATCAAATGTTTTTTTAAAAAGTATTTTTGTTCTCCTTTTTCACATTTTCTCCCAAATTTACACCCACCAACAACACACAATAAGCAGCAACGAATATAATGTAAATTCCCATATCAACAACAATCCCATTCTCCCATCAACCCCCAAACAACTGCCCGCATGTTAACATAAACAAATAACAAAAAGGAATCGGGAATCGGCCATAGTCACCATTTACACACACAGTTTCCCCCCCCGCCCGCCAATGTTTGATGTTATCTAATTCTTAAAAATGCATAATGAATAACGCCCATGAATTGTACAAAACCCTCCATCCTTCCACTCCGTTCAAACTTAACCATCTGAAGAGTCAAGAATTCCAACAGGTCCGCCCCCGCCACGCCTAGACACACGGTGGGGAGGTTTCTCTCCATCCCAACAGGATCCGCCTTCAGGCGATCAACGAGGCGAAGGCTTCAACATCTGCCCCTGCACCCGTTTCCAACCCCGGCTGGTCCGATACCCCGAATATGGCCTCCCGAGGACCCGGGTCCAGTTTCACGTGCACCACTTTCGAGATAACCCTAAAAACCTCCTTCCAGTAATCCTCCAGCTTTGGACAGGACCAAAACATAGGAACGTGATCCCCCCCCTCCCTCCCCTGCAATGTTCACACACATCTTCTAATCAAATGTTTTATTGACATTTTGCATTGATACATTTATTTGGTCATAGTGCTGTCCTATTTTAGTTCATAACATTTTAATCCAGGCAATAAATGGAAGAGGTCAGTGATTTAATAATAATAATCTTTATCCTCGTGCTCAATGTGGGAGTTCAGGGACGCGGTCGATGCCCCTGACTCCTTCATATGCGGGATGTGTCCTGTAGGACGGCATGACCGCTTTGGAGCTGCGGATGGATTCACTTTGGAGCATCCGCGATGCTGAGGAGGTCGTGGATAGCACATTCAGTGAGTTGGTCACACCGCAGATTAGGATTGGTGAGGGAGACCGGGAATGGGTGACCAAAAGGCAGAGAATGAGCAGGAAAGCAGTGCAGGTGTTCCCTGCGGTCATCTCCCTCCAAAACAGGTATACCGTTTTGGATACTGTTGGGGGAGATGACTCACCAGGTGAAGGCAGTGGTAGCTAGGCTCATGGCATCGTGGCTGGCTCTGCTGCACAGAAGGGCGGGAAAAAGACTGGCAGGGCTATAGTCATAGGGGATTCAATCGTAAGAGGAGTAGACAGGCGTTTCTGTGGTCGAAAACGAGACTCCCAAATGGTATGTTGCCTCCCGGGTGCACGGGTCAGGGATGTCTCAGATCGGCTGCAGAACATACTGAAGGGGAAGGGTGAACAGCCAGTTGTCGTGGTGCATATAGGCACCAACGATATAGGTAAGAAACGGAATGGGGTCCTACAATCAGAATTTAGGGAGTTAGGAGATAAGTTTAAAAAGTAGGACCTCAAAGGTAGTAATCTCAGGATTGCTACCAGTGCCACGAGACAGTCAGAGTAGAAATTCAAGAATAGTCAGAATGAATACGTGGCTTGAGAGATGGTGCAGGAGGGAGGGGTTCAGATTTTTGGGACATTGGAACCGGTTCTGGGGGCGGTGGGACCATTACAAATCGGATGGTCTACACCTGGGCAGAACTGGAACCAATGTCCTAGGGGGTGCTTTTGCTAATACTGTTGGGGAGGTTTTAAACTAATGTGGCAGGGGGATGGGAACCAGATTAGGAAGTTAGAGGTCAGTAAAGAGGCAGCAACTAAAGCCAGTAAGGTACTAGATAATAAACTCAATGTGACTAAGGGGGAGAGTAGACAGGGAAGAGATGATGAACGCAAAGGGACAGGTGGTCTGAGGTGCATTTGTTTTAATGCGAGAAGTGTAGCAGGTAAGGCAGATGAATTTAGGGCTTGGATTAGTACCTGGGAATATGATGTTATTGGTATTACTGAGACTTGGTTGAGGGAAGGGCAAGACTGGCAACTAAATATCCCAGGGTATAGATGCTTCAGGAGGGTTAGAGAGGGAGGTAAAAGGGTTGGAGGAGTTGTATTATTAGTCAGAGATATCACAACTGTGATTAAGGAGGGTACAATGGAGGATTCGAGCACTGAGGCAATATGGATAGAGCTAAGAAATAGGAAGGGTGCAGTAACATTGTTTGGACTTTACTACATACAGGCCTCCCAAAAGCGAGCGTGAAGTAGAGGTACAAATATGTAGACAGATTCTAGAAAAATGTAGGAGCAATAGGGTGGTTGTGATGGGAGATTTTAACTTCCCCAACATTGAATGGGACTCATGTAGTGTTGGAGGCGTAGATGGAGCAGAATTTGTAAGGAGCATCCAGGAGAGTTTTTTAGAGCAGTATGTAAATAGTCCAACTAGGGAAGGGGCCATACTGGACTTGGTATTGGGGAATGATCTCGGCCAGGTGGTTGAAGTTTCAGTCGGTGATTACTTTGGGAATAACGATCACAATTCCGTAAGTTTTAGAATACTCTTGGACAAAGACGAGAGTGGTCCTAAAGAAAGAGTGCTAAACTGGGGAAAGGCCAAGTATAACAAAATTCGGCAGGAGCTAGGCAATGTGGATTGGGAACAGCTGTTTAAGGGTAAATCCACATTTGAAATGTGGGAGTCTTTTAAGGAAAGGTTGATTAGAGTGCAGGACAGGCATGTCCCTGTGAAAATGAGGGATAGAAATGGCAAGATTAGGGAACCATGGATGACAGGTGGAATTGTGAGACTAGCTAAGATGAAAAAGGAAGCATACATAAGATCTCGGCGACTCAAAACTGATGAAGCTTTGGAGGAATATCGGGAAAGTAGGACAAATCTCAAATGTGCAATAAAGAGGGCTAAAAGAGGTCATGAAATATCTTTGGCTAACAGGGTTAAGGAAAATCCCAAAGCCTTTTATTCGTATATAAGGAGCAAGAGGGTAACTAGAGAAAGGATTGGCCCACTCAAAGACAAAAGAGGGAATTTATGCGTGGAGTCAGAGGAAATGGGTGAGATTCTTAATGAGTACTTTGCATTCACCAAGGAGAGGGACATGACAGATGTTGAGGCTAGGGATGGATGTTTAAATACTCTAGGTCAAGTCGGCATAAGGACGGGGGAGATTTTGCGTATTCTAAAAGGCATTAGGGTGAACAAGTCCCCAGGACTGGATGGGATCTATCCCAGGTTACTGAGGGAAGCGAGGGACGAAATAGCTGGGGCCTTAACAGATATCTTTGCAGCATCCTTGAGCATGGGTGAGGTCGGGGAGGACTGGAGAATTGCTAATGTTGTCCCTTTGTTTAAGAAGGGTAGCAGGGATAATCCAGGGAATTATAGACCTGTGAGCTTGACGTCCGTGTTAGGCAAACTGTTGGAGAAGATACTGAGGGATAGGATCTATTCACATTTGGAAGAAAATAGACTTATCAGTGATAGGCAGCATGGTTTTGTGCAGGGAAGGTCATGTCTTACAAACCTAATAGAATTCTTTGAGGAAGTGACAAAGTTAATTGATGAGGGAAGGGCTGTAGATGTCATATACATGGACTTCAGTAAGGCGTTTGATAAAGTTTCCCATGGCAGATTGATGGAAAAAGTGAAGTCGTATGGGGTTCAGGGTGTACTAGCTAGATGGATAAAGAACTGGCTGGGCAACAGGAGACAGAGAGTAGTGGTGGAAGGGAGTGTCTCAAAATGGAGAAAGGTGACTAGTGGTGTTCCACAGGGATCCGTGCTCGGACCACTGTTGTTTGTGATATACATAAATGATCTGGACGAAGGTATAGGTGGTCTGATCAAGTTTGCAGATGATACTAAGATTGGTGGAGTTGCAGATAGCAAGGAGGACTGTCCGAGAATACAGCAAAATATAGATAGATTGGAGAGTTGGGCAGAGAAATGGCAGATGGAGTTCAATCCAGGCAAATGCGAGGTGATGCATTTTGGAAGATCTAATTCAAGAGCGGACGAGATGGTCAATGGAAGAGTCCTGGGGAAAATTGATGTACAGAGAGATCTGGGAGTTCAGGTCCATTGTACCCTGAAGGTGGCAACGCAGGTCGATAGAGTGGTTAAGAAGGCATACAGCATGCTTGCCTTCATCGGACGGGGTATTGAGTACAAGAGTAGGCAGGTCATGTTACAGTTGTATAGGACTTTGGTTAGGCCACATTTGGAATACTGCGTGCAGTTCTGGTCGCCACATTACCAGAAGGAAGTGGATGCTTTAGAGAGGGTGCAGAGGAGGTTCACCAGGATGTTGTCTGGTATGGAGGGTGCTAGCTATGAAGAAAGGTTGAGTAGATTAGGATTGTTTTCGTTCGAAAGACGGAGGTTGAGGGGGGACCTGATTGAGGTCTACAAAATTATGAGAGGTATGGACAGAGTGGATAGCAACAAGCTTTTTCCAAGAGTGGGGGTATCAATTACAAGGGGTCACGATTTCAAGGTGAGAGGAGGAAAGTTTAAGGGCGATGTGCGTGGAAAGTTTTTTACACAGAGGGTGGTGGGTGCCTGGAACGCTTTGCCAGCGGAGGTGGTAGAGGCGGGCACGATAGCATCATTTGAGATGCATCTGGGCAGATATATGAACGGGCGGGGAACAGAGGGAAGTAGATCCTTGGAAAATAGGCGACGGGTTTAGATAAAGGATCTGGATCGGCGCAGGCTGGGAGGGCCGAAGGGCCTGTTCCTGTGCTGTAATTTTCTTTGTTCTTTGTTTATTGTCACAAGTAGGCTTACATTAACACCATTATTCACCATTACAGATGTTTGGCTGGTGAAAAGCTACAAATGTTGAACTCAAAACAGCTAACTGAGCATCTGAAAAGATGCAGACAACACCTTTTATTGGTTTCCAAGACCGAGGGTCACATTGCTTGTTTTTTATTGAGCATGTCGTTCGTGTGAGGGGAAAATACAGTTACCTTCAATGGAGAGACTCTACATCAAATAAATACTCAAACTGCTCTGTCTGGGATTTCGGGTTGAATTGACCTGCTTTCAAAGGCATTGCTTCTAAGAAGCAGTTGTTGGCAAGTTTGTGCAGTAACTTGCAGGGGATACAAAACCCGAGTTTTTTTGGAAGAGGTGTGATAGGTTGAGTTTTAACTTGCAACATTTACTAAAATTTGAAAATGCCTGAAATTACAATGTACTTGAAATTTATTTAATGCTATTCCTCACAGCAGTCTTCAGTTATTAACCACTGAACCAATTGAGCCTTGATGGAGCATTATTATTAAAGCCAATTGCTTCATTTTCAAATCCTTTGAAGTTCTATATGTGCCTTGATATAACATATTAGCAAATGTCTTTGGCATTATAAACTCGGAATGCAGGATTTTAAAATTCCTCTAACATGCCTCAGTCCTTCTCTTTTCAGTCCTGTTAGCCTAGCCTTGACTTGGAGTTATGTTCATCAGGCTGACGAGTAAATACACCCTCGTTGATGGAAGCTATTTGTTACAGGGAGTCGGATATTTCAATAAATGCATCATGTTGACTGCCTTCAGCAATATGGTAATCTACAAAGGGAGCACCCCAGGGTGCGAGAAAATAGTTAATAATCCAGTTACCTTGCATATGCAGAGAAACTTATATTGAGTTTTCTTAATAATGCATAACTGCAGCATATTACACTCCCACCACCTTCAAACCTGCTGGTGGACGATGAGCGTGTAAAATCCAGCAACTGACCTTCCTGCTGCCTGACTCCGAGCTGTCTGAAATTCTATGGAGTGGTGCAAGGGAGGCATCAACCGGTCCACCCATCCTTGTGCCAATTGAGGTCCTCAAGTGGCCAATGAATGATCGCATCCCACCCTCGTCAGAATTTCATGTGCGGCATGTGGGAAACCTAGCAGCTTTAACCGCAGAGGTTCCTCACTGGGGCCTGCCAGCCTGGAACCGGTGATAATCGGACTTGCCTCTGAGTCTGCACTCCTCTTTGTCAGTAGTGGCTTTCGTCCCAGCAGTGGACACCGCTCTCATCTGACATTTCTGCGACTACAGAGCTGCTTGCCATCAGATTGGTCGGCAGCTCTCTAAAGTGCGATTTCTGAGCACCACAATGACATTTTGGGAGATGGGTCCAAAGCATTCAGCCCGGGGTATTTAGTTTTTTGAAATTGATCATAGCATCTCTTTATGGCAAGGAATGGAAGAGAGTGTAGATGTTCAATCTCCGAGTTTCTTCACGTTATGCAAACTTGACTGAATCAATCATTTTACAGTACCAGAGAGCAGCGTGGATTGCAAAACTTGTGAAATTTGATACTTTGGGTTCAAATTCTTTGAGAATTCTTTGCCATGCACCAATACTCGAACACTTTAGTAACTTTCAAGCGGTTATTGGATAGGCACATGGAGCACACCAGAATGACAGGGAGTGGGATAGCTTGATCTTGGTTTCGGACAATGCTCGGCACAGCATTGAGGACCGAAGGGCCTGTTCTGTGCTGTACTGTTCTATGTTCAATATGTAGTCTTCAAGTACCCTTGATCCTATTAATTTCAGGGGATGTAACATGTGGAGGCAGTGATGTGGTTAACTCTGTTTGGAGGAAGGGACTGAGTAATTTCTAAGCTTGTAAGAAATATGTTTGAACTGGGCAGACCGTAATTATTTCGAAGGACTGTATGGGTTACTTTTCCAAAGAGGAAGTAATGTGCCTGATTTTAACTCTTGACCTGGTTTTAAAAACCCATGCATTTAATCAGTGAGATTATTGTCTTATTCAATGGTTAGAATATCTTATTCAATTTCTAGAAAAGTATTGAATTCCCTTGCCTGGAAAGGATAAGAATGAAAATGAAAAAACTATATTAGTAGCTAAATGAGCTGACCATAGTTAGCATACAGTTGTTAATGTCTTTTACTGAAGAATTGAGTTCATGAAGGCTTTGCCTTCTCAACCTTGCCCCTCGCCTGAGGTGTGGTGATCCTCAGATTAAATCACAGCCAGTCAGCTCTCCTCTCAAAAGGGGAAAGCAGCCTATGGTTATCTGGGACTGTGGCAACTTTACCCAAGGTACTAGTTGGCTTTCAGTTGATTTGCATTTTCTCTGCAATGTTTGGAACTAAACATTTTGTTTTGGGCATGAAATGTATTTGATATTTGTCGTCTTCACCACAGCGTTTCTGTTGTGCAAGAAAATATATCTGGGCCAATTTTTGTTTCTCAAGGAGATTTCTGGGAACCATCAGTTTGACCAGTTGTGCCTATTTCTGTTTTGACCTCTATACTTAATTGTAATTGTGCTGGTGTAAGTTCATTGCTATTCATTGAATTTCAGAGCAATGTTTGAACCTGGACATGGATTGGCTTTGCTGAGAAATCTATCTCGACTGTGCATATGCCACAGGACTGAATGCATTGAGTAGATGCCTGTGGGTGACATAAAAAGTTGAAATTAGTGATTTTATAGGTAGTGATACAATCCAGTGCTCTAGACTCTGTTCAATTGTCACAATGCTTAAATTGTTGCATGGAAACAGTTGTCCAAACTAAATGTAATTATTGTTTATAATTGTCATCATAGAAACATAGTGCCAGAGTAGGCCATTCGGCCCTTTGAGCCTGCACTACCATTCAATATGATCATGGCTGATCTTGCAAATTCACTATCCCGCGCCCGCTTGCTCTCCATACCCCTTGATCCCTTTAGCCGCAAGGACAATGTCCAGCTCCCTCTTTAATATATCCAACAAAATAACCCCAACAGCTTTCTGTGGTAGAGAATTCCACAAGTTCACAACTCTGAGAGATGAAGTTCTTCCTCATCTCAGTCCTGAAAGGCTTACCCCTTATTCTTAGGCTGTGCCCCTAGTTCTGGATGACCCCGATATTGGGAATGTTCTTCTGGGATCTAGCCTGTCTAGTCCCAACAGAATCTATTATGTTTCTGAGATACCCTCTCATTCTTCTAAATGCCAGTGAGTGCAAGCCCAGTCAATCCAGTGTTTCTTGATATGTAGTTCTGCCATCCCGAGAATTAGTCTGCTGAACCTTTGCTTGACACCTTCAGTAGCAAGAATATCCTTCCTCAACCTAGGAGACCAAATCTGCACACAATACTCGAGGTGTGGCCTCACCAAGGCTCTGTATAACTGCAGCAAGGCATCCCTACTCCAATCCTCTCGCTACGAAGGCCAACATGCCATTAGCTTTCCTCACCGCCTGCGGTAACTTGCCGTTCAGTGATACCTAGGTCTCGTTGTACTTCCCTTTTCCTAAACTGCCACCATTCAGATAATAATCTGCCTTCCTGATTCTGCCAACAAAGTGGATAACCTCGCATTTACCCACACTATATTATATTTGCCCATTCAACCAGTCTGTCGAAGTCACCCTGCAGCCTCTTTGCATCCTCCTCACAGCACACACTGCCACGCAGCTTACTGCAAATTTGGAGCTATTGCATGCAATTCCTTCGTCCAAATCATTAATGTATATTGTGAACAGCTGGGATCCCAGCACTGATCCCTGTAGTACCCCATTCATCACTGCCTGCCACTCTGAAAAGGACCCATTTATTCCCACTCTCTGCTTCCAGTCTGCCAACTAGTTCTCCATCCATGTCAATACATTGCCCCCATTCCATGAGCTTTAATTTTGCTCACTAATATCTTGTGTAGGAACTTGTCAAAAGCCTTTTGAAAGTCCAGATACACAATATGCACTGGTTCACTCTTGTCCACTCCTCAAAAAATTCCAGAAGATTTGTCAAGCCCTTTCAATGAAAGTCCATGCTGGATTGCCCATTCTTCCTTAATAATTGTCAGGCTATAACTGGTCTATAATTCCCCATTATCTCTCTCCCTCCTTTTTTAAAAAGTGAGATTACATCTTTAAAAATTTTTTTTTTAACGTGTAGCCAATTATTTTTCTTTTCCAATTGAGGGGCAATTTAGCATGGCCAATCCACCTAACCGGCACATCTTTGGGTTGTGGGGTTGAAACCCACGCAGACATAGGAGAAATGTGCAAATTCCACACTAACCGTGACCCAGGGCCGGGATTTGAACCCGATCCTCAGCGCCGCAGTCCCACTGCTAATCACTGCGCTACATGCTGCCCCCTAAAAGTGGGATTACATCTTTGCCTAATGATAGCGGCTCATTTATGAATTAGATTGTTACATGTTGAAGCTCTGCTCCCAGGATTTGGACAAGTGGCCGAGGCTGACACTTATTTTAGTGCGATACTGAGGCAATGCTGCACTGCTGGAGGTGCTGATTTTGAATAAGAGTTAAAAAGACCCCCTGGCTGCTCGGGTAGAGATGGTGCTGTTCAGACCAAGCCTTGACTAACCATGCAAAAACCAATGATGTGGTCATTTTATTATAATATTGTTTGTGCTCTTTACTCAAATTGACGACCACGTTTGCTCATGACATTTCAAAAGAAATGTACTAGCTTTTTTTCCTGTTCGAATATGAGTTTTAATTACTTTCCCCCATCCCTCCACCCTCTAAATGTTGTTTCATTTCATTACAGGTTATCTGCCGAATGGTGTTCATGCAGTTGAAGCCATGTTAGCAACAGCCAGCATTGGTGCCATTTGGAGTGCAACCGCTCCAGACTTTGGTGTAAATGTAAGTAATGTTCATGTGCGATTGGCTCAAATCCCTTGGTTCCAAATGAACCTGCCATTCTGTCAGCCATGGTTCAGTTGGTAGCCCTCTCTCGCTTGAGTCAGAACGTTGTGGGTTCAAGCAGCTAGGATTTGAGAGAAAAAAATCGAGGCTGACACTCCAATACAGTATTGAGGGAACATTGAGATGTTCAACTGAGGCCACCTCTGCCCTCCTTGGATGGGTGGTAAAGACCCCATGGCACTATTTCGAAGAAGAGTAGAGGTGTTATCCCCAAGTCGTTCTGCCAGTATTTATCCCTCATTCGACATCACCAAAACAGACTGCCCAATCGTTATCTCGTTGCTCTTTGAAGGAACTTACTGTGCACAAATTGGCTGCTGTTTTTCCTATATGACAACAGTGATTGGGCTTCAAAAGTAATTCATTGGCTGGAAAGTGCTTTGAGGACATCCCATCATCATGCAGGGTGCTTTATGAATGGAACTCTTCCTTATAACATTTTGCAAAGTGTGTTGTGTAACTTTCTTTTGTAAAATCAGTTACTTGGAATGTTTATCTGCGCTCTCAGCATTCACGTGATCACAAGTGATGACATCTGTTTTTGATTTCATTTTTTTGTCCCTTATCTTTCCGGATTCATCTTGAGGTGTGTTGACATATCCTGGTGTGCAGATCTACAGAAACTGTGAAAGTTTGAAAAGATTGTGTGAAGGTTGGATCGATTGAATTCATTGCATTTGCTTTTTTCTCACATTGCCAATACACAAGCAAAATATGACAATGGTTTTGCTGAACCAGAGCTATACATCTATTAGAGTAGTGGTGTACAAGTTCTCCTTGTATGCATCAGTGAGAGCCATGTGTGAGCTAGAGTATCTCAGGCTTTTGGCCTGCAAGGAGGTCATTGAAGGTAATCCAACCTTGCCAGGCAGTCCCATGCCAGCGGTAGATGGTGTAACAGTGATCGGGAGGGAGCACCTGGTTGTTTTTCTCAACTTTCTTCCCCACTCTAACCTAAATGCATGAATGATGAGGCCAGTTGCAATGCCCTGATTGCCAACCTGTTTGCAGTAAGCTAATTGAGCAATCAAACCATGGCTCTTCCCAGGAATAATGGCTACTCACTGAGGGACAGCTTTGGTCCATAATTGCAATATAATCCAAGAATTGAGAACCTCTTATCAGTCGAAGTACCTTTTTTGAATATTTAGACGATGGTGCACACATCCACTTCAAAATTGCCGGTCAACTATTACTCAGCGTTGGATTTTAATTACTGATTACATCTCATCTAATTCATATTGGGCCATTTTACTTCAGAACTCTTCATACTCTCACCCTGCACTGTACAGGCAAACCAATCCTGTCATTTTAGACGAAAGAATTTTCTGGTCAGTATTTTATGTTATACAATTGGGCCTTGTTGCACACAGGTAGGACCAGTGATTGCTACTTTTACATGAAGTAAGGTGCATGCCACCTGCTGTTAAAGCTTACTTAGTTTCTGAAAAATTTAAAACTAAGCTCAACTATGCTTTTACTGATTCTTAAGCAGAGTTTGCTAACTAAAACCGGAGAATCTCAAACATTTCATTTAACTGAATACTCAAGCAAATCAATTAAACACAATCTGTCCTCAACAAATCTGTGTTGGCTTTCCTTAGCTAACCTGCACGTGCCCAAGTAACTGTTGAATGAGTTAGTTTAGCAAACCGAACAATTGAAGAAAATTGTGACAATGGTTTATGTTTCTATTATGGTCCAGGATCATGAGGTCAAGGTGTCTTCTTTGAACGATTAGCTCATAACCCAAGCTGAAAATGAATTAATGTGAATATTAGATGAGGACAAAGTGAACTCAGCTGTAATGGGACTACACTGTTAATTATGCCAATGTCACTTGGTGTCTAAGTTCATGCAGCAACTGCCAGTAGGACAAAAACGATAATCACGCAATCGGACACCCAGAAGCCATGGAGAGAGGGTCCAAGGCGAGAATACCTGGCAGTGGTGCATACCTTCCACATTTGCAACCAAAATGCAGGAAATATTGGATGAGACAGTGTAAGACTCTCTCCCATCCACTACTCTAATAGGGTATAGCTCTAGTTCAGCAAAACCAGTGCCAATACACAAGCAAAATATGACAATGTGAGAAAAAAGCAAATGCAATGAATTCAACCGATCCCACCTTCACGCAATCTGAGATTTTCAAACTTTCACAGCAACTTGTTTATTTAGTTCCTTTAATGTGAAAATTGCCCCAAAACAACTCAGAAGGTAAAAGTCACCTTGCATAAATGTAAGGCGAGTGCTTAAGTACAATACTATCACGGCAATCAAACAATAATAACCTTTACTGTCACAAGTAGGCTTACAATAACACTGCAATGAAGTTACTGTGAAAAGCCCCTAGTCTCCACGTTCCTGCGCCTGTTCGGGTACACAGAGGGAGAATTCAGAATGTCCAAATTACCTAATAGCATGTCTTTTGGGACTTGTGGGAGGAAAGAAACTGGGTCACATGGAGGAAACCCACACAGATATGGGGAGAATGTGCAGACTCCGCACAGACAGTGACCCAAGTCGGGAATTGAACCTGGGACCCTGGCGCTGTGAAGCAACAGTGCTATCCACTGTGCTACCGCATGGTGGGGAAGGGTGAGCAAGTGGATAATGAAACATGGGATCCTGGGCTTTATAAAGAGGGACATAGAGAACAAAAGCAAATAAGTTGTGTGTAAAATGCTGATTTGGAATCAACTGCAGTATTTTGTCTAGATCTGAATGTCACATTTTAGGAAGGATGTGAAGGCATTGGAGAGAGTGCCAAAATATTTCCAGGGATTTTTTTTTTAGTTTTATTATTTAAAATAAAAAAAATAAATTCGGAGTACCCAATTATTTTTTGTTCCAATTAAGGGGCAATTTAGTGTGGCCAATCCGCCTAACCAGCACATCTTTTGGGTTGTGGGGGTGAAATCCATGCAGACACTGGGAGAATGTGCAAACTCCACATGGACAGTGACCCAGGGCTGGGATTCGAACCCGGGTCCTCAATGCCGTAGTCCCAGTGCTAACCACTGTGCCACCGTGCTGCCCCTAAAATATTTCCAGGAATGAGGAACTTCAGTTATCTAGATAGATTGGAGAAGCTAAGGCTGTTTTCCTTGGAGAAGAGGAGATTTCATACTGGCATGCAAAATTAGGAAGGATCTGGACATAATTTTAAAATTGAAGAGTCGCTGGACCCATAAGACAATTTAGGTTGGCTTATGGGTGAATGGGATTTGATGCGAGTTAATGATAATCTTTATTATTGTCACAAGTAGGCTTTCTTCAACAC